>NC_056057.1:29432731-29739953 GCF_016772045.2 Ovis aries | reverse complement strand
ATTTATGCAAAGTACTTACCAAAATAGTCAAATAAGTGTCATCTCTGTGTGTGGCACAAAGAATTAAAAATATACATATTCCCATCACCTTGCCCTTTCCTCTCTTTTGATAAAGGAAACATCATCTCAAAATAGTGATATTTAATATTTTACTATTATTCTCTAGAAAATATAAATAGGAAATTCATATCTCAAATAATTGAAATAAAAATCCAAGACTTTAGCTGGTTGAGAGGCCTGCTCTGAGCAGAACAAAGTCACACACAGTTCTTTGATGCAGCCCAGCCAACTTAAAGACATATGATGTTGATTTCTTTAGCCCACAAGTATTAACATTTTGCTTGTATGAGCAAACTCCCCTTTGCTAACACTTTTGAACATATCCTTCCAACATCTAAGTTTTTGTTTTGTTTTATAGTTAATCATATTTGTCATGTTATTTGGTATAAAAGGATTTTGAATGAGGAGGGTTTTCATTGAGTCAAGTCAGGTAATTTCAGAAATCTGATTTAGAATCCAAACTGAGTTAGTGTTTCCTTTTTAGTCCCATGTCAATAATTTCATTCACTTCAGCTAGCTCACTAATACACAAAACTAATCAAATCTTTGAAACTCTTCCATCCTCTCTTTTGTACTGCCTTTTACAAGGAAGAACAAACAAATAGCACTCTTCTTGACTGAAAGGAACTACACAGAACTGATACCCGACTTCTGTATTTACATCATGGTTCACTCTGTGTTCTTAGTGCGGCATTGGTCTTAGAAGAGTAATGGCTAGAGAGTGGCCCAAGCATCTCACAGCCTTCCATTAGTGACAGCATTTCTGGAACTCAAATATTTTCTTTGTTATCTCTGGCTTTAAAAAATACAAAAGATACCCAGACCCCTTCCTGAAAGGACTCTGATGAAACCATACATGGCTAAGGAGAGAAAGGATATAACTGTGTACTCTCCAAGGTCGTCAGGTGGGCTTCCCTGGTAGCTCAGCTGGTAAAGAATCCGCCTGCAATGCAGGAGACCCCAGTTCGATTCCTGGGTTGGGAAGATCCCCTGGAAAAGGGGTAGTCTACCCACTCCAGTATTCTCGGGCTTCCCTGGTGGCTCAGACAGTGAAGAATGTTCCTGCAATGTGGGAAACCTGGGTTCGATCCCTGGGTTGCAAAGATCCCCTGGAGGAGGGCATGGCAAACCCACTCCAGTATTCTTGCCTAGAGAATCCACATGGACAGAGGAGCCTGGCAGGGTACTGTCCATAGGGTCACAAAGATTCAGACACAACTGAGTGACTAAGCACACACACTCAAGGTTATCAGCTAACAGTAATGAAATGGATTCCACAAAGTATTTTCAACTTTATCAATGCCGCCTTTTTTTTTTTTTTGAATCTTAGTGATAGAAGTAAGGAAAGTTTATCAAGCAGTAACTGTCTGCCAGGCATTTCTACTAAGTGAAGTGCCTTAATGTGCATAGTGCCTACCGATAAGGCGTAGGTGACATTAATGTCCTTTACTAATGAGGCCGATGAAACAGAGAAGTGAATACATTGTGGTCACACAGCTTGTAAAGTTAAGCGGTAGGCCTTGGAATCATACTCGAGTCTTTGGATTCTTACTCAAGCAGAAGCACATCTGGAGAGCATTCTTTAAAAAGGCTGAAATTTGTTTAAGGATGTTGTTGCTCCCAGATGTCATTTGATTGTGTGAACAAGATAGTTTTTTGAAAAGGCGACTCCCCACCGAGATTCAGGCTCCATTTTGAACAGCTTTGCCCCAACTACAGCTACTTCAGTGTTTCTCATATACAGTGAGGCTCCCAGCTCTCTTTCAACATAAGATTCCCAGCTCTCTTTCAACATGATTGTTGTAGGGATTAGTAGGAAAGACACAGATGATATTAAGTTATTGATTGAAGACCCATTTTAAGATTATTTTCTGGGCTTATTATAAATTCTCTAGTCATGTACTCAATATGTTTACTATGGTAATGCTCAATTAATTGTTTTAAATATTCATTATTTTAGGAAGAGAAATAGTAAGTTTCCACAAAGAATATGTATTTCACTGTCTTTCAATGTATATATTTCATCATATAGATAAGTGAAAGTGAAAATCACTCAGTCGTCTGACTCTTTGCGACCCCGTGGCTATACAGTCCATAGAATTCTCCAGGCCAGGATACTGGAGTGGGTAGCCTTTCTCTTCTCCAGGGGATCTCCCCAACCCAGGGATCGAACCCAGGTCCCTGCATTGCAGGCAGCTTCTTTAGCAACTGAACTTGAGGGAAGCCCCCTCATATAGATAGAAGGTAGACAGAATGGTGTTTTGAGGGGAAATGCTAAAAAAAGAACTAAAGAAGCTTAAACCATAGAAATGTGTTATATGTAAGCAGGTCACAATGGAGAGATCAAAAAGTGTGAATCAGAAATATTTAGAAGAAACTTACTTTCCCCTCCAGTAGGTAATAAGCAGTGAAATAAAAGAGCCTTTCCAGTAACAGGTAGGAAGGAAATTAGTAGTGATAGCATAGTTAATGCCAAAAGAGAAAGTGACCTTCATTACTGAGAACATTTTCTTCTCGTGACATAGTGCAAGATATTCTGTGGATCCTTTTTCAACAGAAATGTGCATTAATGAAAACAAATGTCCTTTTACTCAAATCTCATATGGGAAGTATGACAGGGTATGGACTATTCTGAACCACTAGTTTAATTATCAATCCGTTTAATTATCATTCATTCTTACAACTGCATTGATTCCAATTTACAAGAGCACCTAGAAAGTCACTATTTTCCTGATTTTCTTGACTTTATAGCCTTATAGGCATTTAAAGATTTTAGAATATATTAATAGCTTAAGTAAACCAGAACTGCTATCATATACAGATACCAACCCCTGTTTATTGTTGTTCAGTCACAAAGTCATGTCCAACTCCTTGCAACCAACCCCTATACCACACTTTAAATACAAATATGAATAGGTATAGCTGAGGATAGAACTTAATTTAATGTCATACAGATACTTATTTTTCATTTGAAAAGAATTGTTAAAATTCAATACAATTAAGAAAGAAACATATGGTCATTGATTTGAAATCTTCTACTAAGATCTTTCACCACAGAACAGCTTAATTTTTTATGTCAGGACTTCCAAATATAGTAATACCACACTTATCTAGAATTAGAATTCTATAATTCCATATAAGTTTAATCTGATTAGATAGAAAAATCTTATTCTTTATAAACCATTCCATTCATGGTTTTTAAACATCTTATCACATTCCTTCTAAAATATTTTATAACATTTCCTGCCAGTGTTTACTAAGTAAACTCTAAATATAATTTAACTGCTTCTGAATGATGTAGGTTGTTCTGTATTCTAACTTTTTGTAAAAGTTTAAAAATTCTTCTGTTCTCTTCCTTTTCTGTTGCCCAGCTTTTCATACTTCAGCTCTTGCTGATAACCAGGGCTTATCTGTCAGCTTACTTGTTTTTTTCAAAGTTGCTATTTCTAATCTGTTATAACCATAGAAACCAGATAATAGTTCTTGTCTGAACTTAGAGTTAACAGGCTCTAAGTTCAGTCTCTCTTTGGTCTTGTTAACATTGATTTAGCTTATTTGGGGACCTATTATATTTCATCCCATAGTCTAATCAGTATTATGGATGGTTGACATTTCCAGACCTGAAACCTCTGATTCAGTTAGGAAAGTGAAAAGGTGGAGGGTGGGGCATCCAGGCAGCCCAAGCAACATGGTTAGAGGCAAGAATGGATGTTGGAAGTATAGTGTGTTTTGAAAGCTGAATTTAGGAAGGCTGCAGCCTCTACTGTAAGACAAAGAGAATGCATGTGGAATGTAGCAATAAGGGACAAGGAATGGAGCAATAAGCAGAGGTGAAATGCCAAAGGTTCTTATATTTCACACTAAGGAGCTTTAACTTGAACATTGAAGTGTAAGATGCCCTTAAAGTGTTTTAGAGAAGGCAGCATCATGATCAGATTTGTATTTTAGAAAGATTACTTTCAGTCCCTGTGAAAATATTGGTATAAATGGCTAGGGAAATCACATTTATATTAGGTATTAAATTAGCTTGCAGCATTTGATTCAGTAGGTGGAATAACAGAAGAGGGTTGTGTTTAACCCTTCTTTATGACTTCTCATATTCATACCTAAAATATAATGAAAACCTGAGTTAAAGCTCAAATGTGACAATGATAGTTTACCTCCTTTAAGGAATACAAAGAAAAGAATCACTGCCAGTTTATATGGGCTCTTTGGAAAGTTCCAGAGTACTCTGGTGTTTTTTGGCAACTGGAATATTACAGTAAAACCTGGAGAAAGGTCTAGAATGCCCTCTGTCATATAAAACATTCTAATTGAAAAAGAATCCCCAAAATGCAGAAAAGTTGAGCTGAAATATTATGAAATGCCAATTACCAATTATTAAAATTTTTCATCATTATTATCATTATTAGTATACATATGTAGCAATCATTATCTTACATTGTAAGTGATAAAAGAGGCATTAAGAAAGTGGCTTGCTTAAACAATGAATGACAAATATAAATATGCAAAAAGAGTCTTCATTTGAAGCTATGTAAGGATTTGGTCATAAGAGTGAGTTTTATCCTTTGTGCTGGTCCAAGATGGTAACCCCTATGTATACCAAACCGCCTGCACTAAGAAACTGAGATGGAACTCAGAGAAATTTTCTATTGCGTTGTCATGAGCATGGTAACAATAACAATAACAATATGGTTATGGGTGGTGGAGAGAAGAATGATATTATTTAGTTTCACTCACTGGTAGCTGTGTCCCTTTGTTTTCAGGTATGGAAAATTCCTTTTAAAACTGTAGGAGAACCTAAATATAAGAAATTGTTTCCAATTCACTTTTTATTTAAGGAGCTAGAAGAAATAATTGAATTTCATGCCTTAATTTTGCTGATCATGAAACTGAAGCTTAAAAGATATAAAAGGCTACTTAGTTGAGCAGTTTCAAAGCACCCTGCTTTTACAGACTTCAGAATTCAGTACATGTATCTCACGTGTTTAGTGTCCCTAAAATAACTCCTCCTTTGGGGTCAGTCCTTAAATCAATAATAGTGAGGGGCAGTAAGACAGAAATGATTTAACACCACTGAAATCTGCTCCTTGATTGTTTCCTTGAATCTACTTGGCAGCTATATGGACATCCTGAGGTAAGTCTATATCACTTCTCTGCAGAAGGGCAGGGGATGTGGAAATTTGCTAATCAGCAGAGGAATGAAAGGCATAGATAAAATACCCAGGACCTACAGGTCTGTGGTCATATCTTTTTGCTTATGTGTTTCTTTAGCTGACTTCAGAATTTTGCTAGTCAAATGCTGTATGTTTGATCACCCAATGGCAAGAGTGTCTGTGGCAATGTTCTAGGCTTAGATTTTGTGAGCTTGGATGATAATTTTACACAGAAATACTTACTTTTGCTATTTGGATAGGTTTTTATTAGTCTGCTCATTTTCAATCTAGAATGAGAGTCTTGATTTATTATTAAGCTATTAAACTTTTAGTTTATTATTAAACTATTCTAGTACAATAGAATCAGCTTGCTTTATTTCAATGAGCTTATAGTGGTCTCTTTGCCAACCTAGGAAAAATCCTGAGAAAATATTCAGGTAATCAAAAAGTATGACTAAAAATTATATGAATCTAAAAATTGTGTGAGTAATTGTGTCTAGAATTCTGCTGGAAATGACTCATAGAGATAATGTGTGGTCATCTATTATATGCATCTGAGAGCAGTTTTGATAGAAAATGTCCTCTTATTCAAGATGTAGTGTGCTTCATATTATAAGCTGTAAAATACAAATGTTATACATATTGTGAGTATGAAAGCTTGATGGATATTCTTAGGAGCATAGTTTCATAAAATGCATGAATGGTGTGTATCGAATCAGCCTGTCTAGATGAGACACGAAAAGCTGAATCAGCTTCATTCTAAACCATTAACATCTGTGACCTTGGAACAAATCAATAGAATCTTTTCAGCTTGTCTTTGGGAGATGGTGTTAATTCAACTTCTAATTCAAGACAATTAATATCTATGGATCTCTCACCATGTTCCAGGCCCAAGAGATACAAAAAAACAAAATAGTAAACTTTCTTGTTCTCCCAGAGCCCACCATCTAGTTGGGAGACAGGTTTGTACACATTGAACCAAAATACTGATGTGGGTTATGATCATCACATAAGAAAAGCATTAAAAGAGTAGATGATGCCCGAGGATTGGGGGAAAAAAAAAAAACTGAGGAAGGGGGAAGATTCAAAGAGGACTTGATGTTTTTAAGACAGATATTTAAGGAAAAGTGCCTTTTTCCCTTAATTTTCATAAAATGCTCAAAAATCCTGTGGAGTCACACATCTTTTTTTTCCTGGCTTATCAGATATTTCCAGTTTTCTAATATGTGAACTACTTCTATTGCTAGAGAATTGATGAACTAAATTGACTTTTAAAAATATAATCATTCTGTCTTGTATTTATTTACAGACTAGAGTTAGGAGGAAATGGGAAATATGGATCAGAAAAGATTAAGAATTGGCACTTTGGTCTCTACAAAGAAAACACTGTTTTCCCTGGACATTTTCATTACCAAACCCAAAGAAATAACAATCACAACAGAGAGCAAGTATCTCATTTAGGTTTCTTAGCGATTATATATTTGTATATAATTCATATGTAGAAGGGGTATTTAACTAATTGTTTGGTTCAGATGTCAGATTAGGACCAATGATTTGTTTCCTGGTTTTGGCTTCATAAAGGCAAAATTCTAACAGAGTGGCTCCAAATTCAAATGTAGTGCCTTGTAAATTAAAGAGCTATCAGTTTTCATATGGAAGGAAGATGACCACTCTTCCAAATAAACTTAGGCTCAGAGGTTATCGCCAAACATAAACATTTCCTCAAGAAACAATATTGGATTGACTCAAATAGTAAGAGTTTCATTCCACTGAGTAAGACGAAGATGACTGGCTCAAACATTAAAATGATTGGCTAAGAAAGGAAAATGAGCTAAAAATACCATTTTTCTATTGTGTGAACCATTAAAAAATCTTATATATCTACAGAATATAAAATATAAATATATCATACATATATATTTATATAGAAATAAATAATATAAAAAGATAGGTTGAAAAAAATCTGACAAAATTGTTCCCCCTTGCATTATAAATTAGGAACCATCTGAGCAAATACAAACTATTCTATCATGCAGTGGATAAAATGAGATGTGTAGATGTATATGCAGATTTTTTTGACAAATATTTACAAGATGTATTTAAAATGTGCATTTAAAACTTCAGTGGTAGGAGTGGATTAACCTTTTTAGTGCTTTATTTATAATTTTGCTTGACACCACTAGACTAACAGTGGTTCAACTTAGAGACAGCAGAGAAGCAGAACTCAAATTTTAGCCAGATTGTTCTGGACGTCATTTTTTCAAGCCAATGAAACCGCAGTGCTGAGTTGGATTTTTCTATTCATAGGGATTGATTTGATATTAACTGAGATTGAGTGACTTCAACGTTTGTTCCTATCAGCCAAAAGGAAAAGAGGACTTGTATAACTTCTAAAACATTCTTTCCTGGTCAAAGGTTGACAAAAGGGCCTGTAACATTTGGAATATTATCTGCTGCTGTGTCTGCAGACCCTGGAGATCCGACTCCTTGTGCGTCCACACAGGGCCCTGACAGCTGTTACCTCTTATTTATTTTCTCTGAGCTTCAGGGATAATAGACTCTTGTCGAGGGCCGCCAGCACCGTTGTCCTAAACTTTCACTCTTTCCACTTGCAGTCTCTCTTCATAGAGAAATATGTCTTCATCTTGACATGACTTGAGGCAGGAGTCATTTTCATATTTTTATCTTCCCTACTGAAGATTGTAATTGACTTTAGAATGGAGTTGTTTTCTAGTTCTTGTTTAGTGTTGTTCCCTACACATAGCTGTCACCAAATGAACAGGTGTATTCTCAAAAGGCATGAGGTAAAGCTTTGTAGGAAATTGATGAGAACATGTTTTCGAAGCTCACCTCATTTCTTTCTTTGTGTGTGTGTGGATTACTGTACAGATCAGAAGATGGCATAGACATAATCTGGTTTTAATGAATTGTCATGTCATAGCCTTAAATATAATAATAGAAACATGAGCTCAGTGATAGTATAGTTAGGTAGATTTATAGCTCACTGAACCACTAGATTCTCAGTCTCTTGATCACTGGCTCAGTGGAAGACTACTTTGTGGGAGATCATGCTGGAATACCATTCTGGAACTTACTGAAGTTACACAAATCAAAACAGCATTCTAGATGCTTGTCTGTATCATCATTTAAAAGCATACAGTATATACTATTAAAATAGAAAATTCTTTTATATCTTTTTGAGAAATAAAATAGATAATTTTATGAGATACTGTTTTTCTAAGTCAGTATGATATCTCTTTTCTTTCCTGGGTCTCATGGTGGTCAACCTATTTCACAGACACTAGTGGGAAAATAATTGAAGACATAAGGATAAGAGTGAAACTATTGATTCAATGTTTATTAATTTGGGACATCACAATAGCTACATGGTAACCCAGATTCAACTTAGGGTTCTTGGTATATAGAAGAGTGGCTAGTGAAAGAGGAAACCAGTCAGAAAGAACAAATATAGCTTTGCTTTCCATGTGACCCTTCTCTTTCATTGCCTCATTTTGTTAGATAATTGAGTCAAACTGTAATATAGGAAGCTGGTGGAGGTGATGGTTGAGTTGCTAAGTCGTGTCTGATTTCTGCAACTGCATGGACTGTAGCCTGCCAGACTCCTCTGTCTATGGAATTTTCCAGGCAATAATACTGGAATGAGTTGCTATTTCCTTCTCCAAGGGATCTTCCTTACCCAAGGACCGAAACCACATCTGCATTTCAGGTGGTCTCCTGCATCACAAGCAAATTCTTTACCACTGAGCCACCAGGGAAGCCCATATAGGAAACTTGCTTATGGTAATACACATTAGAAAATAATGATCTCTGAGGATGGTGAGAACTGGAAAGGCAGATGACGTAGTCTTATGAGGTGTTGAAAATATACTTTATCTTGGTATGGGTGGTGAGTACATGCATTTACATATATTAATAATAGATAAAAATTGAGTAGTTTGTGTACTGAACTGTAGTTAATTCCTCATTTTTTAAAAACAAAAGAATACAATGATTAAAGGCCTTAGGCAGTGATAAACAAATAAGTAGTCATTAAACTAGTTTGAATAGATTGGATAGAATTATATAGTAGGTAAGGAGAAGGAAGAGTTGAGAATATTCTTTCATGCTGCAGTCTTAGAATCCTAATGCCATGATGAGGAAACCAAACTCTATTCCTTATATCTGAGGTAATTTTTATGGAGTTAATTCTTGAATACTTAATCCTAACCTCCCTCGGATAAACTGATAGTTGGTTAGACTAACTGGTAGTTGGTTGGGATCCTTTGGAAAGCACACTGTTATTACTACAGAAGGACACCCTCCAACGTGCATGATTCCTGAGTAGAGGGTCAGAATCACTGACTTCTAGCTCACCTTAGGCAAGAATGGGTCAAGAGTTTCCTCCAAGAGATTTCTTGATCTTCCATAGCTGGTTTAATAATGAGCAAGTCTGGAGAATTAAACGCCTAGAGGAGAAAATAAAAGGGAATGGAAAGAAGTGCCTCCTGGGCAAATTCCTTGGCAGAGGAACAGGACAGGGCAGGCCAGGGCTCTCTGGGAGTGATGGCCATTCTGCATAAGATGGCTTATTCTCCTTGTCTTCTCAGAACATAGGGACTTGTTTTTCTGAGATGGGTCAGCACCTAGTAGGCCTTTACTAAAGTTGTTTGAATGAATGAAGATTGAATAATCCCCTCCAAAATGATACAATTTTTGCAAAAGAATTATTTGTTGTTGTTGTTTTTTTTTTACTGGCAAGATTGCTTTAAAAAATTGTGATCACTTTAAGTTAATATATTGTATTTCCTTGTGAAAATATGTTTGCAGTGCCAGATGTAGCAAGAATTTTACAAGACATTTTGTTGGTGGGGGATTATGTGTGTAATGAATACTGCACCAAGTAGTCATAAACTGCATCCCAATTTCAGAAGTATTGAAAATAAAAATAAGAGAATGAACATGTGTAAGTTCCCATCCTCCACCCTTTTTTGAAGACCTGTATCACACATTCAAGACACACTCATCTTTTTTGCTTTAAAAAAGAAAAAAATCTTCCATGACTTTCAAGGTCAGCTGTAGATGGCTGTATTACTGCAGACTCCATGGGAATATCCAGTAGATCAATATCTGAGGGGGGAAAAGGTCACCACACACTTGCTTCGCACAATTTACAGGAAATTGAATGCTGTTCCAGATCTTACACCTTAAGAGAAAAACCAAAAAAACAAATGACAATTGGGAAAGAAAGAAAAACTTGGGTTGGAAGTCCCCTCCTCTAAGATTTTATTCTTGGCAAGAAAATTCTATGATTATTGTTATTTGCTTGAAAATTGAGTTTTTCTGCACATGCACTTCCAGTAAAACTGTCCAAAACAAAAACAATCAGTCTTGACTTTTCCTTACTTATCCTTATGTAGCTTTCCCACTGGGTAAGGGTAAGTTTACCCTTCTGTGTTTATTACTGGAGTCACTATTCATTCCCTTAATTTCTTCAGGGCCTTGGCTCAGAAAACTGGGAGTTAATAATTATATTTAGTAGTAATGATAAGCATAATTATATGTTATATATAGCTGTGTGCTTAGTCACTCAGTCCTGTCTGACTTTTTGTGACCCCCATGAACTGTAGCCCGCCAGGCTCCTCTGTCCAAGGGGATTCTCCAGGCAAGAAAACTGGAGTGGATTACCATGCCCTCCTCCAGGAAATCTTCCCAACCCAGGGATCAAACCCAGGTCTTCCACATTGCAGGTGGATTCTTTACCAGCTAAGCCCCCAGAGAAGACCTATGTATAGGTACAATATATAAATGTAAACCTGCTTTGAAATTTTTAAAATACCTTCATACACTTATTTCGTGTGGGTAGGGTTCCAAATAGGAAAAGGAGTATGTTAAGGCTGTATATTGTCACCCTGCTTATATAACTTCTATGCAGAGTCCATCATGAGAAACTCTGGGCTGGAAGAAGCACAAGCTGGAATCAAGATTGCCGGGAGAAACATCAATAACCTCAGATATGCAGATGACACCACCCTTATGGCAGAAAGTGAAGAGGAACTAAAAAGCCTCTTGATGAAAGTGAAAGAGGAGAGTGAAGAAGTTGGCTTAAAGCTCAACATTCAGAAAACGAAGATCATGGCATCTGGTCCCATCACTTCATGGGAAATAGATGGGGAAACAGTGGAAACAGTGTCAGACTTTATTTTTGGGGGCTCCAAAATCACTGCAGATGGTGATTGCAGCCATGAAATCACATTAACAAATTGAAAAATAAAAACCATATGATTATCTCAATAGATGCAGAGAAGGCCTTTGACAAAATTCAACATCCATTTATGATAAAAACTCTCCAGAAAGCAGGAATAGAAGGAACATACCTCAACATAATAAAAGCTATCTATGACAAACCCACAGCAAACATTATCCTCAATGGTGAAAAATTGAAAGCATTTCCCCTAAAGTCAGGAACAAGACAAGGGTGTCCACTTTCACCGCTACTATTCAACATAGTTCTGGAAGTTTTGGCCACAGCAATCAGAGCAGAAAAAGAAATAAAAGGAATCCAAATTGGAAAGAAGAAGTAAAACTCTCACTGTTTGCAGATGACATGATCCTCTACATGGAAAATCCACCAGAAAATTACTAGAGCTCATCAATGAATATAGTAAAGTTGCAGGATATAAAATCAACACACAGAAATCCCTTGCATTCCTATACACTAATAATGAGAAAGTAGAAAAAGAAATTAAGGAAACAATTCCATTCACCATTGCAACGAAAAGAATAAAATACTTAGGGATATATCTTCCTAAAGAAACTAAAGACCTATACATAGAAAACTATAAAACACTGATGAAAGAAATCAAAGAGGACACTAATAGATGGAGAAATATACCATGTTCATGGATTGGAAGAATCAATATAGTGAAAATGAGTATACTACCCAAAGCAATTTACAAATTCAATGCAATCCCTATCAAGCTACCAGCCACATTTTTCACAGAACTAGAACAAATAATTTCAAGATTTGTATGGAAATACAAAAAACCTCGAATAGCCAAAGCAATCTTGAGAAAGAAGAATGGAACTGGAGGAATCAACTTGCCTGACTTCAGGCTCTACTACAAAGCCACAGTCATCAAGACAGTATGGTACTGGCACAAAGACAGACATATAGATCAATGGAACAAAATAGAAAGCCCAGAGATAAATCCACACACATATGGACACCTTATCTTTGACAAAGGAGGAAAGAATATACAATGGAGTAAAGACAATCTCTTTAACAAGTGGTGCTGGGAAAACTGGTCAACCACTTGTAAAAGAATGAAACTAGATCACTTTCTAACACCGCACACAAAAATAAACTCAAAATGGATTAAAGATCTAAATGTAAGATCAGAAACTATAAAACTCCTAGAGGAGAACATAGGCAAAACACTCTCAGACATAAATCACAGCAGGATCCTCTATGATCCACCTCCCAGAATTTTGGAAATAAAAGCAAAAATAAACAAATGGGATCTAATTAAAATTAAAAGCTTCTGCACAACAAAGGAAAATATAAGCAAGGTGAAAAGACAGCCTTCTGAATGGGAGAAAATAATAGCAAATGAAGCAACTGACAAACAACTAATCTCAAAAATATACAAGCAACTTATGCAGCTCAACTCCAGAAAAATAAATGACCCAATCAAAAAATGGGCCAAAGAACTAAATAGACATTTCTCCAAAGAAGACATACGGATGGCTAACAAACACATGAAAAGATGCTCAACATCACTCATTATTAGAGAAATGCAAATCAAAACCACAATGAGGTACCACTTCACACCAGTCAGAATGGCTGCGATCCAAAAATCTGCAAGCAATAAATGCTGGAGAGGGTGTGGAGAAAAGGAACCCTCCTACACTGTTGGTGGGAATGCAAACTAGTACAGCCACTATGGAGAACAGTGTGGAGATTCCTTAAAAAATTGCAAATAGAACTACCTTATGACCCAGCAATCCCACTGCTGGGCATACACACCGAGGAAACCAGAATGGAAAGAGACACATGTACCCCAATGTTCATCGCAGCACTGTTTATAATAGCCAGGACATGGAAACTACCTAGATGTCCATCAGCAGATGAATGGATAAGAAAGCTGTGGTACATATACACAATGGAGTATTACTCAGCCGTTAAAAAGAATTCATTTGAATCAGTTCTGTTGAGATGGATGAAACTGGAGCCGATTATACAGAGTGAAGTAAGCCAGAAAGAAAAACACCAATACAGTATACTAACACATATATATGGAATTTAGGAAGATGGCAATGACGACCCTGTATGCAAGACAGGGAAAGAGACACAGATGTGTATAACGGACTTTTGGACTCAGAGGGAGACGGAGAGGGTGGGATGATTTGGGAGAATGCCATTCTAACATGTATACTATCATGTGAATTGAATCGCCAGTCTATGTCTGACACAGGATGCAGCATGCTTGGGGCTGGTGCATGGGGATGACCCAGAAAGATGTTATGGGGAGGGAGGTGGGAGGGGGGTTCATGTTTGGGAATGCATGTAAGAATTAAAGATTTTAAAATTAAAAAAAAAAAAAGACACTTACTCCTTGGAAGGAAAGTTATGACCAACCTAGATAGCATATTGAAAAGCAGAGACATTACTTTGCCAACAAAGGTCCATCTAGTCAGGGCTATGGTTTTTTCAGTGGTCATGTATAGATGTGAGAGTTGGACTGTGAAGAAAGCGGAGTGCTGAAGAATTGATGCTTTTGAACTGCAGTATTGGAGAAGACTCTTGAGAGTCCCTTGGAGTGCAAGGAGATCCAACCAGTCCATTCTGAAGGAGATCAGCCCTGGGTGTTCTTTGGAAGGAATGATGCTAAAGCTGAAACTCCAGTACTTTGGCCACCTCATGCAATGAGTTAACTTATTGGAAAAGACTCTGATGCTGGGAGGGATTGGGAGCAGGAGGTAAAGGGGACGACAGAGGATGAGATGTCTGGATGGCATCACCGACTTGATGGACGTGAGTCTGAGTGAACTCCGGGAGATGGTGATGTACAGGGAGGCCTGGCGTGCTGCAATTCATGGGGTCGCAAAGAGTCGGACACAACTGAGCGACTGAACTGAATTGAACTGAGGGCAGTTATTGGGCTTCCCTGGTGGCTCAGATGGTAAAGCGTCTGCCTACAATGCAGGAGACCTGGGTTTGATCCCTGGGTCAGAAAGATCCCCTGGAGAAGGAAATGGCAACCCACTCCAGTATTCTTGTTTGGAGAATTCCATGGACAGGGGAGCCTGGCGAGCTATAGTCTATAGAGTTGCAAAGAATCAGATACAACTGAGTAACTAACACACACACACACACGACAGCTATTACTAATTCTCTAAAGGTGAATAAATGGCAAAAAATAAGCAACTTGCCCCAAATCACACAGCTATTAGATGGCAGCTAAGGAACTAGAACTGAGGGTATGGAAAAGCTTTGTTAAGTGAACATGGGAAAACCTTCCTACTCTTTCTTATTTCCTCAGCTAGTACTTTCTTTGTTGTTCGTTATTTAAAGGAACTATCTAATTAAAACAAGTGCATTTTACTACCCCTGTTAATGTTAAAGGAGATCACCATGTCCAACAGATCACCTGTTCAGGCTACTTTTCCTCCTAACCATCTCTTGAATTAAACCACTTTTCTTTATTTACAGGACACAATCCTAATCCATGCTGTCATCTCTCTGCTAAGATGTCTCCAGTAGTTATTTAACAACCCCCTGTTTCCACACTACCCTCCCCTCTGATGCTGTCTTTTCTATGCGCACTCCCATAGAAACTACTGCATTATGTCTCTCTGCTTTTTAAAATAAAGATCCCTTATTTTCTCACCCTGTCCACGGTTTTACCCATTCAGATCTCTCTGGAATAATTTTCCCCCTATTTTCTCTCCTACTTCTCAAGTCCAGTCTCACAGGCCTCTTTCAGACAAGCCAGCTCCTTCCCAACCCACATACTATTTACTTCTGCCTGGAGCTTTCTCTCTCTCCCTCTGTCACCTAGTTAACACTTACTCTCCCTTCAATTTTTAGTTCAAACACCGCTTCATAAAAACCCCTCACTTCCTTGACATGCCATTTTCCTCTTTATAACAGTATTCACTTTCCCCCTGGGGTGCTACCAGAGGGGTACTACCAAAGTAAACCTACCACTGTGGTAGATTTACTTTGATTGTTTGATCAGGTGCTGCAAAGGAAAAGGTTAACAGTGGGTCTGTGACACATTCTACCTTGGAAACGCCTAATTTTTTTCTTTAACCCCAACCACAGTTTCTTGCAAATATTAACTGATGCAATTTATTAGCTCCTGAATACTAAGCTGCTGCTGCTAAGTTGCTTCAGTCGAGTCTGACTCTGTGCAACCCCACAGACGGCAGCCCACCAGGCTCCTCTGTTCCTGGGATTCTCCAGGCAAGAATACTGGAATGGGTTGCCATTTCCTTCTCTGAATACTAAGCTAGGAAAGCTTTTAACAAAATGTACCTGATCTGTCTGGCCTAAGTGTGTCTGTACCGTATGAATTTATGAACAGCAGCTGTGCTGATGAATGCAAGTTAATCACATGGCTAGAACTGGACTGTGAGATGATGAGATGTATAAACTGTGAGACTACAAACACTAGGAAGCTTCCCTTTGCTTAATTCAAGCCAAGCAAAGTAAACACCCTTTACTCCAAAACTCATCATAGTGTACAAAACAGGAGGCTACATCTGATGGGTTTAGGCCTGCTAGATATTGCTGTACCGTATTTTGTTGATATTCCTTTCTAATAATTTGTGAAGTTTGATGACTAACAACTCTGCTTTTTATTACTGCATAAGTGAAATATTTGTATTTTCTCCTTGTTGTCTCATGAGCTCCATGAAAGCCGAAAGATAGTTGTTGTTGTTGTTTTTTTTGGAAGATATTGTTCTATCTGACAGCTAATTCCTATTTTCTGGCCCAGTATTTAGCACACAGTATGTGCATGATAAACATTTCTGTGGCACAGATCATTAGAGATCACCATATCCAATTCTTTCCTGCCTGCACTCATGAGAAAACATCCAACTTCCCACACAGCGAGGTCAGGATCACATGGTTAATATTGGCCAGCAGATGTTGAGAGGAAGTAACATACATAACTTCAGGTAGTTCAGATATAAATTGCCCACACTATTTCCCCTCTAGCAAACGCTGAAAACTTGTGTTGATACGGTTTTGTGGAAAGATGGCAGAGCTTCTGTCATTCCTGGGTTCCTAACTAATATGTAGAGAATAACCATTCCTCCTACCCGTGTTGGATATATACCATGAGCCAGCAATACTGACTGATTTTGTGAAGCTCCTGAGATTTTAAGGTTAATTTGTTACCTGTATGTAACGTAGCCTATGCTGTCTAAGGCATGAATGAGCAGTCGGTAGGCAAGACCAGGTCTAAAACCACTCTAGAGCACGTTGTCTTATTCTTTTCCCTTGAGTCTTCCATTGTCTCCCTTTCTTCCCAAAATACAAACTAGTAAATGAGAAACGAGAGAAGGGTCCTGCGGAAATAATAGATTCGTTTTAAACCGATCTTTCAGGTTAACTATTTAGTAACAATATGTTACTTCTCTATGCCATGTCAGTTAAGTATTAGCGTATTATAGAGTACAGGTATTAACTTGTACCTCCTGTATTCTTGGTCTGCATCCTCATAGGGAATGCCAGCACAAATTTTATTATGGGTCTCAAAAATTTGCGTATGATTTAATAATTCGCTAAAAGCACCAAATTTAAGCTGTCTATCCAAGAATCCATTGGATTTATGTGAGTCCAAGGGATTTACATTTTAAATAGCCCACCCCAGGTGTTCTGATGTATATAGTTCTCAAACCTCACTGGTAAATACTACTATAAACGGTAGTTGTAAAGGTCTAATAACATGGGAACTTTTTCATTTATGTCAGTGGTTTCCAAACCTGGCTATATATCAGAGCCACATGGGAACTTTGAAAATGGTATCAAGGCACAGGCCATACCACAGACTAATCAAATCTGATGGTGTATATAAATGAATCTATACCCTGCAAACTATGGCTAATTATTGCTTAGCAGGTCTCCTTCTTACTGTGGCATTACAGGAAATTAGTACACATGTCCTATGTCAGTCAATAGCCCCTTAACTGAGAACCCATATGGGGCTGAACAAATGTCAATTTCTTAAAAGTTTAGAACCCAAAGAGAAAGAATTCTTGGTAATATACTGACTTCATGGATCTTAGTTCCTCTACTTCTAACTCCAACTCATCTACCCATCCCATAATAAGCTTTTGAGGCAACCAGCAGACAGGTAGAGACTGAAAAGTATAAGCCTCAGGCTCTCAGTGCTATGACAGATGCAGCTCCAAATTGGAATAAAAGCATAAAAAATCTGCCCAGTTGTGTTGGACTCTCTGCAGTCCCATGGACTGCAGCCCACTAGGCTCCTCTGTCTATGGGATTTTCCAGGCAAGAATACTGGAGTGGGTTGCTGTGCCCTCCTCCAGGGGATCTTCCCAGCCCAGTGATAGAACCCTTGTCCCTTACATCTCCTGTATTGATAGATGGGTTCTTTACCTCTGAGCCACAGGAAAAACTGATGACTCAGTGCTAAACATAAAGACTGAAGTCAGGGTTAGAGAACCCATGGTAAATATTTGAAGATTGCTATTTCTTTACTGAGCTTAATGTGATCCTGTTTTCATGATGGTATATATGTGAGAGTGAGGATAAAGAGGCCAAGATGGGTCCACCTGAGTGTGCTTTGTTTCTTTTTTTTATAAATGGAGGGATAGTTGGGATGGTAGGTTCAATTTTCTATCTCTGAAGATTAAAGGGCTGTGGACACCAGGGAACAGAAAGGCTTCTTGCCACAAGGGAGGACAACCTGGCATCTGCAACAGGGCCAGCCCAGTCCATATGAACAGACGTTACCTCCTCTGGGACTGTTGCCATTTAGTTTTCCCAAACAGCCAGATTTTAGCTACAATGAGCAGAACCCAGAAAATTACAACTCACCTGCAGAAAGTCAAAGTCGCTCAGTCATGTCCAACTCTTCACGACTCCATAGACTATACAGTCCATGGAATTCTCCAGGCCAGAATACTGGAGTGGGTAACCATTCCCTTCTCCAGGAGATCTTCCCAAGCCAGGGATCTAAGCCAGGTCTCCCGCATTGCAGGCGGATTTTTTTTTACCAGCTGAGCCACCGGGAAAGCCCAAGAATACTGAGACAGGTAGCCTATCCCTTCTCCAGCAGATCTTCCGGACCCAGGAATTGAACTGGGGTCTCTTGCATCATAGATGGAATTTTTACCAGCTGAGCAATCGGGGAAGCCCTACAACTTACCTACAGGGGCCCATAAAATAGAGAAAAGAAAAAAACAAAACAGATCAACTCTCCTCCAGTAAGGTTCCTGATACGGTGTGCCTTCTGGACATTTCAACATAGAAATCATAAAAAGCATTTAAGAAAATTCAAGTGCAATCCAAAGAAACTTTGTAGAACTTTGATAACAGAATCAAGTTTAGAGGTTCACCATGTCAACAAACAGAGAAGATATTGACTACCTAATTAGTAGGTTAGGAAAAAAAAAAACTGAAGGAGATATCACAGAGCAAAATGCAGGGGTAAAAATTGTAAGGGAAGAATTAAGCGACAAAAATGAAACTGTAAAAAAAAATAGGAATTCCAGAGGAAGAAAAACACGGGAGATTATGCCAGCACATTAATTAAATGAAGCAGAGAAAAACTTCCCTGAGTTAAAGGAAGCTCAATTAAAAGGACCTTCCAGGTTCTAGTCATGATTTTTAAGAAAAACTCATACCTAACCAAGGTAAAATCCCCAAATTTGGGGCATAAAGAGAATATATTAACACTTCCATATAGAAAGAACAAGTAAGTTACAAAGACAGGCAGATGAGGATGGGATTGGGCTTTTTGTCTCCTGTGCGAGGCCACAATACAGCGATGTCAACAGCAGAAAACAATCAAAGTACAAGAGCATCAGCAAGATTGCAACCCTGGCTGCACTTTAGAATCAGCTGGAAAGCTTTAGAAAGAAGCTGGAGGGTCTTGACCCCAGGCTGTATCCCAGATGAATTAAATCAGAATATCTTAGTGTGGAGCAAGGAACTGGTATTTTTTTAGCTCCCCAGATGTTTCTAATAAATACCTAGCATTGCCATCTAATCTATAGACTACTGGGGCGGGGGGAAGGAATGAAATCTAAAAACCCTATGCCCAGTCAGTTCTATTTCCTTTTTACAGAACTATTTACAGATATACATGTTTTTAGAGAATTTATCACTATTTACCTAATCTCAGGTAAAGACAAACTATCTACCCAAATAATAGATAAATGAGTATAGTCAAGATGGAGAAAGACAAAAGAGGACAGGAAGAGTGGTAAGCAAGGAGTCGTGCAAAACCTGGTTACATCTGAATGGGTGCTGTTAGACAGAGTCATTGAAAGTCTGCTGGTTTACATACAACAGGAGACCTTTCTAAAGGTTCTTGAAATAGAAGAGACAAATTGTGTGGAGAGATTCTAATGACGATGATGCTCAGTCACTCAATCTTGTCCAACTCTTTGCGGCCCCACTGACTGTAGCCCACTAGTCTCCCCTGTCCATGAAATTTCCCAGACAAGAATACTGGAGTGGGTTGCTATTTCCTTCTCCAGGGGGTCTTCCCAACCTAGGAAGAGAACCCACCCATCTCCTGCACTGGGTGGGTTTTTTACCACTAGCGCCACCTGGGATAATAATCATTTGGAATTGAAAGTCTCAGGTTTCTTCAGTAAAATTTAAAAGTTGGGTTAGAATCATGATAAGGAAAGAGAAGTAAAAGAATTCCAAAAGTTTCCCCTATGGATCAAAGCAAAAAACAGGGTGGGAAGGGGAGGAAGGGCAGGAAAAGAAAAAGAATATTCTAAAGTTTTCCTCTTTTATGGGTGGAATATCACATGGGAATAGAGATTTTTTATGAAGGAAACAGTTGTTATATTGGTTTCATATATACTGGTAGGATATTTTAAAATAAATATCCACAATGCAAAGGTAATCATGAATGGCATGGAAAAATAATATATGACCTGTAACATTGGAAATGAATAGCAATTCATTCAGAAGAGCAAAACCTAAGTAAAAGGGTACCAGCAGTCCCATAATTCCCCTTCCTGCCTCCTACTGTAGATGATGCCTCTAAGCATGCACTCTCTTATGTAGTGGGACACATCCCCTGTCTCTTCAGTGAGGTATCTCCAGAAATTTCCCTTAAGCTCCCATACTATCACTGTTTCACTGTCTGCTGGATCGTTGACATCAGTATCCAAACATGCTGTCATTTTTTTTCTTTTATTTAAAAATCTTCATTTCACTTCTCCTGTGAGTTGCCCTCCTGTTTATATACTCTGAAATTCTTTCTCTTCTAAACTGTCTTTAACAATCAAATTTTCTGCACCCCACCAGAGCACCAGGATTTTTGGTCAAATTTCTATATCTAAAGCCAACATTCAATTCTCAGTCCACATTTTATGCAGTCTTTCAGCTGCAATTAATACAGGTAATCCCCCTCTTCACTGATAATATTTCCTCACTTGTCTTCTAGAATGCGATATAGTTTCCCTCCTCTCTTACTTTCCTCCTCTTTCCCTACTCTTTAAAGTCTCATTTGCTGGTTTCTTATCTTTTCCTCAACAACTTTATCCTGAATTGCCCCAGGTTCAATTCTTCCCCCTCTTCTCCAGCTGCCTGCACCGTCTTGGTGATCTCATCCCGCTCGTCAGTACTGATTCCCACGTTTCTACCTCTGGCCAACTCTAGACTTGATGTCCAATTGCCCACTTAATATCTCCATTTGGATATGTAATGCACATCACGAATCAGTATGTACAAAACTAGTGATATTCTTGACTGAGCGACTGAATTGAACCGACTGAGGGATATTCTTGTCTCTATGTGTGAAAGTGAAGTCGCTCAGTCGTGTCTGACTCTTTGCGACCCCATGGACTGTAGTCTGTAGACCATAACCATTGGATTTAATATCAATTCATTCTTTCAGTTGCTTTTTACAAATAACCCATTTGACCTTATTTCTTTTTTTCTCTTCCCCTTGTTCAGTTTTCTTAATGACATTGCCTCCTTACAGATCCTCAAATTGGTCACTCATGTTTTCTTAGGGTCTTCTGCCTGGCCAGTTCCTCTACCGGGACCCCTCTTCCCTCAGATATCTACAAGGCTATCTCCATTCTTTAGTTTTGAGACTTTGCTCAAATACCTTCTTGTAATTGAGACTATGCCAAAGCTTTTGACTGTGTGGATCACAAACTGTGGAAAATTCTAAAAGAGATGGGAATACAGACCACCTGACCTGCCTCTTGAGAAATCTATATGCAGGTCAGGAAGCAACAGTTAGAACTGGACATGGAACAACAGACTAGTTCCCAATTAGAAAAGGAGTACGTCAAGGCTGTATATTGTCACCCTGCTTATTTAACTTCTATGCAGAGTACATCATGAGAAACGCTGGGCTGGAAGAAACACAAGCTGGAATCAAGATTGCTGGGAGAAACATCAATAACCTCAGATATGCAGATGACACCACCCTTATGGCAGAAAGTGAAGAGGAACTAAAAAGCCTCTTGATGAAAGTGAAAGAGGAGAGTGAAGAAGTTGGCTTAAAGCTCAACATTCAGATAACGGAGATCATGGCATCTGGTCCCATCACTTCATGGGAAATAGATGGGGAAACAGTGAAAACAGTGTCAGACTTTATTTGTTGGGGCTCCAAAATCACTGCAGATGGTGACTTCAGCCATGAAATTAAAAGACACTTACTCCTTGGAAGGAAAGTTATGACCAACCTAGATAGCATATTGAAAAGCAGAGATATTACTTTGCCAACAAAGGTCCGTCTAGTCAAAACTATGGTTTCTCCAGTAGTCATGTACGTATGTGAGAGTTGGACTGTGAAGAAAGCTGAGCCCTGAAGAATTGATGCTTTTGTTTGTCTGTTTTTGTTTTTGAATTGATGCTTTTGAACTGTGGTGTTGGAGAAGACTCTTGAGAGTCCCTTGGACTGCAAGGAGATCCAACCAGTCCATTCTAAAGGAGATCAGCCCTGGGTGTTCTTTGGAAGGACTGATGCTGAAGCTGAAACTCTAATACTTTGGCCACTTCATGAGAAGAGTTGACTCACTGGAAAAGACCCTGATGCTGGGAGACACTGGGGGCAGGAGGAGAAGGGGACAATAAAGGATGAGATAGATGGCTGGATGGCATCACTGACTCAATGGACATGAGTTTGAGTGAACTCTGGGAGCTGGTGATGGACACTGAGGCCTGGTGTGTTGTGATTCATGGGTTGCAAAGAGTCAGACAAGACTGAGTGACTGAACTGAACTGAACTGACCCTGGAGACCCTATTTAAAAATGATTTCCACCCTCATATCACAACTTTCAGAATCTACCTTACCCTAAACTATTTTCACTGTACTTATCACCATGTAAAATACCACTTTTGTTGTTGTTCAGTTGCTAAGTCATGCCCAATTCTTCATGACCTCATGGGCTGTAGCACACCAGGCTTCCCTGTCCTCCACTATCTCCTGGAATTTGCTCAAACTCATATCCATTGAGTCAGTGATGCCATCTAACCATCTCATCCTCTGTAGCCCCTTCTCTTCCTTCCCTCAGTCTTTCCCAGCATCAGGGTCTTTTCCAATGAGTTGGCTCTTCTCATTAGGTGGTCAAAGTATCAGAACTTCAGCTTCAGCATCAGTCCTTCCGATGAATATTCAGGGTTGTCTTCCTTTTGGATTGACTGGATTGATCTCCTTGTAGTCCAAGGGACTCTCAAGAGTCTTCTCCAACACCACAGATCAAAAGCATCAATTCTTTGGTGCTCAGCCTTACTTATGGTCCAACTCTCACATCTATACACGACTACTGGAAAAACCATAGCTTTGACTATATGGGCCTTTGTATATAAAATATTATGTAACTTATAATTATTTTGTTGTTACTATGTTCCCCCTTCTATTAGAATTTGCATGTCTTTAGGTCATGGATCTTTATTTGGTTTCACTAATCTATTTATCTTAATAGCTTAGAGCAATGCCTGGTACTAATAAAAGTCAATGAATATTCATTAAATAAGTTAAATATATTTGTATCTAAGTACCATGAAGAAATATGATTCATAGGATATGACCAGAACTCATTTTTATTTTAATCTAAATATTTTCTTAAAATTAATTCAGGAAGTCCATCCTCTGTCCCTGTGTGAAAACTCATACCTGTCTATAAGATCACTTTAAGGCAGACATTTTTAGGAAAGTCTTGATAATGACTATCTAATCCATATTGGAATGTGTTCTTTTGTGATCTATTTAGTCATTTTCTAAGATAAATTCTGCTTGTTCTTTTGGTACCAGGATGCCATTATTTAATGAATGCACCTGAAATCCAGAAAGAGAAACCCATGGACCATCCCACTGACTAGCTCAGACGTAAGGCTTTGTTGGATCAATGTGCACATTCTCAGTTGCTTCAGTCATGCCTGACTCTTCGTGACCCATGGACTGGAGCCCACCAGGCTCCTCTGTCCATGCGATTTTCCAGGCAAGAGTACTGGAGTGGGTTGCCATGCCCTCCTCCAGGGGAGCTTCCCAACCTGGGGATCGAACCTGTGTCTCTTATGTCTCCTGCACTGGCAGGCGGGGTTCTTTACCCAGTGAGCCACCTAGGAAGCCCCAGGCAACCCCTCCAGATTAGTTTGTTGCTCAGAAAGAAAAAATGAAGATAAAAGAACATATTTAATGATTCTGTGACATAATAACCATTGTGCTATGCTTAGTTGCTCAGTCGTGTTCAACTCTTTGCGACACCATGGACTGTAGGCCACCAGGTTCCTTAATCCATGCAGATTCGTCAGGCAAGAATACTGGATTGGGTTGCCATGCCCTCCTCCAGGGAATTGTCCCAACCCAGGAATTGAACCAGGGTCTTCTGCATTGCAGGTGGATTCTTTACCAGCTGAGCTACCCGGGAAGCCAAGAATTAACCATTATTTCTCTCTAAATTCACACCTTGGATTTGTGTCAGGAACAATTCAACAATAAATATTTAATTCTAGAAATGAAAGACTCTTTTGTGGAAAGCAAAACCTGCTTTGTAAGACTGAATGGTCATTGGCTTGTCTTCTGAGATATGAGTTGTCAGCCAGGCAGACAAGGGCAGAGGGTGAATATTCTGTGACTTTTCCCCATCTTCACCGCCCCTCCAGCTCTTCAGAGACCCAGCTTTGCAATTTAACTTCAAAAGATACTCTGAAGTGGAGCTAGGTGGCTGGGGTGAGGGCTTAGGCTGGCCAATGACCTGTTCTCCAGGAGCCGGTACTCCTGGGCAATAGCCAAAGAGAGAGCCAATCCTGGGCTCATGGCAGCTCAAAGGGAGTTCAATTTGTCATAAACACTTCCCTCAGCAGGAGTGAACTGTAGGACAGAGCCTGCATTTGCGTCTGGCTGCTTCTTGCTTGCTAGCTTCCTTTATTTCCCACTAGCTTGCTGTTCTGCCTGATTTGTCCACGGTTGTAACACCAAAGGAGATGGTAAAGAGGAGGAGAGAAGAAAGTTCTTACTTGACAGATGCTGTCAAATCACAGCTGTATGCTTTCTCAGCTTATCGATGTGTGAATATGGTTCTTTCTAGGGCACTTTCATGGGTTCTTCAGGGGTTCCTCTATGGGTTCCTCAGACCACAACTTATTTTTCAAGGGAGAGGCAGTCTTTCTAGCCTCAAGTTTTATATTGGTTTTCTAGATTCCAGGAAAACTGCCTTTTTAAGCTGTACTCTTTGACAGAAGCTGAAATATCTCCAAGTCTACTGTCTCCTTGGTAGGTCTCACATGTACCCCCTGCCCTATTTAACACTGGAGGGAATTCCATGTCTTCTCAGAAGCAGGCATATTTGCTGCCCCAGGCTACTTTTAGTTTCCTTTGAGGTGAGTCACACACCAGTTCCTGCATTGCCTAACTTCAGAGAACACGTTGTGCTCCCCAAAGGACACTGTTTTAGCCTCTCTTGAAAGACCCAAGGTTATGAAATGAATCTTCTGTTATCTCATCCCATTCTTCTGGGGAAAGAAATTTCTTCAGAAACCTACCAATTTTCACACACCTCATTTTTTAAAAAATAATCTATTTGAGATGAATGTTTAGGATCATATTACTAGTTCTTATCATTTTGAAATTTCCTCAGATCTGTCCTGAATTTTGAAAGTTTATATCCATTGTATTGTGGTATCCCCCAGGAAATGTTAACATCTTTTAATATATAGCATATTGAAAAGCAGAGACATTACTTTGCCAACAAAAGTCCGTTTAGTCAAGACTATGGTTTTCCAGTGGTCATGTGTGGATGTGAAAGTTGGACTGTGAAGAAAGCTGAGTGCCAAAGAATTGATGCTTTTGAATTGTGGTGTTGGAGAAGACTCTTGGGAGTCCCTTGGCGTGCAAGGAGATCCAACTAGTCCATCCTAAAGGAGATCAGTCCTGGGTATTCTTTGGAAGGACTGATGCTGAAGCTGAAACTTGAATACTTTGGCCACCTCATGAGAAGAGTTGACTCATTGGAAAAGACCCTGATGCTGGGAGAGACTGGGGGCAGGAGGAGAAGGGGACGTCAGAGGATGAGATGGCTGGATGGCATCACCGACTTGATGGACATGAGTTTGAGGGAACTCTGGGAGTTGGTGATGGACAGGGAGGCCTGGTGTGCTGTGATTCATGGGGTCGCAAAGAGTTGGACACGACTGAGCAACTGAACTGAACTGAAAAAAAAATATATATATAGACATATATATATGTATAATTTACTTTTTATATACATGTATTTATAAACAGTTGATGAAATCTGATATAAACTTGCTAGGTAGTTTACATGGGTTATTATGAATCAGGTGAGGGTAGGGGAATGATGTAGGGAGAGGAATGAGAAAAGTCAGAGATGGAAGGACATTCAAGAAAATGTTGAATGAATAACATATTTTCCTAAATTCTCCCAGCATCTTATATTACTGTGTTTTAAAAATACTTTTGCGTGTATTAGTATGTGTGTATTTTTATGATCAGGTCACCCAACGCGGCCATTCTCTTGCTCTCTCTACATCCCCCGTCCCGCTCAGTGCCTACTTCACCTACACCCTAATCACCTGACTGATTTTCCCACATACTTGCCTCAGCCCCAGCTAATGATTGTTCTAACCTTTAGATCAGAACATCTCCACCTGATAGCATATTAAAGAGGCGGTGAGGGGTGGGCCCCTCCGCTAGTTTCCCTGGTAACCAAGGAGCCAACCAGATACCAATTCCCCCTATAACTGGTAACCTCCCCCCCCTCCTCTGGGGAGTGAAATCTGCCGCCGTTTCCTTGCTTTCCTCTGCGCACATTCGGATGTCACTCCAGAACCTTGCTTCAGACAAGTAAGTTTCCCCATCCATTACAGCACTGATGTCTCTGTTCCTCACTCCAGTCTCTTTCTTCAGTCTCGTGGCTAGGCGAGCATGGGGCTTACTGGGTTGTGGGGTGCAGCCCGGCAGTACTCATGTATTTTTGAGAGAAAGAGGTCTTAAGTGAAAATTAGGTTCAGAGTGCGAATTGTGATTCTGTCTAGTTAAAAGAAAAATAAATCTCCAAATGTATAATACACAGTAGTGTTTTGGTAAGAAGATGTGGAGGAAGTCATAGAAGTTGGACAGATACTAACATTGATTTCAGGAAAATGGAATAGGAAATACATCAGAGGGAGATTAACCTTAAAGGAAATCAGTGCAGTACTGCTGAAAGTTCTGGCAGAGTAGTAATGGGAATCACCTCTTACCTATCTTCTCCTTACATGTAGCTAGAAAGGTCATCTGCTAAGTAGGAAGACAAAAAAGGGTGGATCACTGGATGTGAGAAAGTGGGGTAATCTGAAAGAACAACAGTGAGGTACAAAATTGATTATGAAAGAGGAGAAGACTAAGGTCAAAGTGAACAGAATGAACCTTAAAAAGTTCTCAACTTACTAATGTCTTTTGTTCATTAGTATCCAATAACTTTGGACTAAGAATTTTGAACATAATGAAAAGCAAAACATTGTAGATTACCTCAAAATGGGGGATTTATGGGGTAGGTACAGGAGGTATAAGGTCATAAAGTATTGAAAGTTTGGCTGATTTAGTTGGTCATCAGGATGCAGGCTGAGTAAGGAAACATGAAGAGCATGAAAGATAATCTAGGAAAATAGGCAAGGAGCATGCATGCATGCTCAGTTGCGTCTGACTCTGCAACCCCATGAGCAGTAGCCCACCAGGCTCCTCTGTCCCTGCAATTTTCCAGCTGAAGAATACTGGAGTAGTGGCCATTTCCTACTCCAGGGGATCTTCCTGGCCCAGGAATGGAGCTGGTGTCTCCTGCATTGACAGATTATATCTGCTTTCAATTGAGAATTTGGAAATAGCCAGAGTAAAACCATGCTAAATCTTTGGTTACGTGTCCAGTTTTGCAGCTTCGTTATTATGAAATAAGCCCCTTATTTTGAGGCTTTGTTATGTGGGAATCCATACTGGTCAATCAAGGCATTCTGGAAGCTTCCCATATTGATGTTGTTACAGCCGCTAGAAGCCAGGAAGGAAAAATTACATCCAGAACAGGTGTCAGCTCCAATATGGACAATAGCTCCATAGCCCAATAGCCCCTTAGCCCCTTCTGGGGCCCAATAGCTCCAATAGCCCCTTCTGGGGCTAGCATGTTTTGGTAATACTTTATTCCTAGTGTCAACATAAGAATTTGTCTCGGACTTCAGGATCCCCTTTATTATTTTAATACACAGTAACTAATCAAAGGAACTTCCATGCCTCATCGATTCCAGGGACGGTCTCACGTTAGAGACCGACCAGTGTGGCACTGAATGTGATCATCATAGAGAAACTTGACAGTTGCCAAATTTTATTCCATAAAAGCTAGTTCATGTTTATTTTTGTGACTACATTACCATGACCTCACCAGAGACATTAAGTGAGGGAAAACATAATTGCTTAATTAACTGCAGCTGCTAAAGTTGAGTCATCTGCAATTTCTATGTAAGATAAAAATATACCCCTTTACTACATGATCAAAGTTTATGGAAATTCATTCAATGTTTATTCAATAAAATTTTAGTCAGTGTTCATTGTATGCCAGTAGATACAAGCTTATATGTGGGGACACAACAGGGAATGAGATACGAGCCCTGCTCTCTGGGAGTAGATAATCCCCTTATGAAGGAAGGGAGTTCATATATATGTCCAGGTAATGGTTTGCAGCACGGACGGTTTTGTTTCTTTAGTGGATATAGTGTATGTATAATCTAGGGTGCAGGTGAAGACTACCATTGGGCTTAATGAATAACTCCTTAGGCCGATGGTCTTCCAGACTTTTGATTTTTGTATTCAAAATAGCATATGTCTCTCAAAGAGTCTTCAAAAGATAATATGTCATTTCATGTCAGCAGTAAAAGAGGTATAGAAATCTAAAAGAGGATGTGAAGTCTGTTGGATGTCAGACTGCCTGGTCTGATCTGATTTTCTTTTTTTTTTTTTTTCTTTGTCTTTTTGCTGTACTTTCTGGGAAGATTTCCTGTTTTATCTTCCAACTATTTACCTTCTACTGAACTTTTCATGTTTACAATTTTTAATTCCTAGGAATCAAGTGTTATCTTGCCATATCTCTGCATAAATGAATGATACCAGTATTTTCTTAACCCAGCATTCTGTTTTTTCCAGTTTTTGTCCCCTTTTTGATTGTTTACGTCACAATACTCGACTTTAAAGACATCTTTTCTCTTAAAGGTCAGTCAGGACTTGGCATCGTGAACATGAGTAGGAGACACAAAATTGGAATTCCTGTGTTCCCTGAGTTAATCTCTAAGTTTATGAGTTGATTGTTTCTGAGGAACCTCTGGGACCAACATCTTGGGACAGTGTGATAGTTCAGGGGATATTTCTGTCTCCAGTGTTTGGAATGGTAGTGTTCACTTAATCCTGCTGTTTCAGAAATATATTCTCCAAGATCCATCTGGGCCTCCCAGTACAGAGACTCTTTTCTCCTTGGGTGAGAGACTAAACCTCTAGGCTTCTGCTGGAGATGGTGATCAATTCCCCTGAGGTGTGGTATGAGAGAGGGGTCCGAGTTCTCAGTGTTTACCATAGTCCCTTAAGTCATTACACACTTTCACACTTAGTGCTGCTATCATTGTGCTGCTTGAAATACAAATTGTGTTGGTTCTTCATTTTTCACTACTGCCAAATTGAATTTTGGCCTTCTTGGATGTACTGAGCCAGTTGTTCCTGTGAATTAGGGGGACGTGTTTCCTCCATAAGGACACAGGTCTCTCTGGGAGAACATAGAATGAAGAGCTGGGTTTTTATATCCTACTGGCCCTCATCTCTTGAGAAATTGGCATGCAGACCAGGAAGCAACAGTTAGAACTGGACATGGAACAACAGACTTGTTCCCAATTAGAAAAGGAGTACGTCACGGCTGTATATTGTCACCCTACTTATTTAACTTCTATGCAGAGCACATCATGAGAAACTCTGGGCTAGAGAAGCACAGCTGGAGTCAAGATTGCCGGGAGAAATATCAATAACCTCAGAAATGCAGATGACAGCGCCCTTATTGCAGAAAGCAAAAAGAACTAAAGAGCCTCTTGATGAAAGTGAAAGAGGAGAGTGAAACTGTTGGCTTAAAGCTTGACATTCAGAAAACTAAGATCATGGCATCTGGCGCCATCGCTTCATGGCAAATACATGGGGAAACAGTGTCAGACTTTATTTTGGGGGGCTCCAAAATCAGCACAGATGGTGATTGCAGCCATGAAATTAAAAGATGCTTACTCTTTGGAAGGAAAGCTATGACCAACCTAAACAGCATATTAAAAAGCAGAGACATAACTCTGCCAACAAAGGTCTGTCTAATCAAGGCTATGGTTTTTCCGGTAGTCGTGTATGGATGTGAGAGTTGGACTATAAAGAAAGCTGAGCACCAAAGAATTGATGCTTTTGAACTGCGGTATTGGAGAAGACTCTTGAGACCCTTGGACTACAAGGAGATCCAACCAGTCCATTCTAAAGGAGAAGAGTCCTTAGTGTTCAATGGAGGGACTGATGTTGAAGCTGATACTCCAATCCTTTGCCACCTGAAGTGAAGAACTGACTCATTTGAAAATACTCTGATGCTGGGAAAGATTGAATGCAGGAGGAGAAGGGGACAACAGTATGAAATGGTTGGACGGCATCACTGACTTGATGGACATGAGTTTGAGTAAACTCCAGGAGTTGGTGATAGACAGGGAGGCCTGGGCATGCTGCAGTCCATGAGGTCGCAAAGAGTTGGACATGACTGAGCGACTGAACTGAACTGGCCCTCATTTCGGTGAACTCAGATGGTTAAGAATCTGCTTGCAATGCAGGAGACCCAGGTTCAATCCCTGGGTCAGGAAGATCCCCTGGAGAAGGGAATGGCAACCCACTCCAGTACTCTTGCCTGGAAAATCCTATGGACAGAAGAGGCTGGCAGGCTACAGTCCATAGGATGTCAAAGAGTCAGACAGGACTGAGCAACTAACACTTTCTGGCCCTCATTTCAGCCTCTGTCATACACAGTGGCCATTGTCAGCACAGGCCCATTTGCTGTTCTTACCTCATCCTTGTGACTTTTTATTTTTAACACTTTGCTTTGCAAAAACTTAAATGAGTGTGTGTTTTCTGGAGGAAGATAAATTACGTATATCTATTTGATCTATCATCATAACCCAGAAACAGCATTTAGAAAATTTAAGTCAGATAAATATTCTGGAGTCATTGTCTCAATAGATCTGTTCAGAGATGTGTATTCCACCCCTGTGGCTAAATAGAATTGTCTGGTCAGAACTCTTGAGACAGATCATGTAGCTACTGCGATCAGAATATTTCTGCATAAGCAACCCTGAAGGACATACTATTTGCAAAGCAAATTCAAAACCACATACTTTGCTTGAATTGGATAATATTAAAGCTTAGATGTCAGCTAGAATAAGCTTGATATTTAAAACTAATTAAAAAGTTGTGCAAATTGCACATAAATATATTACTCAGCATATCCTGCATGGCTCCGTAATTGGAGAGCTTTTTTTCATCTCACTCAGTGACCTCCCATTCAAGGGTGAAAACAGATTTCTTTCTTTTAAATGATGGAAGCCAGGAGCTATTTACTCTTAAGCTAAGAGTTCCCACACTCCACAAGGGACTCTGAACTTTCTTTTTCTTTGCCACAGATGTAGGTAGGAATGCATAACATGAATCATATTTATCAGAATTGAGGAATGTACTTTTAGACAAAAGACTTGTATAAGACACAGTCCTCTCAAATTCTCTCTCATTCTGTCTCTCCCTCCCTCCTTCTCTTCCTATTTTTTCTTTCTTTTTTTTCAGGTTAGAGAATGCTTCAGTGACCACTTTCTCTGCCCACAACCGATAATGGACCCTGTTCTTACCAGAGAAATATCTTCAGCCAAATAAATTTTGCTAAATATTATTTAGATTAAAACAATTTTTCTCCTTAAAGCCTTTTGCAGTTTCTTATCACCTGTCCATTAAGGTTGGTATTCAGTAGCTTCACTTACAAAGCTTTCAGAATTTGCCTTCACTGGAAAATTCTGAAAGAGATGGGAATACAGACCACCTGACCTGCCTCTTGAGAAACCTATATGCAGGTCAGGAAGCAACAGTTAGAACTGGACATGGAACAACAGACTGGTTCCAAATAGGGAAAGGAGTACGTCAAGGCTGTATATTGTCACCCTGCTTATTTAACTTCTATGCAGAGTACATCATGAGAAACTCTGGGCTGGAAGAAGCACAAGCTGGAATCAAGATTGCTGGGAGAAATATCAATAACCTCAGATATGCAGATGACACCACCCTTATGGCAGAAAGTGAAGAAGAACTAAAGAAACTCTTGATGAAAATGAAAGTGGAGAGTGAAAAAGTTGGCTTAAAGCTCGACATTCAGAAAACTAAGATCATGGCTTCTGGTCCCATCACTTCATGGCAAATAGATGGGGAAACAGTGTCAGACTTTATTTTGGGGGGCTCCAAAATCACTGCAGATGGTGATTGCAGCCATGAAATTAAAAGATGTTTACTCCTTGGAAGGAAAGTTATGGCCAACCTAGATAGCATATTGAAAAGCAGAGACATTACTTTGCCAACAAAGGTCCGTCTAGTCAAGGCTATGGTTTTTCCAGTGCTCATGTATGGATGTGAGAGTTGGACTGTGAAGAAAGCTGAGCCCTGAAGAATTGATGCTTTTGAACTGTGGTGTTGGAGAAGACTCTTGAGAGTCCCTTGGACTGCAAGGAGATCCAACCAGTCCATTCTGAAGGAGATCAGCCCTGGGATTTCTTTGGAAGGAATGATGCTAAAGCTGAAACTCCAGTACTTTGGCCACCTCATGCGAAGAGTTGACTCATTGGAAAAGACTTTGATGCTGGGAGGGATTGGGGGCAGGAGTAGAAGGGGACGACAGAGGATGAGATGGCTGGATGGCATCACCGACTCGATGGACATGAGTTTGAGGGAACTCCAGGAGATGGTGATGAACAGGGAGGCCTGGCGTGCTGCAATTCATGGGGTCGCAAAGAGCTGGACATGGCTGAGTGACTGAACTGGACTAAACTATAGCTTTACCACTTAGCACATATTTCTACCAAGTTGGATGACTTGGTATTTCTCTAAAAATGTACACCTCCTTGATTTCATAGATTAACACTTACTAACCTCTCCATCTGGATTTTCTTTCTTCTCCTTCCCCATAGGCACCTGTTAAATTTTATCCATTGATTAAGTCCTAGATCAAAAGTCATTTCTTCCACTAAACTGGTCTTTTGACTTTGCAAATTTTTACAGCATTAAATCTGATTTTATGTGAAATATTTTTATATAGTTTTTCTTACTCAATTTCAGTCACTTTAGGCAAATTCTTTTTTTAAAAAAAAATCTCTCCAAACAAATAGTAGCTACTGAGTAATTCTTTCCTACATGAGTGACATACTGAGTCTTTGAGATTTTGTTTTGGCAGTTAAATTTGTGCTAGATTCTGTCTGGACACAGAGAAGACATTTGTTTTATAAGAGACATTTTGTTTCTTTTGTAACTTGGTGGTTTAAGTGGACTCATACTTTACTTCTTCATGATGAGTATGATATATGTTATTGTGAATTGATTGGATTTCCTTTGTGCCCCAGTGTCAGGCAAATTTTTGTAAATATTCCACAAGTTTTTGAATCAATGTGTACTATTTCTCTTTGCTGGGAATAAGAGTTAATATATGAAATAATTTTTTGGAGAATTATATACCAGGCATTGTTTGGGGCACTGGGAAGTATAATGTCATACACTCGTGGATTTTGTTGTAGTTTAGGGATTGGCAAACCAACCAATAAACATATGATACTATGTTGCATCATGTTAAATGCTAAAAGCAATTATAAAGAAGTGTTATGAAAAGTGGTTGTCTTTTTTTCTAAAGAGATTATTGAGTATAAATCCAAATACAATGAGAGAGCAGGCTATGCTGTGATGTGGGTGAATATCATTCCAGGCAGAGAAAACGACCATAATGATTGCCCTGCGGATGAGATTAAGCTTGGACTACATGGCTAAAGTGATTAATAAACAGGGAAATTAGGAGGAGGAGTCAGAGATAAAGGTGCAAGGTCATGTAGCACCTTGTATGCTGCGGAACAGAATCTGAACTATACTTTGAATGAGATGGAAGGCTATCAAATAGTTTGAGCAGGTATGCAGTATGATTAATTTGTAGGGGTGAGGCACTGGGAAATCAGTTGGAAGGGGATTTCAATCCTTAGATGAGTTCCTGGGTTAGGTGTAGGGCCCTGAATGTGGTCAGAAGTTTTCAGATTTAGGAGACATTTAGAAATTACAGATAAGCAGACTTATTCTGATGATTGAAATATGGATATGTTGTGAATAGAGGACTGAAGCGTGGCTCAGGGGTTTGGGGCATAAACATCTTAGGAAATTATGCTACTATTTAATGAGCTAGAGAAAACTGGGGAAAGAGCCAGTTGCTGATGAAAATCCTGCTGTCAAATCTTTCTAATGACTGGTTTTAATTTTTTTAAATTTGTCTTTGATACACTAAGCTTAACAGTGATGGGCATAGATATAGATAGCTTTTTATTTACCCTGTTCCAATTATCCTGTCTATTCTATGAAAACTTTTTTTTTCCCCAATTCTGGAACATTCTTTTGAAAGACAACTATTCTTGCTATTTTCTCTTCTTAAAATTTCTGCTGCATATATAGATTTTTCTTTCTATTCTCCATGCTCTTAAACAACTTGAATCTTTAAATCAATTGTTTTATTTTCAACTACTTTATGTTTCAATTTATAAATTTAACAGTACTTAAGCTGCAGTACTAATACCTTGGCCTTATGAAGTGTCTAAAACAAGAGAAATTCAAAACACATATAAAATCTGACTAGAAACTCTCAAGTCATTGCTAGAGGAAAAAAAAAAAATGGATGAACCTAGAAATAGAATTTAGGCATCTTAACTAAAACATGCTTCATTTTTTTACTTCTAATAAATAGTAGCACCTTTTGAAAATACTTTTCATTTCTATGAATTGCTTCAGAAGTATCAAATCCATAAAATATTTTATAGGTATTCTAGTCCTAAAACCCAAGTAGATACTGTTTTTCTTATACATGTCCTTCTTTTCATATTTCAAAGCAAGAGTTTTATAGGGCTAATCTTGGGTGACAGTTTTAGCTACATATATATTTTAATTGGTTTAATATTTGACTTAATATCCTGAGATACTATAGTAATCAAATAATACCTTCCAATATCATAATTACTGTTTACCTTGCAAAATCATAAACAGTGCATTTTCTAGGCACTGACACAGATTGTCTCAACACACCAGCGATTTATTGGAGAATTCTCACTTTTCAGTCGAAGTTCTGCAGTTAGATAATTTTCCAAAGCTACCAAGCTGATCAGCAAAGACTGGAATAACCTGATCTATCTGACTCCAAAACCTACGTTACTGCTGCTATAGTACATCTTACAAAAGACGCTTGGTGAGAAGACTTTTATTCCAGTAGGGCTTAGTCTCTGAATTCAGATTATTCTGGTTCTGTAAGTTTTTTCAACCTGAATAAAATATAGATGAAATCCCAATTAATATTTCATACAAATGCACAGGGAAGAGTGGGTGCTTACTGCCTTCTACCTGTGTGTTGCCAGGGTAACCTAACTCTACGCTGCCTTTTGTCTTGTGCTGCCTTCATGGAGGAGAAAGTTTCTCTGTCCCTGGAAGCCATTACTGGAGTGTACACTATGTATTGTATAAAATAATAGTAAAGCCACTCTTTTAAAAAATTGCATTTTACTTTGTTTTTTGTTATAAGTTTGAGGTGTTCAGCATTATGGTTTGATATCTGTATATACTTCAGAGTGATTATCACCATAAGTCTACCATCTGTAACCATATGGATGACCTCTTTCTCCCATTTTGCCCACCTCCCTGAAATACCTTCCCCTGTGCTAACCACTAGTCTAACCACTAGTGTCTGTATTTTGAGGTTTTTTTTTTTAAGGTTCCATATATGAGAAAAATGGTACAGAATTTATCTTTCTCAGTCTGACTTATTTCACTTGGCATAATACTGTAAAGGGAATTTACCCTAAAGGGTAAAGCCATCCCTTTAAGGAGCAACACTTGACAGTACTTGATCAATGTTATTCATTTTTCCAATCCATTTGTTTCATTGAGTTAATATTTGCCGTTCAACATCTCAGAGCTATACACAGAGACTCTGAAAGCTGTACATTCAAGCAAGTTTGGCAAAACAAAAAAATTTTTTCAGCGTTTCTAACTTACCCTGCTATTAAATTTTGTTTTGTACCTTCTCCTTTCATCCTCGTAAAGGTGTTCAGCTCAGTCACATCCAACTCTGCAACACCATGAACTCTGTCCATCACCAACTCCAGGAGCCTACTCAAACTCCTGTCCATCGTGTCATATTAGATTAAAATAATTGGATCAGAAATTTCTGTGTGTACCTCTAATTGTATATTTAATTTGCAATGTCTGAAACCAAAATATTCCTTACAGTTTTATTTGTTTATAACCCTTTAAACAACATTTTAAATTTATTTTCATTAGCTACTACTAGATTATATATTCAGGGGTATAATCTGGACAAAGTTGAACTTAGTGGGTTTTTTTCCTAAATATGGAAGTCACATATTTGAAACCTAATAAAAGTATTACTTTATTTAAAGGAGGAGAGAGAGAGCCATTTTTCTATAGTTAAAAGTAGTATAAGTAATTAAGCCAGTACAAAAGAAATTTTTTTTTTCTGTTTGTGGCACTAAAACAATAAAATTTAAAAACTTTATCATGCGTTCCTCTTCTCTCCAGGACTATGGAGATTTTCTTTCCCATTAATATATTATTTTCCTTCCTTTTAGTGATACCTTTAATCGTCTCTATACTCTAAGCCCTACCTGACACTTCTTTCTAATCCTGCTTATTTTGCACATGATCTTTGGACTTGGTTAGCATTTTAAGTGCATGGGTTTGTATAAGACAGTCTAGGTTGGCTTCTGGCAATAGCTCACAAACTTTGGATATGTAAACACTACTGGTCTTTCTGGACAAAGCTAGTTGAAATATACTACCATGTCCAAGGAACTTCTGTGTTTATGTTTTCTCCTTGGTGACCAAGGTCTATACATTTCTCAGTAAGTTTTGAGAATTATTTTATTGAAAATATATTTTATTCTGCAGGCAGTAAGTACTCAAAAAATGCTCAGCCTAGTAACTAAAAAGTCTCAGAAATACCTCACTAGTTTTTCAGGAAAGCAAAACCATATGTCTTGATTTAAATTGCTATGGAAGCAATCAATAGAATTTTGCTCCCCAGAAAGAAATTAGATGTGTTAAAATTTAAGCAATACTGTAACTGACTAACTTGTCCATCCATTGGAGAAAAAGTTTACATGAATGTGTCTCTATTATTACCCACAAATTTACTTACTTTAATTATGCTGCTTGCAAAGCACAAAGGAATTAGGGTTTGTTTTGTTGTATATTTTGTGAGTTTCTAGACTTATTTAAGAAAACAGGTTTATTTGACAAAGTAAGTTTTTTTTTTTATATTATTGTATTCAGAACCTTTCTTGATCCAGACTTATTTTGAAGAGTAGGAAATGAGGCATTTTGATTCCATGGTGTCATTTCTAAAAGAGTCTGAGATTTTATAGAAGGGCATATATCCTTTTCCATTATTATTTTAAAGTAAGATAGTCTAAGGATTTTTGAAGACTCCATTCTGTAAAATCAGTGCTTATCTGATGATATTAGTTAGCAAGGAACAGAAGTCATTTAACAATCAGTCCATCTAAGGAAGAAGACAAGGGGGATTTTTGATCAGTATTTTGGTTTCTAAAAGATAATGCTACCAGAGAAATGGTACTTTGTAGAGCAAATTTGAATATTGTGATGATAGAATTTAAAAATCTCTTCAGAATCAATTAATAATTTGCTATCCGATTTAATACAAGTTTTCTTAAGAGTTTCATTAGAGCTGGTCATTCTTCAAGAAACTGATAATCTCAAGATATATGGTCAAGTTCTTATTTCTTACACTGCAAAGCAGGAGTTACAACTTGGTTATTCCATCAAGAAAACACAGCCTGGGAAGATGACCTGTGTGAGATGACAAGCCTGCTGCTGCAAATGACATTTGTTTTCTCTCTCCAGCTATGCAAACAGCAGATAACAAGTGAATTAAATCATCCCAAATAATTTCCCCAAACTGCATATGAGGAAAAGTAATTACAAATGGAAGAAGAATCAGTCCATTAGTTATTCAGAACTATTTTAATTCTTTTCATTGTTAGGTCTCAACTGTTTGCTGTGTTCTATTAAGAATTAGAAAAATTCGTTAATATGAGACCCTTGTCTTGATTATGATAGCTGCTATACTATGTAACATTTTTAGAAGAATCTAGATCCTTGAGTGGAAATCAAGGTTGAAAAAAAGAACCCACAATCTTGTGTTTTAAAAAATGTTAAGTATTCAAATCTATAAGAAGTTATAGTTCAGACAAGAAAATAATTAAACTTGATAGCAAGATGCAGATAGGACCTAATTTATAACTTCAGTGTGGGTCAGTGACATCTGACAATTTTATCAAAACAGATTGGTGGACCTCATCTCCAGAACTTCAGAAAGTTGGGGCCTGAGAATTTGCATTTCTAGAGGATCCTGAAACCACACTTTAAGAATTGCTATATGAAACAGTGTGATATTATTAGTGTTTTTCTCTTAAGATTATTTATTATGCTGTTGAAAGAGGGATTTACTTTGGCATCTCTATAATAAATACTTCTGAATAGCATCCAAGGGGAAATTCCTTTTATGAGTTTTTTTCCTTTTTGTAGTGAACAGCATTATATTTTTAAAAATCTTAACCTAAGATGCTTCTTTAGTTATAACATATGTTACATATTATAACTAATATAGCAAATTTATGGGGAGATGAGATTTTTGGCAAAATCAGTCATTTGGAATAAATCAAGAGGTGCACAACAAATGATTAAATCAGTCTGTGAGGAATGTGGAAAATTGGCAAAACATAATTCCCATTGTCTGATTTACAAGTCTAACCTGAATGGAAGGAGCAGTGCTGAGTTCCATTGTAACAAGTGGCAAGGCATGCAAGAGATTGGAGCAAAAGTTGAGAGAAGTACAGAGAAAGTTGGAATCAGGGAGGTTAAAAATGGTGAGAGAACCAGTGATTGTAAGAAGAAATCTGGTTAAAGAAGGAGATAAGAAAAACATAGCATTGGGCTACAGAATTGAATAAACAGTTCAATACACCTTGCCAGCCCTTGAAAGAAGCAGTGAGTCAACACCAAAAGCCCAGAGAAAATGAATGCCGCTATGTCCTGTGGGTCATTTAATGAAAAGGCATGCTAATATTCCCTAAAATATTTGATTATAGTGTGCTGATTGTTGACTGCGACAGGTACAGGAAATTTGAAATATTTGGCCTACTGTTCACAATATGGGGAATATGCAGCATACGTGAGATGTTTCCATTCTATTTCAGTCAACATTATTTTAGCATTCCCAGGTGTTGTATTAAATTGCATGTGTATAAGTAAATGTTGATGTGTATACTAGGCAAATATCTTCTAACCCACAAACATGGAGAAGGTTGATATAATTGCCAAAGTCACGGAGCTAGGAGTAATAACTAAAGTGAAGTTAGAATAATACATTTGTTCCCAACTTGGTGCCAGTCATTTGAAGTATTTTATAGATACTTTATATTTTATGAATCTTTATTATGTATTTTTCAGTTAATTATGATTAATATATGAAGTAGATAACATTTTCCTATTTTATATATGAGAACTCTGGGATACATAGAGGCTAAGTAATTGCCCAAGGTCACACAGCTACTCAGTGGCAGAACGATACTAAAAGATCAGTGTCTTCTGCTCTAGGGATTAGAGCAGAAGATCTCAAAACTATTAGATCTCAAAAACTATGCTTTACTGTCTCAAGTAGTAGAACTGAAATTTCGGAATCTGTCTATAGTTTTTTCCCTCTCTGGGATTTTAATTTATGTGGAGATCAATCAAGACACACATCATACAAAAATAATGGTAGATAGAGGTCAATCTGTGACAATTCAGCTTGGCAGGCAAAAGCTTTCTCCATGTTGTGAAGAATCATGAGGCCATGTCTGGACTAGTAGAAACTAGCACCGTGGTCAACTAGTGACATCTGCCAGAGATGGGAGAGAAAAAGGGTTGGGGTGTCATGAATTACTATTCCTAAAGTAGAAAAGAAGGAAAGCTGCCAACTGTATAGATCATGGTGATTAAATGAGTAGCTTTTTTTTTTTCTAATTGAAAAGTTTTCCCAAATTAAAATTGTTTTGAGTTCCATGGCAGCAAGGCAGGGGTGATGGAGGGTTTATTTTCTTACATGATAGGTCATCTACTTTACTGAATAGAAGAGTGAAGTCTCTCAGTCGTGTCTGACTCTTTGCAACCCGTGAACTGTAGCCCACCAGGCCCCTCCGTTCATGGGATTCTCCAGGCAAGAATACTGGAGTGGGTTGCCATTTCCTTCTCCAGGGGATCTTCCTGACCCAGGGATCAAACCCAGGTCTCCCACATTGTGGGCAGATGCTTTAACCTCTGCGCCACCAGGGAACTTCAGATCCAAGTACTAACATCAAAGATTTCAGGGGAGGAAAGGATGCCAGGTTGAAAGAAGAAGGGGGAGGAGGTGGGAGAGGGGTGGCTAAAGGGGTGGCCTTACAGATGTCTCCTGCCACCTACAGATATCCAGGTGTTATGGGACATTTCCCTGGGCCTCCAGAGAAGGGAGGACTGGAACTCGGCCCTACCAGAAATCAGACCAGACCAGAACCAGAATTCGAGTTCTCTGCCAAGAGGAGGTGATCAGTCTCCAATCCTCAGCTCAGGCTGAGGGCCCTTCGACCAGATTCCTGCGTCCAGGACCAGGGGACTAGAAAAACGGGGAAAGATAGGAAGGGTTAAGGAGAGGAAAGAGAGAGTTAAGGGGAGAGAGGTCAATAAAGTCTCTTGTTCCTTATCAGTTGGGGCAATCTGGCCAGTTGTCCACGTCAGGAGGAGACCAGGGACCAAAGGGTCCCAGTTGCGGCCACTGGGTCTGGTCCATTGGCAGGCAGGCTGGCCCCTGAGTACCCCAAGTGGTCAGGATGTCAGTCTCAGTGAAGAAGAGTCCCATCAGAGTTGCTGTTTGTTGCCGGAAGGGGGACCCCTTCCAGGGCCCGAAACTGGGCTCTTGTCTAACACTCGGAAATGAATTGTCCAAGGAGACACATGTGCTGACAAAGCAAGAGATTTTATTGGGAAAGGGCACCCGGGTGGAGAGCAATAGGGTAAGGGAACCCAAGCCTGTGCAAATTTGTACTTTAGTCAGTAAAATGTTAATTTAAACATGCTTTTGAGACGTGGCCACATGGAAGTAGCTTTCTAATCTTCCAACCTGAGATTCTAGGTCATATTGTTAAACTGAGCTGAGCGTTTATGGCCTGCGCACATAAGCTAGTGTGCATGTGTGCTAAGTCACTTCAGTCGTGTCCAACTCTTTGTGACCCTACAGACTGTAGCCTGCCAGGCTCCTCTGTCCATGGGGTTCTCCAGGCAAGAATACTGGAGTGGGTTGTCATGCCCTCCTCCAGGGGGATCTTCCTGACCCAGACTTTCTAACTTTGATTTGTCTATGCTAATTACTTGCATCACAGGGGGCATATGTCAGGCCTTTTGTTAGGGCCCAGTAATCCTCCCTGGTAACAATCCTTTGACTCCCTTAGCTATGCTTTCAGGACTCCATCCTTTGTGTTCTTCCTTTTCTGTAAGAAACGGTACATGTTTGTGCTAGACTAGGGTAGCTCACTCTTACTTTACAAGATTGGGTTCTCCAAGACGTGTTTTAATTTTGAACTCTGACTCTTAGTTGCACCCACAGTGCTTCTAGTGATGTCATTTTTTGTAGACTTTGAGTTTCTTATGAATCTCATTGAGGATAAATCTGTAAGAAAAGTTGTTCTCCGAGAGAATCCTCTCTACCTTAGGTGAGAAACAAGGTATCATGGGACAACATCCTTGAGGTTTTAGAAGTTGTTCTCAGTCGTTGAGAAGGTCTATAAGGCACCCTTGTTATTCCTGAAGTCTCAACAGGGAGTCTTAAAGTCACACATTAGGTAAGAGCTTTATCCTGAAGCCAGGTTTTCCTGGCAGAACTCTTGCTTTGTTCTTGCTCTGAGGCCATTTCTTTGAGTCTTTTGCTGTCTGGAGAGAAAGTTATTTATTTATGAACACAGCAAGTATTGAATACTTTATATTTTTTTCTAAATTATGATAGAAAATTAGATGATTGTGATTGATTTCCCTAAAACTGGATCCAGATTCAAAGGTGAAGTAACTTATGGTTAAGGCTCATCAGCTGCTGGCACCACTGGGCTATAGGAAAGTAGAAGAAGAAAGAAACCTGGTACCTGCTGTGTCAAACAATGTTATGTAAATAAAAACAGAAGGTTTACTTACTCCAGCTCTTGAAAAATTAAATTTGTGAAAAGTCTTTGCACTTAGTAGAACATCTAGAGTTTAGGAATGTAAAACTGAAGAGATAGCATTAAAATTACATGGAAAAATATTTTTTACTTACTTCCCAGGAACATCGGGACTGAAACGAATGATTATGAAGTGCTTTGAAAACATAACTGCATTGTATAACATCAGCCTTGGGGCTAACCTCTAGTAGGGTTCACAGCAAATCAATTAGTCCTAGATCATCCTGGCAGCACTGTCAAGTATCATTAGTGCTGGAAGCCACAGACAGCCACCGAGGACCTGCCCATGATTACTTCCTGAAAGTCTTAGTTTTCAGTCCGTGGAGTGGAGATGCCCTGACGGCACATTATAACACAAGTAATTATTCATCAAAACTTGTCTTGCTGCAAGCAATTTATTCCTCTCACCACAGATGTCCCCTGTTCTGACCCAAAGCAGCATGAATGTGGGCTAAAAATAGCAGCTCCACAATGCAGCAGGCAGCCACGGTTAGACTGCATTTAAATGGTCCTTATGCCCTTGGATTCAGAGCACTTTCCTCGCAAGGATTAACCCTAGAAGAAATCCTGGAAGGTAAAGATTATCTTATCCGCTCTTGTGCTTTAGTCCTTGTAATGATAAAGCATGTTTCTTTTTGCAGATGAACTCTGCTTTGCCTGGCAATTCATCCTTTCTCTCTGTTTTACACATTTACCACTTTTTGTTTGCTTCTTTTGATGTGGTTGGAATTGGGAAATGGGAAGATCAGTTCTGTACCTGTCACTCTACTCTCCGATCACACTACATGCTCAAAAAACATTCATTAACAGCTATTATGTGTAAGTACATGCTAGGCACTGTGGAGGATAAACATACAACCCTTATTCTCCTACACATCAGCTTCAGGAAAATTAAATCGTTAAAGTAACAAGCAGAGAAGCATTTAATTCTCATCTAAGGTTTGGCTAATAGAATTTTTAATGTTCCTGAGCTCCTCACCCTGTTTGGTGTAACAATTTTCTAATGTGTCAGTCGGGCTTCCCTGTGGCTCAAGGGTAAAGAATCTGCCTGTCAGTGTAGGAGATGCGGGTTTGACCCCTGGGTCAGGAAGTTCCCCTAGAGAAGGAAATGGCAACCCACTCCAGTATTCTTGTCTAGAAAATCCCACTGATACAGGATCCTGGTGGACTAAAGCACATGGGGTTGCAAAAGAGTAGCACTTGACTTTGTGAGTAACCAACGAGAAGGAATGTGAAGGTCTATGAGAGAATCCTCATTTAAGGATGCCATCAACACCCAAGTGAAATCCTGTGAAAAACATCTTGTACCATCTTCTGCTGACGTGTCTTTGTTCTGTTGATACAGAGAGCTGACTCAAAATCCCCCACACAATTCCTCTGAAATGCCTGGATTTCCTCATGCTAAAAGGACTGCTGGGCATTGCAGGGTTTCTAAGATGCTTAGATTAATTAAGCTTAACTCTAATCCTCAAAAAGGAGCATGATGGACAAATGTGTTCTCTAACCCCAAGGAATTCATAATCTTATAATGTGTATTGGATATGGTTATAAATAACAGCATTTCATGTAATTATTCTGATTTTTAGAGGTTTAAGACTAGACACTTAAGTCATTCAGTCTCCTTAATGAGTGTATGTGATGGTAATTGTTCTTTTTTTCCCTAGCTTTATTGTGATATAATTGACACGTTCAGTTCAGTTCAGTCACTCAGTCGTGTCTGACCCCTTGTGACCCCATGGACTGCAGCACACCAGGCCTCCCTGTCCATCACCAACTCCCGGAGTTTACTCAAACTCATGTCCGTTGAGTCGGTGATGCCATCCAACCATCTCATCCTCTGTTGTCCTCTTTTCCTCCCACCTTCAATCTTTCCCAGCATCAGAGTATTTTCGAATGAGTCAGTTCTTCGCTTCAGGTGGCCAAAGTGTTGGAGTTTCAGCTTCAACACCAGTCCTTCCAATGATATTCAGGACTGATTTCCTTTAGGATGGACATGTAAAATCATGCAAGTTTAAGGCGTACAATGTAATTTGATACGTATATTGAGAAATGATTGCCACAGTAAGATTAATTAAGACAGTCTTTGCATATTATTCATTTCATTGTTTTTATTTTTAAGGCAAGAACATTTACATCTCATAATTCTATTGCCAAATTTTTGGTGGGTTGATGAAAAATGAAATGCACCCTAAGTTCCAGTCAAGACTTGTAATGGAATATGATCTGTACCTCTGGTCCTTGCTTAGGCCACTCTTCTTAATATTAATCGTTAACACTTTTGAACGTTTACTATGTAGCAGGCACTGTTTTACATATGTTTAGTCATTTTTTAAAGACACAACAACCATATTTTTATCATCTCCTTTTGAAAGACACCCTTGGTGAGCGTGGGTAGTCCCTGAAATCAGGAGAAGCTTCTCAATTTCCAGTAATGCTGTGTTTTGAAATGGATGTTAGTGGCACACATGTGTTCACTTTCTTAAATTAGTTTAGCTGACAGAAATGATGTGTATACTTTTCAGCATTCAAGATCACACAGAAAAAAAAAGCAGAGGCAGAATTCAAACCCAGATGTTCTGATTTGACAACACACATTTTAACTATAGTAGTAAACAACCACAGTTGGTTTTGCATTTCTAGAACTGCGGTGTATATTCATTGAAATACTAGTGTTTTGGAATGCTGTCTGCAAAAGGAAGCTCTGTGAATATCTAAGTTTGAGAAATACTGCATATTCCTGTATGGAATTCATGGCACATTTTAACATGGTAAAAGTTTATATATAAATATTGCATGGAAGAAAAGTTTAATTTTGTATAGCAAAACTTTCCTAATCATTTTTGCCTATGAAACACCTTTCATCACATAGTGCTTTCTTTGTTTGTTTTTTTTTTAATAGAAATTTATTCATTTTAATTGGAGGCTAGTTCCTTTACAATATTGTATTGGTTTTGCCATATATCTGTACACATAGTGCTTTAATATACTGCTGAAAAAGACTTTTGAAAAATTCACTTTGAGAATTAATATCTTGAGATAAGGAATTAAAAGTTTGTCTCTGAAAAAGACTCAGTGATAAAATGAGGAAGATTTTTTTACTTCAGGAATTTGAGAGATGGTTCATTGGAAGGACTGAGGCTGAGGCTGAAACTCCAATACTCTGGCCACCTGATGAGAAGAGCTGACTCATTGGAAAAGACTCTGATGCTGGGAAAGATCGAAGACAAGGGGAGAAGGGGACAACAGAGGATGAGATGGTTGGATGGTCACCGACTCAATAGACATGAATTTGGGTGAACTCCGGGAGTTGGTGATGGACAGGGAGGCCTGGCATGCTGCCAGTCCATGGGGTTGCAAAGAGTCAGACACGACTGAGCAACTGAACTGAACTGAATTTGAGAGAAGTTTCTGTGTTACGTTTCAGTAAAGCATGATTTAGATATTACATGACTGGGCTTTTTAATTCTCCCTCTGTTCCTGTCTGTAATTCATCTTGCATTTTTTAGTTTTCTTGGTTTGTTTCAGGTTGATCCTATCTACATGGAGAAGGCAGAACTTTATATATTTACTTTAATGTAAAATGCTTAAGGAAGAAAAACATACATTTAGGAAAGTATACATATCATGTGTGTCAGCTGAATGAATTTCAGAAGGTGAACACGTGTGTGCCATCAGCATCCAGATCGAAACACAGAGCATCGCTGGGAGCCCAGAGGCTCTCCGACTCCTGGTGACTGCCCGTTCACGAAGGGTAACTGCTACCCTGTCTTCCCTCTACACAGGTTGGGTTTTTGTTTACAGCTTTATTGAGGTAAAATTGACATCTATTAAACTGTACATATTTAAATGATTTTTATGAATGCTAGCATATGTATCACACAGAAGATAGTGAATATATCCACCATCCTCCTAGTTTTCCTTCTGACCTTTGTAATTCCCCATCCTCAAGCAACCACTGGTCTGCTTTCTGTCACTTTGGATGAGTTTGCATCTTCTAGAATTTTACAATAATGGAATGTTGCATGTGTACCCTATTTATCCCAAGACAAAGGGGCTCTTGCTTATTTCACTCAGCAAAACTATTTTCAGATTCTCTCACTTTGTGCATTAGCAGTCCCTTTTTATTGTCCAGTATTTCGTTGAAAGGATATATTGCGATTTGCTGATCTAGTCACCTGTTGGCGGCCATTTAGATTATTCTGGGGCATTATAAATAAGGTTTCTCTGTATGTTTGTCTACAAGTCTTTATGCTTAGGTTTTCATATCCTCTCATGAATACCTAAGAGGGATATGGCCGGGTCAAATGGTGAGCATATGTTTACATTTTTCAGAAACTGCCAAACTGTTTTCAAAAGTGAACATACTAGTATGTATTCCCACCAGTAGTATATAGAGTTCCAGTGTTCCATATCCTAACACTTGATATGGGTAATTTGTAGTTTCAGCCATTCTAGTGAGTGTGTCGTGATAGTATTGAGGTTTTAATTTGCGTTTTCTTAACAGCCTCCTTTCATGTGCTTATATGCCATCTGTACGTCTTCTTTAGTGAAATGTTCATTCCAATGTTCTTTCCTTTTTTTTAATTGGGTTGTTCATTGTCTTATTGTTGATACTGGAAAATTCTCTATTTTGCATACAAGCTCTTAGTTGGAGATCAGCTTTGGTAATGTTTCCTTCCAATCTGTGACTTGCCCTTTCATTCCAGTAACAATATCGTTTGAAGGGCAAATGCTTTTACTTTCTTTTAGTTACCGTTAGGGTCTATGATAAAATTGATAATTCTTTGTTTATTGTAAGTCAGTGTCAGGTTTTTCTGGTTTTTTTTTTTTTTTTGTATGAAGTTATCCAATTGCACCACCACCATTTTTTGAAAAGACTTTGCTCCCATTAAATTGCCTTGATCTCGTTGTCAAAGTCTAATGGGGAAACAGTGGAAACAGTGTCAGACTTTATTTTGGAGGGCTCCAAAATCACTGCAGATGGTGATTGCAGCCATGAAATTAAAAGACACTTACTTCTTGGAAGGAAAGTTATGACCAACCTAGATAGCATATTCAAAAGCGGAGACATTACTTTGTCAACAAAGGTCCATCTAGTCAAGGCTATGGTTTTCCCTGTGGTCATGTATGGATGTGAGAGTGGGACTGTGAAGAAGGCTGAGTGCCGAAGAATTGATGCTTTTGAGCTGTGGTGTTGGAGAAGACTCTTGAGAGTCCCTGGACTGCAAGGAGATCCAACCTGTTCATTCTGAAGGAGATCAGCCCTGGGATTTCTTTGGAAGGAATGATGCTAAAGCTGAAACTCCAGTACTTTGGCCACCTCATGCGAAGAGTTGACTCATTGGAAAAGACTCTGATGCTGGGAGGGATTGGGGGCAGGAGGAGAAGGGGACGACAGAGGATGAGGTGGCTGGATGGCATCACTGACTCGATGGACGTGAGTTTGGGTAAATTCCAGGAGTTGGTGATGGACAGGGAGGCCTGGCCTGCTGCGATTCACGGGGTTGCAAAGAGTCTGACACGACTGAGCGACTGAACTGAATGACAGTATATGGTGTTGATTTATTTCTGGACTTTCTATTCTGTTTCATTATCTATTTATCTATATGCTAAAACAACATTATCTTATTTACTTTTCCTTTCCAACAATTTTTGAAATCAGAAGTTATACTTCCTTGAGAGTACAGTTCCAACATTCAAGGCCACACAGGAAAACAAGGAGAAGATGATGGTATAATTTTTCAGCATACATTTTACCTGTATGCTTTAAAAAAAATTGCTTTTCTTGTGGCTCAGGTCGTAAAGAATCTACCTGCAATGCACGAAACCTGGGTTTAATCCCTGGGTTGGGAAGGTCCCCTGGAGAAGGGAAAGGCTGCCCACTCCAGTATTCTGGCCTGGAGAACTCCATGGACTGTATTGTCTATGGGGTAGCAAAGAGTCAGACACTACTGTGCGACTTTCACTTTCACTTTTACAAAATCGTTATGACTGTTTCACATCCTTTCCATTTTCTTTGATTTTAGTTCCAGCTTGTCAGTTTCTTTCCTTTTTTTTAAAATTTCTTCTGGGATTTTAATTGGGATTGTATTGAATCTGTAGGTCAATTTTGGAGAGAACACATAAAAATAGAGTCTTTTGATCCAAGTGTTTTTCCATTAATTGAAATCTTTAATTTATTGCAGCAAATTTATGTAGTGTTCTGTGTTTAGGTCTGATACATCTTTCATCAAATATATTCCTACATATTTTATATTTTGATGCTACTGTAAGTGGTACTTTTAAATTCAAGTTCCTATTCATTGCTTGTATAACATAAATTAGTGTTGCCAGTTTGACAAGGCATACTATTTTCTGAAACATTAGAGAACTCATTACTAGTATCTGGGCTGTCATTTGTAATACAATATTTTTAAAATATATGTTGCAAAGGAAAAATATAAAAGCTCACTCTAAGACAATCCATGAATCATTGTTCTATTCACTCATTCATATTTTACCCATTTATTTTTCCCATTGGAAGTTTATGAAGGAAAAGCTTTAAATACTCTTAAATATTTTAAGAAAACTGAAGCTCAGAGGTGAAGAGATTTCCTGTGAAAATAAAGAGAGCTTCAAGAAAAAACCATGCATTGGCTTTGGACCAGAGCTTGTTATTGATGACAAATAACTCAAGCCACTCTATTGATACCCTGAGTTACAGCATTACATGAGTCTGCTACTTGAATGAAAACCTTTCCAGTTGGAATTGTAAACCTCTTACAATTTTAACATTTTTGTCTATCCTAGGAAGTCCTACTATTAATATTTTTAGCAATATTAAATGCTTTCTGAGATCCCCTTCCCCCAACACACACATGGGACAGGCTGCTGTGGACTAAATTTTGTCCACATTTGGAAATTGAAGTTTTAAGCCCTGACATAGTTGTTATGATGAAGTACTTTTGGGTGTAATTAAGGTTAAATGAGATCCTAAGGATGGGGCCCTAATTCAGTTGAACTGATGGCCTTATAGGAAAATGAAGAGAGAGAGATCTCTTGCTCTCTCTCTGCAAGTACAGACACTGAGGAAAGGCTATGTAAGCACACAGCAGGTGGTTGTCTGTGAGCCCAGAAGAGGGCTCTCACTGACATAGATCACGCTGCCATCCTGTTCTTGGACTTCCAGCCTCCAAAGCTGTGAACATAAATTTCTGTTCTTTAAGCTACCTAGCCTGTGGTATTTTGTCATGGCAGCTCCAGTGGAAGAATGCACAAGCCAAATCTTACCACATTCCCTATAGCTCTCCTTGTTACATGGTTGTTTAATTGGCTGCATGCAGTGGCTATGCTGATTATGCTGGCAGATTTAGAATTCATTTACAGGTAGCCCATTCTGATGATCCTGGTGTTTTCCCATTGATCTACTGCTGGTGTAGTGTTACCACAGGACCATCAAACTGCAATACATTTAGCAGTTTATTAAATGACATCTCTTCCCAGAGTGTGAAAATATGCTAACCCTCTTAGAACAAGACATTAAAAAAATAAATTTTATAAGAGTTTAGATTTCTAGAATAGGTAGCAAGGTAATACAGGGAGTTCTCAAATGCTTAGTACTATTTCCTCTGTTAAGATCTTAACATTAGTACAATAAATCTGTCACACCTAATAAACTAATATTGATACATTATTATTAACTAAGCCCATACTTCATCCTGATATCTTTACTTTTCACCTAACATTCTATTTGTGTCCCAGGATCCTATCCAGGAAAACAGAATGTGCCATTCAGTTGGCATGTTTCCTTAGGTGGTGGTTCTTGGCTGTGACAGTTTCTCAGACTTGCTTTGTTTGTGATGACCTTGACTGTTTTGAGGAGTATGGGAAATGCATTTTGTAGAATGTGCCTTAACTGGGATTGTTTTTCTTATCATGAGATCAAGATCATGGGTTTCGGGGAGGAGAGCATCAGAGGTAAAGAACCATTCTCCTTCCATCGTATCCAAGGTAAATGCTATCAGTCCTTATCACCTGTGTTTGTCAGCGCTCTCCAATGTGAAGTTACTCTTTTCCTTTCTGTTAGCCTTCACATGGACATCACTAATACAACCTACACTTATGAGTGTGAAGTTATGTTCCATCTCTCTGAAGGGGCAATGTACATAAATTATTTGGAGTACTTCTATATGTGAGATTGCCTTTTTCCCCTATTTATTTATTCAGTCATTTGTATCAGTATGGATTCTTGTCTATTTACTTTCTAAATTGGGTTATAATACAATACTAGTCAACTGTTTCTTTTTTGTTTATTGAGGTATAGTTGATGTATATAATATGTTTCAGATATACATCATACTCATTCCTAATTTTTAAAAGTTATATTCCATTTATAGTGTTATAAAATATTGGCTACAGTCCCTGTGTATACAGTATATCCTTGTAGCTTATTTAGTACTACGAGAAGTATTATAATTCATACTTCTTAACCACATACCCCTATCCTGCCCCTCCCCCTCTCCCTCTCCTCACTGGTAAGCACTGGTTTCTTTTCTGTGATTCCTGTTTTTCCCCATCTTTGCTTTTTATTTTTTAAATTATAGAAGCATGATAACACATTTATAGGAGACTTGGAAAATACAGAATAAAGTTACATATGCTGCTGCTAAGTTGCTTCAGTCATGTCTGACTCTGTGTGACCCCATAGACAGCAGCCCGCCAGGCTCCCCTGTCCCTGGGATTCTCCAGGCAAGAACACTGGAGTGGTTTGCCATTTCCTTCTCCAATGCATGAAAGTGAAGTCGCTCAGTCGTGTCTGACTCTTAGTGACTCTATGGACTGCAGCCTTCCAGGCTCCTCCATCCATGGGATTTTCAAGGCAAGAGTACTGGAGTGGGCTGCCATTTCCTTCTCCAAACGTTACATATAGTTCCACTATATATTACAGTTACCTTTTAAGTAGATAAATTTTTAGTTGGAGTGTCGATCTCAAAGTCTCAAAAATAAATGAATGAATACAGAAAAGTAGAGGAATAGTAGACCTGAAAAGTACCGTTCAGTTCAGTCGCTCAGTCGTGTCCGACTCTTTGCGACCCCATGAATTGCAGCATGCCAGACCTCCCTGTCCATCACCATCTCCCGGAGTTCCCTCAAACTCATGTGCATTGAGTCAGTGATGCCACTCACCCATCTCATTCTCTGTTGTCCCTTCTCCTGCCCCCAATCCCTCCCAGCATCGGGGTCTTTTCCAATGAGTCAGATCTTCACATGAGGTGGCCAAAGTATTGGAGTTTCAGTCTCAGCATCAGTCCTTCCAAAGAACACCCAGGACTGATCTCCTTCAGAATGGACTGGTTGGATCTCCTCACAGTCCAAGGGACTCTCAAGAGTCTTCTCCAACACCACAGTTCAAAAGCATCAATTCTTTGGCGCTCAGCTTTCTTCACAGTCCCACTCTCACATCCATACATGACCACTGGAAAACCATAGCCTTGACTAGATGGACCTTTGGTGGCAAAGTAATGTCTCTGTCTTTTCAATATGCTATGTAGGTTGGTCATAACTTTTCTTCCAAGGAGTAAGTGTCTTTTAATTTCATGGCTGCAATCACCATCTGCAGTGATTTTGGAGCCCAAAACAATAAAGTCTGACACTGTTTTCTACTGTTTCCCCATCTATTTCCCATGAAGTGATGAGACCAGATACCATGATCTTCACTTTCTGAATGTTGAGCTTTAAGCCAACTTTTTCACTCTCCTCTTTCACTTTTATCAAGAGGTTTTTTCGTTCCTCTTCACTTTCTGCCATAAGGGTGGTGTTATTGATATTTCTCCTGGCAGTCTTGATTCCAGCTTGTGCTTCATCCAGCCCAGTGTTTCTCATGATGTACTCTGCATAGAAGTTAAATAAGCAGGGTGACAATATGCAGCCTTGACGTACTCCTTTTCCTATTTGGAACCAGTCTGTTGTTCCATGTCCAGTTCTAACTGTTGCTTCCTGACCTGCATATAGGTTTCTCAAGAGGTGGTCAGGTGGTCTGGTATTCCCATCTCTTTTAGAATTTTCCACAGTTGATTGTGATCCACACAGTCAAAGGCTTTGGCATAGTCAATAAAGCAGAAGTAGATGTTTTTCTGGAACTCTCTCACTTTTTCGAGATCCAATGGATGTTGGCAGTTTGATTTCTGGTTCCTCTGCCTTTTCTAAAACCAGCTTGAACATCTGGAAGTTCACAGTTCACATTTTACTGAAGCCTGGCTTTGAGAATTTTGAGCATTACTTTACTAGCGTGTGAGATGAGTGCAATTGTCTGATAGTTTGAGCATTATTTGGCATTGCCTTTCTTTGATCTCTGGTACCTCTATCTTTTCTTAATCCAGCTTGAACATCTGGAAGTTTTGGGTTCATGCATTGTTGAAGCCTAGCTTGAAGTATTTTGAGCATTACTTTGCCAGCGTGTAAAATGCCTACAACTGTGCAATAGTTTGAACATTCTTTGGCATTGCCTTTCTTTGGGATTGGAATGAAAATTGACCTTTTCCAGTCCTGTGGCCACTGTTGACTTTTCCAAATTTTCTGGCATGTTGAGTGCAACACTTTAACAGCATCATCTTTTAGGATTTCAAATAGCTCAACAGGCATCCCATTACCTCCACCAACTTTGTTTGTAGTAATGTTTCCTTAGGCTCACTTGGCTTTTCATGTTCCTTTGGCTCTAGGTCAGTGAGCACACCATATGGTTATCTGGGTCATTAAGACCTTTTTTGTACAGTTCTTCTGTGTATTCTTGCCACCTCTTCTTAATGTCTTCTGCTTCTGTTAGGTCCATACCATTTCTGTCCTTTATGTGCCCATATTTGCATGAAATGTTTCCTCGGTATCTCTAATTTTCTTGAAGAGATCTCTAGTCTTTACTATCCTATTGTTTTCCTCTGTTTCTTTGTGTTATTCACTTAAGATTAATTTCTTATCTCTCCTTGCTGTTCTTTAAAACTCTGCATTCAGATGGGTATATCTGTCCTTTTTGCCTTTGCCCTTCACTTCTCTTCTTTTCTCAGCTATTTGTAAGGCCTCCTCAGATAATCATTTTGCTTTTTTTGCATTTCTTTTTCTTGGGGATGGTCTTGATCACCACCTCCTATACAATGTTAGGAACCTCTGTCCATAGTTTTTCAGGTACTCTATCAGCTCTAATCCTTTGAATCTATTTTTCATTCTATCAGACTAAGTCTGATAGAGTGCCTGCAGAACAAATAGATTGAAGAGATTCGAATTTCCAGTACTAGGTTTAATAAAACGTGGCAAAGAGTGGACATCCTTGTCTTTTTCTTTGTATTTCAGCTTTTCATTATTGAGTATGAAACTGTGGGGACCATCATATAAGGCCTTTATTATGTTGATATATGTTCCCTCTATACCCACTTCCTTGACATGTTTATCATAAGTGGATACTGAATTCTTTGAAAAGCTTTTTCTGCATCTATTGAGATGATCATATGATTTTATTTAATTTGTTAATGTGATATTTCACATTGATTTGTGGATATTGAAAAATCTTTGCATCCTTGGGATAAACGCCACTTGACTGTGATGTGTGAGCCTTTAAATATATTGCTGAATTTGATTGGCTACTATTTTGTTGAGGACTTTTGCATCTATCTGCATCAGTGATACTGACCTGTACTTTTTTGTTTTTGTGATATCTTTGGTTTTAGTATCAGGGTGATGCTGGCCTCGTAGGATGATTTCAGAAGGCTTCCCTCCTCTGTAACTTTTTGGAATAGTTTTGAGAAGATAGATGTTAACTCTTATGTAAATGTTTGGTAAAATTTATGTGCTATCTGGTCCTGGATTTCTGCTTGCTGAGAATTTTTAAATTACGGATTCTATTTTATTACTGATAATTGAGCTGTTCATATTTACTAATTCTGTCTGGTTCAGTCTTCAGTTCAGTTGAGTTGCTCTGTCGTGTCTGACTCTATGTGACCACATAAACTGCAGCATGCCAGGCCAGCCTGTCCATCTCCAACTCCCAGAGTTCACTCAAACCCATATCCATTGAGTTGGTGATGCCATCCAACCATCTCATCTTCTGTCGTCCCCTTCTCTTCCTGCCATCAATCTTTCTCAGCATCAGGGTCTTTTCCAATGAGTCAGTTCTTCCCAACAGGCGGCCAAAGGATTGGAGTTTCAGCTTAAGCAGCAGTCCTTCCAATGAATATTCAGGACTGATTTCCTTTAGGATGGACTAGTTGGATCTCCTTGCTGTCCAAGGGACTCTCAAGAGTTTTCTGCAACACCACAATTCAAAAGCATCAGTTCTTAGGCACTCAGCTTTCTTTATAGTCCAACTCTCACATCAGTACATGACTATTGGAAAAACCAAAGCTTTGACTAGATGGACCTTTGTTGGCAAAGTAATGTCTCTGCTTTTTAATATGCTGTCTAGGTTGGTCAAAACTTTTCTTCCAAGGAGAAAGCATCTTTTAATTTCATGGCTGCAAGCACCATCTGCAGTAATTTTGAAGCCCAAAAAGTAGTCTGTCACTGTTTCTGTTGTTTCCCCATCTATTTGCCATGAAGTGATGGGACCAGATGCCATGATCTTAGTTTTCTGAATGTTGAGTTTTAAGCCAACTTTTTCACTCTCTTCTTTCACTTTCAACAAGAGGCTGTTTAGTTCTTTTTTGCTTTCTGCCATAAGGATGCTGTCATCTGCATATCTGAGGTTATTGATATTTCTCCTGGCAATCTTGATTCCAGCTTGTGTTTCTTCCAGCCCAGCGTTTCTCATGATGTACTCTGCATAGAAGTTAAATAAGCAGGTTGACAATATTTCCTATTTGGAACCAGTCTGTTGTTCCATGTCCAGTTCTAACTGTTACTTCCTGACCTGCATACAGATTTCTCAAGAGGCAGGTCAGGTGGTCTGGTATTCCCATCTCTTTCAGAATTTTCCAGTTTGTTGTGGTCCACACAGTCAAAGGCTTTGGCATACTCAATAAAGCAGAAGTAGATGTTTTTCTGGACTCTCTTGCTTTCTCTATGATCCAACAGATGTTGGCAATTTGATCTCTGGTCCCTCTACCTTTTCTAAATCCAGCTGAACATCTGGAAGCTCATGGTTCAGACTGTTGTAGCCTTGGGAAATTGCAAATTTCTAGGAATGTGTTCATTTCTTATAGGCTGTCCTCTTGTTATTGTATAACTAGTAATTTCTTATTATCTGTTGAATTTTTGTGATGTCCGTTTTAACTTCTCCATTTTCATTTCTGATTTTACTGATTTAGGACCTCTCTTTTTTGACAGTCCTGGTGAAACGTGTATGAATTTGGTATCTTTTCAAAGAACGAGCTCTTAATTTCACTACGTTTTTTTCTTTTTTCCTATCTTTTCCAGTATGTATTTCGCTTATTTCTGCTCTCATCTTTATGACTTCTTTCCAACTGCTGCTTTTTTCTTTCTCTGGTTCATTCAGGTACAAGTTTAGTTTGTTTATTTGCGGTTTTTCTTGTTTCCGGAGTTAGGCTTTTGTCACTATAAACTTTCCTCTTAAAACTGCTTGTATTGCGTCCTATAGATTTTGGATTGCTATGTTTTCGTTTTCATTTTTCTCCAAATATTTTATTTCCTCTTTGACTTCAATTATCTACTGGTTGTATGATGGCATATTGCTTAGCCTCCTTTTGTTTGTGTTCTTTACAGTTTTGTCTTTATTTCTAGTCTCATATCTTTGTGGTTGAAAAAGATGCTTGATGGGATGTAATTCTTGAGATAATTTAGACTTGTTTTGTAACATAATATGATCTGTTCTGGAGAATGTTACATACACAGTTGAAAAAAATGTATATTCTGCTGTTTTTAGGTGGAATGTTTTTTATGTATTAAGTTCATTTGGTTTAATGTGTCCTTTAAGGCCAGTGTTTTCTTATTGATTTTCTGCTTGGCTATTCTCTCCATGGATATATAGAGGGTGTTAAAGTCCCCTAATATTACTATGTTTTTGTCCATTTCTCCCTTCATTTCTCTTAATATTTGCTTTCTTAATTTAGGTGCTTCCGAGTTGGGTGCATATATATTTATAATTATTGTATCTTCTTGTTAATTGTTCCCTTTATCATTATGTAATGCTCTTGTTTGTCTGTTGTTACAGTCTTTGTTTCAAAGTCTGTTTTATCTAGTATAAGTATTGCTACCCGAGCTTTCTTTTTCTTACCATTTACATCAAATACATTTTTCCATCCCCTCACTTTTCATCTTTGTGTCTTTAGGTCTGACATGAGTCTCTTATAGGCAGCATATGTATGGGTGGTTTTTTTGTTTGTTTGTTTTAATCCATTCAGCCACTCTGTCTTCTGACTGGAGCATTTGGTCCATTTAAATTTAACATAATTATTAATAGATGTATACTTACTAACATTTGGTTGCTTTGGGGTTGTTTCTGTTGTTCTTTGTTCCTTTCTTCTTTTGATCCCTTTCCTTGTGATTTGATAACTATTGTTAATATTATGCTTGAATTTCTTTCTTTGTGTGTGTGCTCCTATTAAAGATTTTTGATTTGTGGTTACCATCGGTTTATATGTAGACTTTAAGGTAATGATCATAAAGAATCTCAAAGAACTTGGAAGAATGAATGAATGAAGACAGTGAGAAAGTTATTGTTATATTTTTCGGGCGGGTGACTGTGTGTTGTGTGTTGCTGGGTGAGTGTGTGTTGTGTGTTGCTGCGTGAGCTATCTCTAGCTGTGGAGAGCAGGGGCCACTCTCTGGCTGTGGTGCACAGGCTTCTCATTGCTGTGGCTTCTCTTTTTGCAGAACACAGGCTTCAGAGCGCACAGCCTTCAGCAGGTGTCGTGCACAGGCTTAGTTGTTCCACAACATGTGGGATCTTCCTGGACAAGGGATCAAACCCATGTCTCCTGCATTGGCAGGCAGATTCTTTACCACTGAGCCACCTGGAAAGCCTGAGAAGTTAGTTTGTAACAAACTGTTAAAGTCCCTATTGGTAGATTGATTCACTTGGTTCTTCTGGATTTTAACTCCTTGCTTCATTTGGAACTTGCTTCTCTGTTGCCTCATTTTACCTAAATCACTGTATTTATTTCTGTGTATTTGGTAGATTGGCTATATTTCCTGATCTTGCAGAAGTGACCTTATGTTGGAAATGTCCTATGGGGTCCTGCAAGTGCACTCTTGTCAGGTAACCAGAGCTAAATGCTTCAGAAGAGATGCCCACTCTGGATTGTGTGGGTCCTTCTGTTGTGGCAGGCTGACTACTGTAAGTGTGCTTTTGGGCTTGGCTAGCTCCTAGCCCAGTTGGTTGCCAGGCCTTCCTTATGTGGAGGCTGCTGATGGGTGGGACTCTGCCCTGGCACAGCTGGTTTTAAGGTTACAGAAGTTCTAGTCCTGGTACTGGCCTGCAGGTGGGTGGGGCTGGATCATGAGGCAACTGCCTCCAGATCTGTGGTTGGGTCCAAGGGCTAGTGTTAGCCCAGTGGCTGACAGTACCAAGTGAGTGGGTAGCACTAGGGCCCAGGGGATCACAAAGATAATGCCCACCTCCTGGGGATAAAGCCAGGTCCCAGGACTAGTACCATTCCAATAGTGGGCAGGACATGTCTGATAGCTAGCTAGCTGATGGGCCCCCAGAAGTGCTGGGGCTAGGCCTGCTCACTGGTAGGTGGGGCTTAGTCCTAAGCCCTCTGATAGGTGGAGCTTGGTCAGGTGGCTGGGTGCTTAGGGGTTCCTATGGCAGCTGGTGTGCTGATGGGTGGGGCCGTGTCCCTGCCCAGCTAACTGCCTAGCCTGGGGAATCCCAGGACAGAAGCCAACCAGCTAGGGCCTGAGGCTGTGTCCTGCCAATAGTGAACTAGAACGAGTATTCTGAAATAGCGCTTCCTAGCACCATGTCCTGCCGCCAGCATCTGTGTCTCCAGGGTGGGTTTCATTTGTTTCTTGCCTCTCTGAGAAGCTCTCCAGGTTCATCAACTGAGTCTGACCTAGTTATTGTTGTTCAGTCACCAAGTCTGTGTGTGATTTTGCGACCCTATGGACTGAAGCACATCAGGATTCTCTATCCTCTGCTGCTGCTGCTAATTCGCTTCAGTCGTGTCCGACTCCATGCGACCCCATAGACGGCAGCCCAACAGGCTCCCCCGTCCCTGGGATTCTCCAGGCAAGAACACTGGAGTGGGTTGCCATTTCCTTCTCCAATGCATGAAAGTGAAAAGTGAAAGTGAAGTCGCTCAGTCGTGCCCGACTCTTAGCGACCCCATGGACTGCAGCCCACCAGGCCCCTCCATCCATGGGATTTTCCAGGCAAGAGTACTGGAGTGGGGTGCCATTGCCTTCTCCTCTCTATCCTCTACTACCTCCTGAATTTGAGTTTGCTCATATTGATGTTCACTGAGTTGGTGATGCTATCCAACAAATCTTATCCTCTGTCACCCCCTTCTCTTCTTGCCTTCAACCTTTCCAAGCATCAGGGTCTTCTCCAGTGAGTTGATTCTTCACATCAGGTGGCCAAAGTATTGGAGCTTAAGCAACAGCCCTTCCAATGAATATTCAGGGTTGATTTATTTTACCTTATGCTTCTCATTATATTAGAAAAAATAGCCTTTGAGAAGACCAAACCTCTTTCTAAAAAACTTAAAAATAATATCTTAAATAGTTCTTTGGGTAAAAAACAACTTTTTCCATAGAATCCAACACTCCTCTCATCCCGCCCGTACTTACTGACACTGTGCCAAATTAGATTACAGATACATGAAAATAAATATCCAGATAAGAAATGAAATATTAGGTAATTGTGACATTTTCTCCAAATCTCCAGATGTTTGGTTTTCTGTAAGGAAACTGTTACATCACTGGCATTTCCTCTTTACATCTGGATGTTCAGCTATCACAGACATGGTCTTTTGTTCATTTCTGTGAAATACTCATTTCTTGTCATGATTCTTGAAAATAGAGTTGATGTCAAAAAGATGGCAATGAAACAAATTATATATCTTCTATGTATCACTCAAGCCACATATAAAATAGTCTGAAAATAAACATTTAAAGAGATTTACTCAAAGTATATACTTAGTATGCTTTTGTCTTTTGACAGCTGTGTAAGATATGAACATCATTAACTTATGCATTAATTTATGCTTCATTGGCAATTAAAAGCCATGATGCAACTGTTTAAATATTTTAGCATTTATTCCCTTGGTAGCTCCTATGGACAGTATTCTTTGATTTGAAAAGGAATATACAATACCATGAATTCTAGCTTAGATGTTCAAAGATAAAATGTTCCCCAAGGACCAGGGTAAAAAATAGAGAAGGGTTTAGTGGTCTGGACGAAGGGCAATAGTAACTCTTGGGGGCAGTCTGGAAGAGAGTTAAATTCTCAAAGTCTATACCAAACAAAGATATTTTTAGAAAGATAATAACCTAAGAGAATATGCCTGAGAACTGAATTTTGTTCAAGTACTCTTCAGTTTTAATGATATAATTTTTGTCTAACTTCTTTCTGCTGTGGATAGGAGACTGAGGTCCAATTTATAATAGTATGGAGCAGCCTACACGGCATGGCTTATAGTTTCGTAGATTGGTTAGTTTTCTGACTGAAAACCACAATCACTGAAAACTAACCAATCTGATCGCATGGACCACAGCCTTGTCTAACTCAATGAAACTATGAGCCATGCTGTGTAGGGCCACCCAAGACAGACGGGTCATGATGGAGAGTTCTGACAAAACATGGTTCACTGGAGAAGGGAATGGCAAACCACTTCAGTATGCCTGCCTTGAGAACCCCATGAAAAGTAGGAAAAGGCAAAAAGATAGGACACTGAAAGATGAACTCCCCAGGTCGGTAGGTGCCCAATATGCTACTGGAGATCAGTGGAGAAATAAGTCCAGAAAGAATGAAGAGACGGAGCCAAAGCAAAACCAACACCCAGTTGGGGATGTGACTGGTGATGGAAGCAAGGTCCAATGCTGTAAAGAGCAACATTGCATAGGAACCTGGAATATTAGGTGCATGAATCAAGGCAAATTGGAAGTGATCAAACAGGAGATAGCAAGAGTTGAACTCAGTCAACGTTTTAGAAATCAGTGAACTAAGATGGACTGGAATGGGTAAATTTAACTCAGATGACCATTATATCTACTACTGTGGGGCAAGAATCCCTTAGAAGAAATGGAGTAGCCATGATAGTCAACAAGAGAATCCGAAATGCAGTATTTGGATGCAGTCTCAAAAAAACAGAATAATCTCTGTTCGTTTCCATGGCAAACCATTCAATATCATGATAATCCAAGTCTGTGCCCTGACAAGCAATGCTGAAGAAGCTGAAGTTGAACGGTTCTTTGAAGTCATACAAGATCTTCTAGAACTATCACCCAAAAAAGATGTCCTTTTCATTATAGGGGACTGGAATGCAAAGTAGGAAGTCAAGGAACACCTGGAGTAACAGGCAAAATTGGCCTTGGAGGACAGAATGAAGCATGGCAAAGGCTAATAGAGTTCCGCTCTCATAGCAAACACCCTCTTCCAAACAACACATGAGAAGACTCTACTCATGGACATCACCAGATGGCCAACACCAAAATCAGACTGATTATATTCTTTACAGCCTAAGATGGAGAAGCTCTATACAGTCAGCAAAAATAAGACTGGGAGCTAACTGTGGCTAAGATCATGATCTCCTTATTGCCAAATTCAGACTTAAATTGAAGAAAGTAGGGAAAACCTCTTGGAGAAGGAAATGACAACCCACTCCAGTACTCTTGTTTGGAAACTCCCATGGACTGAGGAGCGTGGTAGGCTGCAGTCCATGGGGTTGCTAAGGGTTGGACATGACTGAGCGACATCACTTTTCACTTTCATGCATTGGAGAAGGAAATGCAGCCCACTCCAGTGTTCTTGCCTGGAAACTCCCATGGATGGAAGAGCCTGGTAGGCTGCAGTCCATTGGGTCTCGCAGAGTCGGACATGACTGAAGTGACTTAGCAGCAGCAGCAGGGAAAACCACTAGACCATTCAGGTATGATCTAAATCAAATCCCTAATGATTATACAGTGGAAGTGAGAAATAGATTTAAGGGACTAGATCTGATAGATAGAGTGCCTGAAGATCTATGGTCGGAGTTTGTGACATTGTACAGGAGACAGGGATCAAGAGCATCCCCATGGACAAGAAATGCAAAAAAGCAAAATGGCTGTCTGAGGAGGCCTTACAAATAGCTGTGAAAAGAAGAGAATAAAAAAGCAAAGGAGAAAAGGAAAGATATATACCCATTTGAATGCAGAGTTTCAAAGAATAGCAAGGAGAGATAAGAATGCCTTCCTCAGTGATCACTGCAAAGAAATAGAGGAAAATAATAGAATGGGAAAGACTCGAGATCTCTTCAAGAAAATTAGAGATACCAAGGGAACATGTCATGCAAATATGGGCTTGATAAAGGACAGAAATGGTATGGATCTAACAGAAGCAGAGGATATTAAGAAGAGGTGGCAAGAATACACAGAAGAACTATACAAAGATCTCTACAACCCAGATAATCATGATGGTGTGATCACTCACCTAGAGCCAGACAGCCTGGAATGTGAAGTCAAATGGGTCTCAGGAAGCATCACTATGAACAAAGCTAGTGGAGGTGATGGAATTCCAGTTGAGCTATTTCAAATCCTGAAATGTGATGCTGTGAAAGTGCTGCACTCAATATGCCAGCAAATTTGGAAAATTCAGCAGTGGCCCCAGGACTGGAGAAGGTAATTTTTCATTCCAATTCCAAAGAAAGGCAATGCCAAAGAATGCTCAAACTACCACACAATTGCACTCATCTCACATGCTAGTAAAATAGTTCTCAAAATTCTCCAAGCCAGGCTTCAACAATACATGAACCATGAAATTCCAGATGTTCAAGCTGATTTGAGAAAAGGCAGAGGAACCAGAGATCAAATTGCCAAGACCAGTTGAATCATTGAAAAAGCAAGAGAGTTCCAGAAAAATATCTATTTCTTTATTGACTATGCCAAAGCCTTTGACTGTGTGGGTCACAATAAACTGTGGAAAATTCTGAAAGAGAGGGGAATATCAGACCACCTGACTTGCCTCCTGAGAAATCTGTATGCAGGTTGGGAAGCAACAGTTAGAACTGGACATGGAACAACAGACTGGTTCCAAATGGGAAAAGGAGTACATCAAGGCTGTATATTGTCACCCTGCTTATTTAACTTATATGTAGAATACATCATGCGACATGCCAGGCTGGATGAAGCACAAGCTGGAATCAAGATTGCCAGGAGAGGTACCAATACCTCAGATACACAGATGATACCACCCTTATGGCAGAAAGCAAAAAAGAACTAAAGAGCCTCTTGATGAAAATGAAAGAGGAGAGTGAAAAAGTTGGCTTAAAGCTCAACATTCAGAAAACTAAGATCATGGCATCTGGTCCCATGACTTCATGGCAAATAGATGGGGAAACAGTGGAAACAGTGGCAGACTATTTTTTAGGGGCTGCAGAATCAGATGGTGACCTCAGCCATGAAAGACACTTGCTCCTTGGAAGAAAAGCTATGACCAACCTAGACAGCATATTAAAAAGCAGAGACATTACTTTACCAAGAGAAGTCCATCTAGTCAAAGCTTTGGTTTTTCCAGTAGTCACGTATGGATGTGAGAGTTGGATTATAAAGAAAGCTGAGCAACGAAGAATTTATGCTTTTTAGCTGTGGTGTTGGAGATGTCACTTGACAGTTCCTTGGACTGCAAAGATATCCAACTAGTCCATTCTAAAGGAAATCAGTCCTGAATATTCATTGGAAGGGGCTGCTGCTAAAGCTGAAACTCCAATCCTTTAGCCACCTGATGTGAAGAACTGACCCATTTGAAAAATTCCTGATGCCAGGAAAGATTGAAGGCGGGAAGAGAAGGGGACAACAGAGGATGAGATGGTTGGATGGCGTCACTGACGCGATGGACATGAGTTTGAGTACACTCCGGGAGTTGGAGGTGGACAGGGAGGCCTGGCATGCTGCAGTCCCTGGGGTCGCAAAGAGTCAGACACGACTGACCAACTGAACTGACTGAAGACCTGGAAGGGCAAAAGAAGAGCTCTGCCTTGGCCATGTTTGCTTGAATGCTTATTAGGTACCCCAGGGCGAACATGGGGTTAGCAGAGTTCAGGGAGGAATGAAGCTGAGATTTCCTTGGGAAGCATCAGCGTTGAGGCCTGGATGAGGTCATAGAGGGAGTGAGTACAGGGACATTACGCGTCCCTGGCACACTGCAAACTGTGAGGTTTAGACAAGAAGCTTAAGGAAGGAGGTCTGTTTTGTTTTGTTTTTCACTCTAGCAAAATGCAGCAACATTGTGTATTGCTTAATTTTTTTGTCCTCTACCCTCCCTTAACCAGTTATTTCATATGAATTAGAACCTCTTATTGCATATTTTGCTTGTTTTTTGAGTGATTATTTACTTCTGGCCCTGTAATTGTGAAATAGGATTCAGAGAAATAGATTTTAAACCATTATGTTCTCCAGTACACAAAGAATTTACTGGTGGAAGTGGATAGGACAGTAGTCTTCCTGTGACCAGCCTGTTGTATTCCCTGAGGCTGAATGAAATCAAGGTAATTACTTTACAATTAATGTGAAATGATATAATCAAAATCTACTTAGGGGGATAATATAAGTAAAGGACCTTTTGTGACATCTTTTCGTGAAATGAAGATTTCCCATGAGAAGACAGAGTGAAGTAGCAGGGTGAAAATAAATGTTAATAGCTGGAACCAGTGGAAATATTTTCTCTTTAGGAAAATACCTGGATAAGTTACACAGAGTGGAATATGAGACCGTGAGGAGGAAGCCCAGGAAATAAGAGATATTTAAGCCCCACTGCTGGAGAAGGCAATGGCACCCCACTCCAGTACTCTTGCCTGGAAAATCCCATGGATGGAGGGGCCTGGTGGGCTGCAGTCCATGGGGTCGCTAAGAGTCGGGCACGACTGAGCGACTTCACTTTCACTTTTCACTTTCATGCATTGGAGAAGGAAATGGCAACCCACCCAGTGTTCTTGCCTGGAGAATCCCAGGGACGGGGGAGCCTGTTGGGCTGCCGTCTATGGGGTCACACAGAGTCGGACTCGACTGAAGTGACTTAGCAGCAGCAGCAAGCCCCGCTGCACAGACCCAGGGGACAGAAGGTTATGAAAAAAAAGTATTGTGAATTTGCCCAAGAATTTTAGTAGCAGTCATGTCTAATGATTATGGTTAAATTACTTTTGCTGTAGCAATTTAAACACCTTTTAATTTAAACTCCACGCCTTCATCAAAGTGTGCTATGCACGCAATGCCTTCTGTCAGTGCTTTTGCATGGTGGGTCTCAGTGAATGTGTTCATGAATTTTTTTAAAAGTACAAGACAAGGTAAAATGTTTGAGTTTTTTTTTTCTTTTTTTTTTTTGAGGTTTTAACTCCTAGACATATGATACCAAATTCAAAACTTATCATGGAGAACAAGATTCAGTGAGGTTATAAGGGAAGCCAGAAATGGCTACAAGGAGTAAATCTCTCCCTCCATCTTCTTGTATTTGGAAACCAGTGGCATACTGGTGAGGATTTAACTAGGTATAAACTGGAATTGAAGGTTTGGACCAATCCAAAATAATCCTAACAGGCAGAGTATATTATACTAGTTATTTTGTGTTTTCTAAAATGTGCTGTGTTGACTCAGTTTTGAGGCTCTGGCTAAGAGGCAGGTCAGTTCCCCTTTCTGGGCAGCCAGTTAAGCCCACACCTTAGCCACTTCCTTTATCTGCCTGTTACACTCCAGGTTACTAAGCACACTTCCTAATGCTCCATGGCCAAGTTCCACACAACCAGAGATGGTCACTATGCACCAAGGCCTGCAAAATTATTCATATTAGCCAGTCTACAGGGAGCCCTGCAAACCTAGGCATTCCAGCCTACTTGCTGCCTCGGTAAGCTGCCTCTGAAGCTCCAGTTTGCTGTCTGCTTTCCCTACAGTCCCTTGTTCGGCCCCGTCTTTCTTCTGGAGCGGTATCAACAGTTCTGCCTCTCATCTACCCATGCGTCAGTGTGTCGATTTCTACCATTAAGAATCTTTAAAGCTTAGGAAATTCAAAGGAACATCAGCTTGATATCTGGAGTTTACTTCAACATTTTAAAAAATATATATTCTCTAGTATATGGAAGACTTCAACTTGGTGAACCTAAAACTGACCATGAAAGAATCCTGTCAAGGGATTCATTAGACATCTAGACTGGTGTTCCATCCTCAACCAACTGAACCAGAAATCTCCAGAAGGTCTAAAGTGGGAAACTATTTTTAGTTTTCTGGGTGATTGTAGTTCACATACTTACTTGTGTAGGAATTATAGATGTGGAAGATACTTACCTTCAATGAGTTAAATTCTGAATTAAAATACCAGATCTGCTTTCACTATCATGTTACATGTAGCAAGTTATTTAACCTTTTTTGGGGTTCAGAGTTCTTGTCTGTAAAATGAGAATAATAACTTGATGAATTACTGTGATGATTAAATGAGAAGTTGCCTAAAATATCCAGCAGAATGCCCAGAACTTGAAATATAGGAGCTATTAGTAGCATTATTTAGAAAGCACAAACAATAGAAAAACAATGTGTAACAAGGGCCAGGAAAAGCAGGTACTTGTACATTTTGCAAACAAAAGATAGACATGATAAAATCCTTCAACACTTAAAGATTAATAAGGTTCAGATATATTCAACAGCTTTTCCCTACAAAAAGGTAGGTATTAATTCAGTATGTCATCCTGTGAGTTTAATTCATGAATATGGTGCCTCTCTGATGTAAATGTTTATCTGTAAGTGTTCATTGTAGATCCGCCAGTATGATTTATTTCTGTTGCTTCATCGGCAGTTTTGACTGTCCTGTCTGCTGGAACGCTTTTCTTTGCCTGTCTTAACTAGATGGTTGTGATGTATCCACAGCAACCCTTTTCTCTCACATGCTCTCACAAGTTTCCTCTTCTTTGAAGTATTTTCATCTTTTAAAAAGCACATCACATAATCAAGGTCTGCCAAATCTCAAAGATGAAGTAATTACTAGGCAAGTTTTAGATAAAACTTCTACACTTGGGGCCCATTGGAGCAATTGGTAATGAAGATGTTTCCAAATATGTACATATTGGGATGATCTAGTATCTGACTGGGCTAGTATGGATGACACTAAGCTTTCTATACTCGTCTCATTTGACTATACATGGTCAAAGGATGGATTCTGTTTTCCTTCAGATTTTTTTTTTTTAATAGTGACACCCAACCTGTCTTGATACCCTATTAAGCACAATACCCTCTTAGCCTTGAAAACATACCAATGCTATAATATGTTGCTTAAAGTTACCTACATTGCTCTTAAACCACAGTTACTGCCAGTACTCCCTTACTCGCCCTTCCCCATTGCAAAAAGAAATGGAAAGAAAAGCTACACATTTAAGATGTTTTTTAAGACTATTGCTCTTGCTTCATTACTCAATGGCTAGATGTTCATGGGCAAGTTATGAGCTCTGAGCCCATTTATTCATCTATGGGATGAGAGATGGTAATACTTGCCACATAGGAATGTTTTGACAATTACATCAAATAATAGATATACATAAAAACTAATTTGGGAACTTCCAGGTATAATACAGAGAAGGCAATGGTACCCAACTCCAGTACTCTTGCCTGGAAAATCCCGTGGATGGAGGAGCCTGGTAGGCTGCAGTCCATGGAGTCGCTAAGAGTCGGACACAACTGAGTGACTTCACTTTCACTTTTCACTTTCATGCATTGGAGAAGGAAATGGCAACCCACTCCAGTGTTCTTGCCTGGAGAATCTCAGGGACGGAGGAGCCTGGTGGGCTGCCGTCTATGGGGCCGCACAGAGTCGGACACGACTGAAGCAGCAGCAGCAGCAGCAGCAGCAGCAGCAGCAGCAGCAGCAGCAGCAGCAGCAGCAGCAGCAGCAGCAGACGACATAATACACGTTCATGACTTTTTTAGTTGAAGTGAGTGCAGTTAGTATAGGGCTTCCCAACTGGCACTAGTGGTAAAGAACCCACCTGCCATTGCAGGAGATGTAAGAAACTCATATTTGATCCCTGGGTGGGGAGGATCCCCTGGAGGAGGACATGGCCACTCACTCCAGTATTCTTGCCCAGAGAATCATGTGTACAGAGGAGCCTGGCGGGCTACAGTCCATAGGGTTGCAAAGAGTTGGACGTGACTGAGGCAACTTAGCACGCGCGCATGCACACAGGTAGTATAAGACTCAGGGTACTTGGTTAGAATAGCCTTCCTGATAATCGTCTATCGCTTCCATTCAGACACATACTCACCCCGTGTTCTCATCTTCTGCCCCATCCTCACACCACTAGGATCCTTACAGGTCATTGTCAGTTATTCACTCTACAGAAATGGAAATTATCCTAGGATTATACTCTCATATCCTGCTAGTCTGCAGGGAAATCGGATGACGGGCTGGGTTCTTTGCACACCCAGCCATCAGAGGTGCTGTGAAGTTGGAAAGAGCTATTTTCTGTCACTGTACTTGGATTCCTTTCAGCCCAGTGGGGGCAGTCCAACCTTAAATTGAGAGACCTCCATTCTAATTTCAGCCCCACTGCGGGCAAAGCAATGTTAGTCATGTTATCTAAATTCCCCTGTTCTCAGTTCCAGCAGATCGCAAGTAATCTCATCCTACTGGCCTGCCTCACAGAGACTCTCTGAGAAAATTTTCTCAGGGATATAGACTGCTGTGAAATTGAGAGACAGGTGTGTTTTTGTCTTGTGATCTCAGCTACTGCAGTTTAAGGCTCAAGACTGTTTGAACCTCAGAGCATAATGTCAGTATTTAGAAAACAATTGTCTGTTTCCTCACAAGGACACTATCCTGTGATCCTTTTATTATGCTAGTAAAAAATGGAAATTAAAAAAAAATTTTAATAGAAATTAAATTTAAATTTTATTTATTTTAATTGGAGGCTAATTACTTTACTATATTGTATTGGTTTTGCCATACATCAAAAAAAGAAAAAAATAGAAATTAAGTATCCAACATTTGTAAATGTTTTATTTTTCTACTTTTTTCTCAAGAAGGATCTGTTAATATTTTGAAAGTCTCAGCTTCTAAAGAAGCTTATCAGCTCATGGAACTTTTTCTTAAGACAGGTTTAGAGGCTCAAACCTAAGTAAAATGCTGACATGCCTACCCTGCTGACACAAATACATTTCTCTTCAGGCAAGTTATCTCATGTGTTTGCCTCTATTACTACAGTATAAAAACTTGGAGGGAGTAAGTAGAACAGCATCGTTACTTCACTCTCAATTGAAGTGGCAAATGCATTTCTATTCAGTGAAAGAAGCAAAGACGGTCAGTTTAAATGTCCATTCAAACACAAACATTTATGGAACCCTCCTTTAGTGCCAGAAATGCAAAAATGATTAAGATATGGTTTCTGTCCTGTATCAGAAATATATATAAATATAAATCCTTAACAATCAAAATAATATCAGCAAAGTATTTTGTGTCCCTGGAATCTGAACTGATGTCCTTAACGAAGAAGTATCTTTTAAGAAATTAATTGCGTTCCTGTCTTTAGTGTTGTTTGAATAAAAATTAGAAGGAGAAAAGGAAGACTGTGCAAATGGCCCATTTTTGTGAATCTCTGACATATCTCTGATCATAGAAACTAACTAAAGAGGCTTCAGTTTTTGCACCAGAAGCATAAGCAAACACTCTTAACAATTTTGTTAATGTGGTACAGGTTCCTATTTTACGGGCATTAATTCCCATTCAATGTATAAATATCACACATAAACATAGTAAATCAGTACATTTCTGACAAACTGTTTCTCCAGAAACAATAAAGGAATAAGGTCATCAGATATGTAGGATCAAATATGCAAAAAGGAAGATGCATTTATCAAGATGAAGAACAAAGGCTTGTTTTTCAAGAAGATAGTACCGTCTCCTGTTTCATTGTGAAGGATTTCTAAAGTGGATACGATATCAATTAGGCATTTAAATGGTGAATGGAGAACAGTAAACAAGTACTCAGGGTAAAGTATGACACCTTGGTATAATCACTTATTTTGGATTCTTCTCTGTCTTGTTTGAGATAGCAATAAAGAATTAAAGTATAAAGAAACTTGCAAGGATAAACAGCAAAGGAAATGATAACATTTTGTGAAATGGAAAACTCAAAACGCAGAGCTGAAAGCCGCAGACAGAGGAGTCCAGTAGAGGCAAGAAGATTCATTCTGTACAACTGCAGTAAGGCCTTGCAATTAGAGGCTTTAGATAGCTCAGAAATTAGGGACAAAAGATAGGCCCTAGAGCAGAAAGATAGATGGACATGGTGAGATTTGTTGAACATATTAAGATGCTCTTGAGGGTAAAAGAGTACATGATTAACTATTAAACCATGATAAGTGACATACATTAGGACTGTCCTGGGCAAAAACACATTAGCTCTACATTGAGGTAACTATTCAAGTCTGGCTGTCTCTTTTAAAATAGACTTATACTCCTTTTCAGATTGATTTGTAGGTGTTTTTACATACAGTGTTTTTGATACCAACCCTTGTTAGATGAGTATTGTGTATCTTCTCCTGTTTTTTGACTTATCATCTAATTCTTATGGTATTTTTTAAAGATTAGATTTTTAAAGCTTTTTTAAAGGAATAGAAATTCTCAATTTCAATATTAATATATTAATTTCCCTTTTATATTAACACTTTTTGTGCCCTCTAAATCATCCTCTAAATAAGATTGTGGAGATACTAAGTTTTATTCTTTCTGAAGCTATAAAGATTAACTTCCGTATTTAAGTCTTTAATCTGCCTGGAATTGATTTTGGCATGATGTGAATAAGGGGTCAAACTATAAGTAATTTTTTAATATTCATATCTCAACATTATTTTTCAAAACACTTGTGTTTTCAATTATTCTCATAAGTAAATTGCCCATGTATGAACAGTAGCTTATACACTTGTTTCTAGCCTTTTTAAATTAAACTTTATTTTAATAATTTTATTTTTTCCTAAGTCTTTATATGCAACAATAACATGAATTTATTTTTAAATGGTTTTTTAAAATTATTCAATTAATTTCTTCTAACTTAATTCTTCTATTAAAATACTTAGAGTTACACAAAGATCCCTGTTGGAATTTTGATAGGGGATGAATCTATAAACCAACTTAAGAGAGCTACCATTTTTACAATGTGTTTTTCAACCCATCAATCTATGAATTTTCTGTTTTTTTAGATTTACTTTAGTTTCTTTTAATGTTTTATAAATCTTGCCATATAGATCTTATGTATTTTCTTAAAACAGTTTTTGATACTATTGCAAATGTTCTATTTTCAAATTTTCATTTTATAAGTGTTTGTTGCTGGTGGATATTTGTATATTTGTTTTTGTTTATTTTTGAATCCAGCAATTTTGTAAAATTTTTCATTTTAATCACAGAACTATAGATTCTTTTGGATTTTCTTGTTCACAATAACATAACCCACATATAATGGAAGTTTTATTTCATTTCCAGTTCTTGCATTTTTCATTGCTTTTTTGATTTGCTACCTCCTCTGTGTAGCAGCTCCAGTATAGTACTGCGTAGGAGAGAGTGGTCATTCTTATCTTGGTCCCTTTCTTGAAGGGAAGGCCTTCAGTGTTTGAACATCAAGTGTGAGTGTTGCTCTAAATTATATTGTAAATATCCTTTATCAGATAAAGGAAATCTTTCTTTCCCTCTAGTTTCTCAGTGTAGTGAACATGAAAACAAATGTCATCAAAACCTTTTCAACATTTAGAAAGACAACTCTATGATTTTTTTTTCCCTGTAACTTATTTTTGTGGCAAAACACATTCAATTATTTTCTAATGCCAATCTAAAAATTTTAATGTTAAATTTACCTTTCTCTAGTATAAACAATATCATCATGACATCTTATCCTTTCTACATTTACTGCATTCCTGGTTTATGAATTTTATCAGCCATAAAAAAAGAATGAAATATTGCCATTTGCAGCAACATCAATGGACCTAGAGGATATTATACTTAGTGAAGTAAGTCAGATAGAGAAAGAAAGATTGTATCACTTATATGTGGAATCTTAAACAGTACAAGTGAATCTATACAGAACAGAAAGAAACTAACAGATGCAGAAAACAAATTTATGGTTACCAAAGAGGGAATGGAAGTGGGGATGGACAAATTAGGAATGTGGGATTAACAGATAGAAACTACTATATATAAAATATATAAGCAACAAGGATCTACTTATAGCACAGGGAACTATATTCAATATCTTATAACAACCTATACTGAAAACTACATATATAAACTGAATCACTTTGCTAACACTTGAAACTAACACAATCTTGTAAATCAACTATATTTCAAAAAAAGATGATGTTTGCCTCTAATTTTTCTCACTTTTTAAAAGATCAAGGTTATGCTCACCTCATAAAATGAATTGGAATGTGCTATTTATTTTTTTCTTTTCTAGAAGGATTTAGTAGGACTGGAATTATTTCTTCTGTGAATGTTTACTAGAACTTCTCCATGAAGCCACATCTGTTCCTGGAGATTTCTTTGTGGGAAGATGCTAAACCAATAATACTTTTATGGTAGTGGAAATATTCAGATTTACTAGTTCTCATTTTTTTCTAGAAATTTGAAAAGTATCAATATTTTTACTAATAACCTCTTTATCTAATATTTACCCTATCCTGATAGTGGCTGTTTGTGGTTTTCTTTTTTCCTTGACTTATTCTTACTTCAGATTTGCCCGTTTTATTTGCCTTCTCACAGGACCAAATTCTGACTTTGTTGCTTCTCCATATTTCTTATGTTCCTTCCTTTCCCACTTATTCCATTAATTTCTGCTGTTACTGTGTTTTCCTGCCTTGTAGTTTCTGCTGCCATTTGGACTTATTCTACTAACATCTTGTAGTGAATGCTTAGTTCCTCAATGTGAGTCTTTATTATTTTTTAAAAAACATGCATTTAAGACTATGACTTCTCTGAAGTATTACTTTAATCTGCTTTTAACAATTTTCTTATACTGTATGACATTTGCATTGGTATTCAGGTCGTGATGCTCTGTCTTCTAGTTTCCATTACAGTATTTTTCTGTGTCCAGTGGATTACTCAGAAGTGTAATTTTAAATAGCCAGTTTAATTTTCATATCTTCAAAATATACTTAGCTTAATTCTGTTATGGTAAGAGAATGAGTTCTGTATAATTTAAATACTTATAAAATTTGATACTTAGCTATACATTATTTTTGTTCAGTGCAATGAATGTTTACTTTCTGTGCGCACAATGTAGACCGCTTTTCTGCTCTCAATTGCTTCTTGCGGTTGAGAACTTTTATCTGGGATCAATTCCTTTCTACCTATAGCATATCATTTAGAATTTTTATTAGTAAAGACTGCTGGTGAGTGCTGTGATGTTTTTAATCTAAAATGTCTGAATTTTGCCATTTTCTTGAAAGATACTTTAGTTGGGTATAGAATTCAAGGATCAGTGTTATTTTCTTTCAACCTATTGAAGAGTGGTGGTGTTCCGCCGCTAAGTTGTGTCCAACTGTTTGTGACCCCATGGACTGCAGCATACCAGGCTTCCCTGTCCTCCACTATCTCCCAGGGTTTGCTCAAGTTCATGTCCATTGAGTCAGAGATGCTATCTAACCATTAAAGGTGTAATAATTTAACTAATTATGGCTTTCATTATGCTTATAAGAGATCAGATACAGTGTTACTTTGAGGATGTGTTCTGTTTCTAATGTCTTTACTATTTTCCGCTTCCCTTGGTGTTCTCAGTCTCATGTGTAATGTTTGTATCTGTGGTTCTCCTCCACGTCTGTTACCCATTCTTATCCCTTTTTCTCCTGCTCTTTTGATTCATCATGTGTCATTCTTCTTTTGTACCTATTCTTTCATAAGTCTCTTTTCTTTTGTGTTAAAACTGCTGCTAAACATCTCCATTACTCTTTTTACTTTGGGTATTGTATATTTATTCTAGAAAATCTGTGATTGTTCTTGAATTCTCCAAAGTCATTTTTTTATAGTTTTTTCTTCCCTGTAGATATTTTCGAGTCAACTATGTTCACATTTAGTGATATAAACACTTTCCTTTATATCATTAAATGTGGTAAATGTAGTTTTAAAATATATGCTTATAACTGTAAAATATGACATCATGTGGATCTGATTTTTTTGCTTTTTGTTTTGCTGATGGATGTGTAAGAAGGCTAGGGTATATTAACAAGTAATGGAATAACTGGTCTTATATCAAAGTTCTACATACGTAGATGATTTATGAGAACTTGACTATGCTCTGGTAAACAACCTTGAAACCTCAGTCAGTTAACACAACAAAGTGTATTTCTCATTTATGTAGTCTTCAATTGTTTAAGTGACTTTCTGGGTAGTTGCCTTCCACCTGATCTGGGTACCAATGAGTATTTTTTTTTTAATACCAAAGAGAACTTTTCAGATATGATTAGTTAAGGAGGATCTTGATACATGAAGATTTTTCTAGATTATTTGGATGTCTCAATATGATCACAGATTGTTACAAGTGAAAGAGTGAAGCAGGAGAATCAGATCAGAAGACAACTTGAAGATGCTATGCCTCTGGTTTTGAAATGAAAGGGGCCACCAGCCAAAGAATCTAGGAAGCTTCTAGAAGCTGAGGTAGGCAAGTAAAAAATTGTCCCCTAGAGCCCTCAGAAGGAATATAGCCCTGCTGAAACTTGATTTTAGCCTTGGAAAATCATTTTGGACTTGTGAGCTAGAAAAATTATAAATTTGTGTTGTTTTATGCCACTTATTTGTAGTAATTGTTAAAGTAGCATGAGAAAACAGCATTAGTGTATTGACATACCATTAAAGTGTGTCTCCGATAAATAGAATTAGATTTTGTTAAGCTATGGTTTTAATCCAGTCAAATAATTTTTGTCTTTTAGTTGGATTATTTAGTCCATTTTTATTTATTATCCTTGATATAATTGGTTTTAAATAAACCACTTTTATATTTGTGCTTTAAGCATCCAATCTATTATTTATCCACCTTATTTCTCCTTACCTGCCTTCTTCTTATTACTTAAGCATGATTTGTTATTTTATTGTATTTCCTTGATTACCTTTTTACTCATCAATATTGTCTTACCCTTTTACTGGTTATCCTAGATGTTACAATATGCATCTACAATTTACTGCATTGAACCATTTTTTTTTTAAAACTAAAGTTTGTTTTTAATGGAAGAAATTGGCCATAGTATGCATATATACCCTCCTTCACAAAACTTCCTCCCGCCTCCCACCCTTCTAGGTTATCACAGAGCATTGGATTTGAGCTCCCTGTGTCATACAGCAAATCAGTTAGTGCTTTTAGGGCACATTCGCACATCCTAGAAGTTACCTAGAAGTAGGGATACAGAGTATCCCTACTTCGCCTTTTTTTTTTTTCGCTATTTTTGTCCACATATTTTCTTTCTGCATATCTTATAAATTCCACAAGGTACTATTATTATTACTACTATAATCATTGGTATTTTAAACAGTCAGTTACTCCTATTTACCTATATTTTACCCTTTCTGGCTCTCTTCATTCTTTCTTATGGTTCTCTACTTCTATATAGGAGCATTTTCCTTCAGTGAAAAGACTTTCAGTGTTTCTCCATGGTATACGCTAGCCTTTCATTAGTCCGAAAATTCCTCTGTTTTTCCTCTGGAAGGCAAAACAAAAGTAGTAGCTTATTTACTTCAGAAAAATAAAAAAATTAAATGGAATCATTGTCCAGCATGTGACTCACCTGTGAACATCATCTATAGAGTTACAATAATATTAAAACCAAATGTTGAGTGTTTACTAGTTTGCCTATTTGGTGAATACTAATAATGGAAGTGTATTTATTTTCTGTAGTAGAGAGAAAGATATTATAGACAGTCAAATAGTACTTTAAACTGGAAAATTAAAGCATGGTATATGGGCATGAATTTCAAAATCATAAGATATCCCAAAAAAGCAGGTAACACATTTGAATAATCGCTGCCTCTGCAGGGAAGGATTTCCTTAGAATTTGGGAGGCAGAACTGCTATTTTTCAAAATAAACCCATTGGACTATTTAAATTTCTAAATTACATTCATGTGGTATTCAATAAAAATAAAGTAAAAGGTAAATTTTCTTAAGACTCACTTTTAGGTAAGATGTAAAACTTCTGAAAAAAGTATATTAAACAGATTTGGAGTAGTACAAAAACCTTCAGAGTAAAATGAGACAGTGTTATCAAAAAAGGGAGCTATGGAAGTATTTTAGGCATTTTGGTAACAAGCTTTGTAGAAAGCAAGATCTTATTCACAGTACATGTTTTAATGGGAGATCATCCTCTGTACTTATTTTCAGGGCTAACATGGTAAAATGGTACGTGTGTAATCTCTGTTTCAAAAGCACCGCTAAAGTAGGAATGTCATAAAAGTGAATAATTAGGAGATAAGATGACTTGAAGGGACACTCACTGTAATATATGAACCAAATGATGGAAAAGGAGTAGAGGTAGGATAAAGCATCAGGAGCTACTCTAATGGACAAAAAGAGTCAGTTTGGATTTTTAAAGTAGTAGTGAGTTGACAAGGGGCACATAAGTGGAGAAGGCACACTTCTATGTAGAATGCACTTCTACATGTGATGAAGTAGTAGGTTCCATGGATGAGGAGGGGGAAGTGAAGTTGAAGTGAAGCTGTTCAGTCGTGTTCGACTCTTTGCGACCCCGTGGACTGTAACCTACCAGGCTCCTCTGTCCATGGGATTTTCCAGGCAAGAATACTGGAGTGGGTTGCCATTTCAGGAGGGGGAAAGGTTTGTCTTTTTCAGGTTTTTGGTATCAGTGCTATATCTGATTAAATATCCAAATGTCATATTTAATGTCAAATGACATTTTTAATTTAAAAAATGTCAAAATAAAACTAAGCCTCTTCATGTGGATACCTTTCTGGGCACAAATCATGTCATAGTCCCAACTGATCAAACTTTTGGATCCGTTGTTAATTTATATTTATCCATAAGCCCTGTTGAAAATGAAATGACATCACACATGAAAATTCTTAAGGGATAGTTAAGAGCAATATATAAAAAAGATATTAAAATAAGTTTGCAAGTGCATAAGACAGAGACAGTTTGTTAGCCAGGTTATTAATTATATATGCCCTCTAGATGTTATTGGAGCATTAAAAGATCTGTTCCTGTATGAAACTGGGGCTAAAATACTTGGTCACATATTTTGAGAAACAATTTCTCTAAGCCTTGGTTTCTCATCTGTAGAAATAATGACCAATGATTTTAGGGTTTTAAGAAGTTTTAAAAGCACTTTTATCTGTAACACATGTATCACACTAGTGTAAGAGGTTAGTAATAGAAGGAACAGGCTATGGAATTTATGGAAAGTCTCTATACTACTCAATTTTTCTGAAAACCGTAAACTATTTTACAAGATACAGTCTTTTTTAGGAAGCATATATATGGCCTTGAAAAGAAATGTTTATCAAAAGAAAGATTAAATAAGAACAAATATAAAATCCCTAATAGAATGCCAGGCACATAGAATAAGCTCAATAAATGTTATTTCCTTTCCTTTTGTCCTTAAGATTTCAGGAAATTGATCTGCCATCTGCACATTAATCTCCATGCTTATTCATCCTTCCTTCTTATTCTTGTCTATTTTTTACCATTTGATTCACATTAATTCAGCCCGACACACATCTCTTTTGGGTTTCCTTGTTTTGGACAACCTTCAAATAGTGATTTCTCTAACATGGCAGCCAGATTCACTTTCAAGTCTCTATTTGTCAGAGTCTTTTAATAAAACACCCAGAGAAACTCAGTTTTCCATCAAGTCCCTTTAATACTTACCCTCATGTTTCACTAAGGTACTGAAAAACGATGAATTCTTAAAAAATACTCTCAATATCCTATTCAACCCAGATTCTTACTCATTTACCTGAGTGTTTGCCATAATGCTAAAAGTTACACAAATAAAATTTTTGTTCAAAATAGAAAGGCAACGTTTTACAGTGTCATGAAGGAGGATAATATGCATGTCCTAAGCGATGTCCCAAGTAATGATATGCATGTCCTAAGCAATCGTCTGTGCAGGAACAACTGTTGTACCAGAACTTGACAAGAGGGCCCTAAGTAGTTCAAAGACTGGAACTTGCCTTATTCCCAGGCCCCTTATCAGTCTTACTGTCCTCTGCCTGTTAGATGCCTTGCAGCAGCTCTGCCCTCTCCAGTTTGAGTAACTTTTCTTGAATACTTAAGAAGGTCTCCTAACACTTTCTTCTTCCGGGTCTGTTTGCAACATTCCTTTCCTTACATAGGATTTACCAAACTGTTTTCTCTTGAACCACTGCATTCACCTCCCTTCCATGTATTGGTTTGATGCTTTAGAATCCTCCACTGGGGCTGGAGTTTACTTATCAACGATTCCACTCTTGGGAGTGGCTAGGACCTCTCACCAGCTCTGTCTCCTCCAACTCCCATGGAAGTTGAAGCTCTTCAGGACTTTTCTTTATTACCTAATTTTTTTTTTTTTAATTCTCATAGTTAATGTAAGGTTGATATTAGCCTTTTAGAAATTTGGGGCCACAAAAAGAATGTGTTGAACAGACATTAAATCACTTTCCACCCGACTATAATAATTACCTCTTATATAGTTGTTTTCCCCTACATTATTTTAGGAATCAAACTGCCTGAGCTTAGTTAGAGGTGAAGAGGCTTTTTAATCTTAGACAAATGGATATATTTAGTTTTGAATTATAGAGAGTAAAATAAATCACTCTTTCCTAAATTTTCTCACCTTATGAGCTATGGGGAAAATGTTTTTAAAAAGCTTAAAAGAAAAATGTTAAAACTGAATTGCATCTTATGCTCATTAGAGAAGCAGAATTAAGTCAAATCTAAGTAGAAGCTGTTGACTGCTTTTAAAAGTAATTAGATTTAAGATGATATAACACAAGCTCTTAACCTGCCTCAGGGAAGAAAAAAGATCTACGTGAGGAAATTACATGACAATTGTCATATACTACTACTATGGTGTCCTTTATTCATGACCGCTGCCAAGAGAGCACTCAAAGCACTCCTTTACAATTTTAAAATTAGGAAGCTATTCAATTATTTATGTACAATTTTCAAAGATTTGATATATTTTAACATATAACAAGAGTACCTGACATTGTATTCTAAAAACTTTATGTACTTGAATAGTATGTGTGTAATGTAAGTGTTTATGCATGGATAATATTTTAATATATACATGAATTAACATATGTACATACTGTGCATTGATATCATAACTCATAAAACATGACTATCAACCTTAATATTTCCCATGTAAGGAAACAGTAATCAAGGAAAAATAAGTGAAATTTCCAGTGTAGCCCTCCTAATAAAATATGGAGCATTAGATTAAACACAACTCTTTGAGGTAGGTACTATCTGAGGATTTTTGCAGGTATTCTTTCCGCTCATCACCCTCACTCCCTTCACCCCAAGTCTCAAAAATTGAGAAATTCCAAAATTTTCTCTTGATATCTTCTTCATTCCCGGCTGTTTGCAACATTCCTTCCCTTACATAGCATTTACCAAACTACTTTCTCTTGAACCATTGCATTTATACCTCCTTTCCATGTATTTGATGCTTTAGAATCCTCCACTGTGGTTGGAACTTACTTATCAATGATTCCACTCTTGGGATTTTTGCATAATTTATTTTTGCATAAATTATTGGCCACTGGTATTCTCTCCTCTCACATCTGGATGTATATCTCCTGTCGGTTTTGTTTCTCTGGAGAATCCTGATTCACATGATTGTTAAGCCTCAATAAATGTCTGATACAGGTTCACAGTTTAGGGATATGAAGTATGAGTGTTTCTCTAGGGTATCTGTTTCCTTCACTCTCATGAGTGTAATTCATAGGGAGAATGAAATGCACACACTGTCCTCTATTATTTTGAATCTTGCTTTAGAACATAGCTGATCTGTTCTTTGTCATATGTATATATATATGTGTGTATATAGATCATATATTATATATATGTAAAATATATATCAGCTTCCAGAGTGTTGGGAAGAGGTTATAGAGAGCTATATTGACAGTCCCTTCTGAATAATAATGATAATTTTATGTTTTTCAAAATCTTTTGTATGCATTTTCTTCACTTATTCTCTTTATAGTATAGTGAAATGGGTATAACTATTCCCCTTGAGATACAGAAAGATTGTGTGACCTGCTCAAGGTAATCCAGGCAGATCGAAAGGCAGACTGTGTGTTACAAGAGAACACGAAAAACATTTTTATTTCAATTTAGGAGACTTGAGTTTCTAATCTTGTCATAATTCAGTGTTAGTTCTTAAACAAGTGATTTTCACATGGATCCTCAGTTTACTTACTCTAGGAAGCAAAAAAAGTCTGTGCACAACCTGTGTTATTATGAGAATCAAATGAGAAAACAACTCTCTGGAGAAGGACATAGATTCTAAGACGTTGCACACGATGAATTCGACAGGCTGCTCAATTTTTAGTCTAGTGTTTTAATGGTTAATTTAGAAACGAAAGCTTCTTGAAACCAAATGCACATTATTTCTCATGAGCTTCCCTTTACTTCAAACATTTGGTCAGAACTGCATCAAAATGTCAAAATAAGAATAATGGTCTAAGCATCCTGTTATTTCCACCTACCAGAGCCACACAATAGGAAAACCGAGAAGAAAACACTCGAGACAAGCTATGCAGCACCGTTGAAAATGATCAGTGACTTCAGAAACCCTCTGTCCAGGAAGGAGCTCTTTTGAATATGAACCACAGTTTCTCAACAAAGGAGGAAGAGATGAGTCCCAGTGTTTTTCAGTGCTTTATCTTTGTCAGATACCCTGCAAATGCATCGTATGCATTTCTTCATTTCATCTTTGCAGAAACCTCTTGAAGTGATATGTAATCCTCATTTTATCATAAAGAACTGAAGCCCAAAAATGTTAAGCAAAGGATTCCTCAGAGTACATATCAGGCAGACAGAATTTAAACTCTGGTTTGTGCCCTAACTCAAAAAAAAACAAAACAAATTACCAGGCTCCCTGATATTTTTCAACATATTTCTTTGTTTGCAAAAGAGTTATTTTAAATAACCATGGTTTTGTTGCCTAATGAACATCCCTGCTATATTTTAAGGCAATCAGCTCCTGGATGATAGAAGGAATGGAAATTTTAGTACAGTTGGTAAGATAACCTCATGATGATTTGTAGCTTCGGCTCTACGATTCCAAAAATAGAGCTCAGTGAAGCAACACAGTCTTTGGCTGACACAGCAGAGAGTAAAAGTCATTCCAGCTCACGGCATCTAGCTGGATCTCCCATTTGTTTAGAGCGGCTTGTGAATCTCCACGTTCCCTTAACAAAAGGGAGACGCTATTGCCCCTTTAGCATAGACATTGCCTTTGAGTTAAAACGCCTCTAGATTTCTAAAGCCAAGGAGGGTCTTTGGGAAAGCATTTTCTTCTCTGGAAAAATAAAGTCTCTCCCAAGGCAAATATCCAGTAGAAGTGACATTTTCAACATCTGCACCTCAGTAGGATGATCTCTGTTGACTGCGTTTTCTGTCTGAAAGAGTTTGCTATAATGTGGGCAATGGATTTGTTTAGCTGTTTTCTCGAAAAGTGCTTATCTTTTGACTTTGGTTTCTAAAGAAATAATTGAATAGGCAAGTGAATGCACCAGACTTCAGCAGCGTCAGATTGATTTGCAGAGGAAATAAACTGAAGTCATTAGCTATTGAGACAGCACAGCTGAAGAGGGCAGGAAGGGTAGCATCTTGTGTCTCTATTTACCTCCCTTTCATGCTTTCTCCTTAAACATGGGCTCAAGTGTTGAATAGAAATAGCAAAAGATATTAATGTTTCATATTCAGTTACTTCACTGGTGTTTTATAGCTGAAAATAGCAATGAATCATGGTGGTTTCAAGGAAGTAAATATCTGTCCAGTGGGAGGAAGATTTGGTTTGAGTTCTACCAACTGAGTGGGTAGTGTTTTCCTTAACATCTGCAAAGGAACTTCCAGTCTCAATTTATTACACACAAATCTGATTAAAAGACTTCCACACAATTTCCAGCCTCAGGAACTTTCAGTCTTCGGTAAAGGACAAAAGATAGGGTAATGCGACTTCTATATAATGATCTATTTTTAAGTTTTCAAATGCTTCAAAAGATGGTCTGTCTCTGGGGAACAGGGATGTGCTACAGACTCTGCAACTGTTGGTGCCACTCTCATCACACAGTCTAACCAAATGGGATTTCAAGAGCAGCTTTCCAAAGTATCATTATAAGGACATTTAGGTCTAACAAGCTGCATCAAGATGTCAGATTCTCATGGCCTTTGCATTAATTCAAATAAAGTCAGCCCTTCTCTGAGGTTTTGAAATGTTCAGTTTCTTTTTTATTAAAATACTGACTCTTGGAGTGGAAAGTGATTGAGGTAAAGTTATGTCTTATTTACACTAGTGTGCAAAAGGAATATGTAAAATGGAAAATCTCATTTGAAAGTATTTTGTGGTTTGCTAAATAAAAGCAATATATTGGTAAAAACAGCAAGGAAAAGAATACTGTGTCTTAGGAATTAAGAAATTTATCTATCAAACTATTCAGCTACAAATACCTTTTGTATGTTTTGTTATATGTCAGACTCTGTGCTAGGCTCCAGGCAGCCCAAGAAGTAAATACCCTTTTTGTTGTTAAGGCACTTCTAGTCTAATGGTATTTCCCCTGAGAACTAGAAGAAATGCTGTACAATAGGGTCTCAGCCATTTCTCCTTACCCACAGTCAAAATCTATACTTCAATGATGTCGTAAGTCTGGTAATATCAGATACACTCTTTAAGATGACTTTTTAGTGATCTCCTGTGAAAATGGCCTTATCTAAATTATGATTTGGTAGAAGCAATCAAATACATAATCATATATTAAAATTTTAGCAAATACATATAATAAATGTCAAATGATGAGACAGACTGAGTTGGAAATTTCAGTTAGAGAAGAAAGCAGGGAAAAGGCCACTGTCAACTTGATAGGCAGCCAGGCTGGATAGGGTAGACTTGTGCATATCTGATTAAATTAGGATGATATCCTGAAATCTCTGGAATTTGCAGAATAGTTTTCAGTTTTGAAGGAGAAGAAACGTTGTGAATTTGGAGTAGGAATCAAAGCCTTTATATACCGCCCCCCAATTATAATCTAAGTGAAAACTAGTAAATAGATCTTAGCATAGGCAGAAAACTGTTGTATTAAAGGTGTATTAGTAGTATCTATCTCTTTCCCACTAACAACCTGTTAGGGCATATAAACAGTAATTTTAGTTGTGTTCCCAGAAAACACTGATAATCAGTCATGACACTCTTTCTTCTGAATCTTAGACTCCTGGCCATGTGTACCTGATACCATCTAGGAAGTCAGGGAAGGTCTCACTGCTGTGACCTTCAAATTTCAAGCTGGAAACAACTTGCTAGCTGAGGAATGGGTGTGGTGAGAGTATACCCCAGGCATTTCAAATGCCTCTGCCCTGTTTCTGAGGTTCTCAGGTGCAAGGATGTTCCCAGTGTGAAAGGGTCAGGAAATCTGCTTTGAATTTCAATTTTCATTAATTGGAGTGTAGAGTTTCTTAGCACATGTTTCTCTACTGACATTTTGCTAATATGATTTGTAAAAGAAAGGAAAGAGCTAAATTTCCTAGATATGTAGTAGCAATTAAATATTAGTTGTGACACCTTCCCAAATTAATTGCTTCATAAAAATTCATTTTAAGAAATATATGTCCTAATGAGGATTCTCAGGGCTCTTTCCATAATTGAGTTTGGTAGTAGTGTCTGTTTTTACTGGAGTTTAAAAAATTCGCAATTTAAATAGTGTGTGACCACTATTGTATCCTCAATTAAACGTGCTGAGAACTTTTAAAGAAGTATTTTCACTTGAAAATCTTAAGTTTAAAGCTAGGAAGTTAGAGACAGAAAACATGTCAAGAAACCATTTAATGTATTTTGTACTTAATCACTTATGTTTCCTTCATTAAAATTACCACTAAAGCCCACAATTGTTTTAAGCCATTGGATTGAAAGTCACCAGTTTAATGAACAGTAAAAAATAATTTCATAGTGCGTACATTTTATGGTATTAAACAACAACTACATTTCCTTAAATGTAAATTGTTTACTGTAAATTTAAGTATAATGTTTACTGTAAATTTGTAGGCTTATTTTTCAAAAAGGTCAACAGATAATAAGTAAGATGACCAGTTTGATTAAACGGTTAACTGACTTTGTAGGTGTATTTGCCAAGATTTTAATTTTAATTTAACCTCTTATCTACCTATGTAACATGTGGCAGTTCATTTTCTTTCTGCAAAAATGAGATGGTAGCACTCATCTCAGGGTATTGTTGTAGAAGTTCTATTATTAGCAAAATGCCTAGTCCAAAGGTCACAATAAAAATTCACGTGACTAAATAGTATTTTTTCATTATTGCCTCCAATTTTGGGAAGCAAATTATCATCTTAATAAGAAACTCACATAGAATCCTCTCCTACCCCACTCTGCAATCTTTTTTTTTTTTTTTTGCATTTGAAAAACATTTTTTTTTTTACTGGAGGGTAGCTGCTTTTCAGTGTTGTTTCTGCTGTATAGCAAAGTGAATCTGGTGTGTTTGTGCACACGTGTGTATGTATGTATACTGTTTTTTAGTTTCTTTCCCCTTTAGGTCACCACAGAGCACAGAGTAGAGTTCTCTGCCCTATGCTATACAGAAGGCACTATACATAGTAATGCATATATGTCAATCCCGATCTCCCAACTTATCCCATCCCACCCTCCCACTATGGTATCGAAAAGCTCATTCTCTACATCTGTGTCTCTATTTCTGCTTTTCAAATAAGTGCATCTGTACCATTATTCTAGATTCCACATATGAGTGATATACGACATTAGTTTTTCTCTTTCTGACTTAATTCACCCTGTATGAGAGTCTCTATGTCTATGCACATCTCTGCAAATGGTACTATGGCTGAGAAATAGTCCATTATATATATGTACCACATTTCTTTATCCTTTCCTCTGTTGACAGACATTTAGGTTGCTATGTCCTGGCTATTGTAAGTAGCCTTGCAATGAACATTGGGGTGTATGTATCTTTCTGAATTATGGTTTTCCCCAGGAGTGGGATTGCTGGGTCATATGGTAGTTCTATTTTTAGTTTTTCATACAGTTCAACTTACCCACTCAACACTGCATGAAAAACTATCATATATTAAGAAAATTTCCCTACAGCCTTTCTATTTTTTCCAAGCCATCTTTGCATTTTTCTCACCTCTTTGACAAAACTAGTTCTCCAGTTTTTCTTTTCTTTTTTCTTATCTTTTCTTCTAATAACGAACAGAGCTCTTCTAATTCTGACTCACAGGGAAAAGAAAAGTGCCCTCTTTGTTCCCTATAGCAATGTTTAGCTCTCCACCATTTCTTTACAGCATCCCTCTGTATGAAATTGACAAGATTTCCTCATCCGAGCTTCATTTATTTTATATTGTGAAAGTCAGAGACCTTCCCTATACTCATTCACGTTTCTGTCTTAATGTTTCCGTTTACTGTCATTCTGCTCTCTGATTTCAGTAGCTGTATGGTAATCAGTTCATACATGCATGCTGAGTCACTAAGTCATGTCTAACTCTTTGTGACCCCGTGGACTATATAGCCCACCAGGCTCCTCTGTCTGTGGGATTTTCCAGGCAAGAATACTGGAGTGGGTTGCCATGCCCTCCTCCAGGGGATCTTCCCAACCCAGGGGTTGAACCTGCATCTTTTGCATCGGCAGGCAGGTTCTTAAGCACTGAGCCACTTGAAAAGCCCGAGTTAATACATATGTGCCTTACAAATAGCCAAATCTTCTTGTAGTTTGTTTACTTCTGAACAATATTAGAAAATTTTCAGAACCATCCAGCAGCAGAGATGGACTGTCTTTTCGCAGCCATTTCATGTGCTTGAGCATGCAGGTAGATATTTTCCAACTTCCCTTACTGTAAGGGCCACATCGCTGAGTTTTGGTCAATGCAAAGTGAATGACGTATCCCATGTAGAGAGCTAGATCTACAAACCTCCTATGTATTATCCTGCATGCTTTTACCCATTCACCCGATTGAATTCTGATAAACGCACTGAAATTAGAAGCTAAGAAGGAAGCACTATAAAGCAGAAGTTGCCTGGAGTCCTGAATCACTACTGGGATGGAAGGTACTTACTATATACACTAGTCCAGGATTTGGATTTTAATGTGACTGAGCAAGAAACTTCTATTATGCTTGTGCTATTGTACATTTGGGGGATTGTTGATTACAGTAGCTGGCACTACCTTAATTAGTACATGTGTAAGTTGTTTATATGCTGAATACATATTATTCAAAATTAAGTAAAAATGGACTGATGTTTAGGGGCATTTTATTCATTTTTTTAATTGATTCCTCCTGTGTTGACTTTCGTAGCTTTGTTTTGGAAATCAGTGACTCACTCCTTGGGAAGATGAGGTAGATGGAAAAATTCAAGAGGAAAGAACAGTATATGCAACAAATGGAGAATTGACTGTTCAAAAAAACAATCACAAATCCTACAGTGGAAGAAGCTTACAGGGTATAAAGTTGAAATGTTAGTTTATAGCAAGATCATGAAGAGTCTTTTGTATTAGGCAAAAAATCAGTAATGTGGCCATTAGACAGAGTCAAGGAAAACATCTCAACTGTGTCCCCAAGTACTTTATGCCCACCTCGATTACTACATTGCTCATATTCCACATCATGATTTTATATGTCAAAAGTTGTTTTCTGAGGCTTAGTTCTAAGATGTCAGTGGTTCTAAATGGACCACAGAGTGAATTCAGAATCTTCATTTAAGTTGCTCTGGTTTGTTTCACGCTGCTTCACAGCTATTATCCTCGTACTGGGTTTCTTCACTTCTTGGCACTGCTGACACTTTGAGCTGCATGACTGACCGTTTCAGGGGCAGTCCTGTGCACTGTAGGATGGTTAGCAGCATCTCTGGCCTCTATCCGCTGGATGACAGTGGCACCCTCCCCACTGCCCCACTCGTTAGAGTAAATGACCTCCAGACACTGTCAGATATCCCCTGAGAGACAGAATCACCCTCAGTTCAGAACATCTATCCTACATGTCCCCATTATCATATTTGGGATGATTCTTACCATTTTTGTTTTGTAGGGCATCTTTCTTATGGATCTTTTGTTCTTAGGAGGCCCCATTTCCTTCTTTATTTTTTAATCTCTCAACTTCCCTGATGGCTCTGACAGTAAAGCTTCTGCCTGCAACGTGGGAGACCTGGGTTCGATCCCTGGGTCAGGAAAATCCCCTGGAGAGGGAAATGGCAACCCACTCTAGTACTCTTGCCTGGAAAATCCCATGGATTGAGGACCCTGGACAGTCCATGGGGTCACAAAGAGTTGGACACTTCACTTTCATTTTTCTTAGTTGATAATATCCTCCAGCATCTTTCTGAGGTAGAATGCATGGGGGGCTAGTAAAATTACTGCAGATTTGCATGTCTTTAACTTGGATTATGCTGCTTCATTTAATAGTTTGACTAGATATTCAATTATTACTTGAAAATTTTCTGAGAATTTTGAAGGCATTCCTCCACTGTGTTCTAGCTTCCAGCATTTCTATTGAGAAATCTAATGTCATTTTGATTGCTGAGTGTAGATTCTTTTTACTCCTCTTGGGAATGTTCTAGACTTTTCTGTCTGTCCCCATGGGTTCTGAAATTTGACAGTGATATGCTTTTGTGTAACTCTTATGTAACCTTTGTGCTGACCACTTGACCCCTCTCAATGTGGAAATTTATATGCTTCAACTTAGCAAAAAGTTTAAACATCTTCTCTGATAATTTTCTCTTCATCTCATTTTTCTTTCTGGAATTCTAAATGTTCAATATTTTAGGTCCTGGAATTATATTCTAGTCATTTCTATTCTTTTTTCTTTTTTGTTTCCAGCTTTCTGAGAGATTTCTTCAACTTTATCTCTAACCTTTCTATTGGACTTTCATTTTTTACTGTCCTAATTTTACTTTCCAAGACTTCAGTTTTTTCTGTGCATGGCATTTTAAAAAACTACCTCATGCTCTCATTTTATGAGTACAATAACCCTAACCTATCTGAAGATCTAAAGTGCAAGTTAGGGAAAGTATTCTCCTCTCCTTTGCTGAGATCCTTTTGCTACTTTTGTTTACTTTTGCCTTTATTTTTACATTAGAGCTTTCTTCAAATGTCTGGTTTTACATGAATTTCCTTTCAGGTTTAGTAAATAGGTATTAATAAGTGACTGAAGCTATGTATGGGTGGGTATGTGTGTCTTATTCCCTGGTAGAATTCACTGTGTGGTACTTAGTTAGGTTTTATTGGAAAATGCACATTTGTCAGTATTGGCTGTTCTATTCTTATATGTTTCTTCAGAGGATATCCATTCATCCTCCTACCTGGGATGTATCAGCCTGTAAATGAGCATTTTTAGGGCCAGATGGGACAGGTGGCTGGGTTACAATGATAATTAGTGAACACCCTAATTTCCGTGTAGTGTCATCTCTTCAGCAATGTTCTGTGTGAGTCACCACGTTAGAGCAAGGGCAATGATCTGACTGCAAATGTTTGGGAAGTGATCTGAGGAATCTGATTTCTCCCGTGGGTGTGCGCTACATTGCTTCAGTTGCGTCTGACTCTTTGGGATCCCACCAGGCTCCTCTGTCCATGGGAGTCTCCAGGCAAGAACATTGGAGTGGGTCGCTGTGCCCTCCTCCAGGAGATCTAAACCCAGGGACAGAACCCTCATCTCTTGTCTCTTGCTTTGGCAGGTAGGTTCTTTACCACTAGCGCCACCTAAGAAGCCAGTGATTTCTCCCATGGATCACCAATTTTCTTGATTTCCACCCCTCCAAATACCTCCCATTGCCAAGGCACCTGGCTGATGCTTTCAATTCCTCTTTCTTGCTGTGGTTTTATAAAAAGATTTCTTATTTCTGTTGCTTTCCTAACTGACAATGTAGTTTTCAGACACTAACGTCTTTACCATGCACAGCAGGCTGGATAGTGACCCCATAAGATGCCCCAAAACTAATAATCCATGAAATGTGGGAATATAACTTTAGGTGGCAAAAGGGGGCATTGCAGATGTGATTCAGTTAAAGATCTTGAAATGAGGGGATTATTCTGAATTATACAAGTGGCCCCTGTCTGTAAATCACAGTGTTCTTGTGAGAGAGAAGCTGAGAGACTTGACCCCAGAAGAGGAAACTGGTGACGTGACAATGGACATGGAGAAAGATTTGAAGACACTTTGCTACTAGCTTTGAGGATGGAGAGATGGGCCATGAGCCAGAGTGCAAGGGATGTAGCTCTGGATGTGGAAAAGTACAGGGAGCAGAGATTCTACCATGGAGCCTCTCAAGGGGGTGTGGCCCTACCAGCCCCTTGGTTTAGGTTAGTCAAACCATTTTGGATTTCTGATCCTCAGAATTGTAAGAGAAGGATAAGGGGATGACAGAGGATGAGATGGCTGGATGGCATCACCGACTCAATGGACATGAGTATGGGTAAACTGCGGGAGTTGGTGATGGACAGGGAGGCCTGGCGTGCTGCGGTCCATGGGGTTGCAAAGAGTTAGACACGACTGAGCGACTGACCTGAACTGAACTGAGCGTGTGTTGTTTTAGATCACCAAGTTTCTTGTGGTTGTTCAAAGCAGTCATAGGAAACAAACAAACATACAAGCCATCCGCCTACTTCCTAATTCTCAAAGCTGTGTTGCAGTCGCTTCCTTCTCATTGTCTTCATTCCCGTGCAGTGTGTCCTGGCAGTCTTTCTTGTCCTTTTTTGTGAAAGTTTGGGTAAGAGGCATGCTCAATACCTTTTTAATCCTCTATGCAGTTTTCTCTAAGTTTTCATTAGAGGTGTCCAATTAATACCTTGCATTTAGTTGGAAATGATTAAATAATAAATGTATATTTTTGTCTGCCTTGTGTGGGTTTTGAATTTTTGGTGAACTTTGGCTTTTTATGTACCAAGTTTGTTGGCATTCAGCATTTGTAATGAGGGAGGTAAATATAATTAAATAGAAAAACTACCAGAACTAAGACAGGGATACTATAACGTTCAATAACATTAATGTTGTTTTGGAACTATTTTAGGCAAGAAACATAAAATAGTTGGTGTAAATATTAGAAAAAAATTATCAGTATACACTGATGTTTTGCCTATATACCTAGACTATTTAAGATTCCATTCTTGTAGATAATAACAAAATGCTATAATTATAAAGAAAATATCTCTGCAAAATCGGACAGACCATAGACTGACAAGTTGAATGACCAGATATATAGACTATATAATAAATTAAATATGCTCAGTGAAGTTGATGGACTCAAAGTGGGTATTTAAAAAGTAATAAGAGAAAAAGTATCAAAATGAACTAGCTGATCTTAAAAAAAAAATCAAGTTTACGAGAAAGGAATATAGGATTGAAACTAGAAACATATATAATATTATTCCTTATGTATAAGTGAAGAAAAAATTAGTGAACTGGTATCTGATAACTGTAATCACACAGTCAGATAAAACTGAAAATTTAAAAGAGAAGTTAATGACAGGCTTGATTAAAAAGCTCTATCTCTAATAGTATTCTAAATGGAAAGAATAAGGAGAAGGAAAGAGAAGCCATCGGAGAAGAGAAAAATGCTGAGGTTTTATAGAATTTGTGAAAGACAAAAGCGCTCATGTTTAGGCTGTCCAGTGAATCCCTAAGTATGAAAAGACAAGCCAGAGAAAAACAAACCAGGGAGATGTAAACCTCAGTTAAGATCCTATCATACCTACCAAATTGTTAAAAAGAAAAAAAAAAGTAAAAGCTTGAACATACCAAGTGTTGGTAAGACAGGAGTAATGGGAGCGCTCATAAGCTGCTGGCCGACTCTAAGTTGAAATGACTATTCCAGAAAGCAGTTGGGCAGTAGCAATAAAAACTAAACCCATATGGACACTGAAACTTAAATCCTGCTTTTGGAATTTAACCTACAGAAATGAAAGTGCCAACATGCAATGGTCATATACAATGTTACTTCCCCTTTGCTTATACAGGCAGAAGTTATAGGAAGAAAAGAAGGGAGGGAAGGAGGAGACGTTGTGATGACAAAAGCATCATTCGTAATATTGTCCCATTTATGTTGATTCAGGTGAATGCATGAAGGGATTCATGGAAAGACAATCACAGTGTATTAATGGCGGTTATCTCAGGGGATTAGACTTCATGTATGTTTTACTTTATTCTTTTATGTATTATTGAAAGTTTGTCAACATGCATTGCAAAACATATAATAAAAATAATAAAGCTATTTTTCCTTGTGGAAAAAATAAGGGAAAAACCAAAAATGGTGAATATTTTATCAGGCCTAATGTTATTACATTTTTACTGTGTCGATGTGAAGCAAGTTTAATCTTATTCAACCATTTAAGCAATCTTTGATTAATATACAGTCATCAGTTACCTTTCAAGGTCAAAAAAGAACAGAGGCAAAAAGTAGTTGAACATGCCTAGGGAGGACTTTACTTATTTGGGAAAGAGAAAGCTACTTCACAACAAAGGTTACACATTCCTTGGCATCCACAAAGCCATTCATTCATCAATTCAAATTTAAGTTCTATTACAGTGTTATTCCCATAAGGGCAGAGTCTTCATTTGTCTTGTTCTCAGACTTTTGCCTGGTATCCAACACAGTGGCTGCCTCACCTCAGAAATACAATCAATATTTACTAAAGGAGTGAATATATTCATGTACCCATATAAGGCATAATTCTGTGCTTTTGTTATTCTTTGGTTATTTAATATTCATTCTAAATTCCTCCCACATTTTTTAGTAATAATTAATATAATGTTCAGAGGATCTAAAAATATTAGTAATAAGAACAAATACTAATTTAACATTTGTGTCAGTTCTATTCTAAAGGCTTTATGTATAGTCACCCATTTAATCCTGGAAGCCAATATTATCCCCATTTTACTGATGGTAATGCTGAAGCACATAATTTGCCTAAGGATCTGTAACTACCGAGTTGCAGGTTCAGGGTTTGAGTCCAGGTCTAAATCCAGAGTCAAGCTTTTGCTACAGGCATGTACCTTACCTCTGACAATATAGAAATGCCAGCAGTTGTAGATCAGCTCATTCATAACCGATGCACCTTGATTTATTTTCTCTGCTAAGATTTGTTTCATTTCTCCTTAGGTAGCAACAGAGCTGTGCAGTGCATCGGAGTGGTTGATTTGGCAGGGTATAGAACTGATGTGAACAATATGCCATGCAAACCAGATGAGTAAAGATATTTAACAAGAGAAACAGCAAACGATGCTGTGAATCTAGGGAAAATGGGGGCAAAGGCCAGAACAGATGGCCAGAGGCACTTGTGAGAGTCAGGGCGAGGACAAGGCTTGACCACAGTCAGGAGGAGCAGGCAAACTTGTAGGCCCACCTACACATAAATGCAAACCAGAACAGCAAGCCAAATACAGGCACTAGGTGGATGGTACCAGCAGCAGCAAAGAGACTGAGGCAGAACAAAGGTTTTCTGAGGTACAACCTACTGTACCCATTTAGCCCAAGGTAAGAATTGGCTTTTGAGGGCAAGCAGTTCTGAGAGAAGATGTTATTGTCAACAACACTTGGATGGACTGCAGAATTGAGGAAACAAGCAAAGCATGTTTTTCTGTAGATTTAATTTTTGTTCAGTTTTATTTTTAAAATTTTTACTGAGTAACACGTGTTCATTGAGGGCTTCCCTTGTGGCTCATCTGGTAAAGAATCCACCTGTAATGTGGGAGACCTGGGTTGGATCCCTGGGATGGGAAGATTGCCTGGAGAAGGGAACAGGTACCCACTCCAGTATTCTAGCCTTGAGAATTCCATGGATTGTATTGTCCATGGGGTTGCAAAGAGTCAGACAAGACTGAGTGACTTCTGCTTTCACTTGTGTGTGTTCACTAATAAGCAAAAAAGAAAGAAGAGATATCACAAAACCACCACTCAGAGAAATTAGTTTAAAAGCAGCATGAAATCTTGTGCTGTGAAGACTTTTCAAACACACGAAAGCAGAAGGATGAGTGTGGTGCAGTGTCATAAACCCGTCCCTCACCGTCAGCATGCCTCTGTTCTTATTCTTCTGACCCCTCCCACTTTTTACAAATGTGCGCACACACACACACGGAAACAGAAAAGAACTTCAGAAAAGAACACTCAGAAACGTCATAGATATCCTTCTCTTGATACTATTCAGTTCAGTTCAGTCGCTCAGTCATGTCCGACTCTTTGCACCCCCATGAATTGCAGCACTCCAGGCCTCCCTGTCCATCACCAACTCCCGGAGTTCACTCAAACTCATGTCCATGGAGTCGGTGATGCCATCCAGCCATCTCATCCTCTGTCATCCCCTTCTCCTCCTGCCCCCAATCCCTCCCAGCATCAGAGTCTTTTCTAATGAGTCAACTCTTCACATGAGGTGGCCAAAGTACTGGAGTTTCAGCTTCAGCATCAGTCCTTCCAAAGAACACCCAGGACTGATCTCCTTCAGAATGGACTGGTTGGATCTCCTTGCAGTCCAAGGGACTCTCAAGAGTCTTCTCCAACACCACAGTTCAAAAGCATCAGTTCTTTGGTGCTCAGCCTTCTTCACAGTCCAACTCTCACATCCATACATGACTACTGGAAAAACCATAGCCTTGACTAGACAGACCTTTGTTGGCAAAGTAATGTCTCTGCTTTTCAATATGCTATCTAGGTTGGTCATAACTTTCCTTCCAAGGAGTAAGCGTCTTTTAATTTCATGGCTGCAGTCACCATCTGCAGTGATTTTGGAGCCCCCTAAAATAAAGTCTGACACTGTTTCCACTGTTTCCCCATCTATTTCCCATGAAGTGATGGGACCAGATGCCATGATCTTAGTTTTCTGAATGTTAATCATCATTAAATTTCCTTCTTAATAAAAAAAAATGAATGATTATTTTTTTCTGGCTTCATAGCACTGTAGTCTTGATATATCATCCATAGTATGTGGTGTTAATTGTTCAATTGTGTCTGACTCTTTGTGACCCCATGGACTGTAGCCTTTCACACACCTCTGTCCATGTAATTTGCCAGGCAATCTTCCTGACCCGAGGATTGAATCCCAGTCTTCCGCCTTGCAGGCAGATTCTTTACTGTCTGAGCCACCAGGGAAACCAACCACATTTATTTATGCTTGGTTCACTCCCAGTTTTAAAAATAAAAATGCTGCCTTGATATATACATAAATATATATACACAGGAGGCTTCCCTGGTGACTCAGTGCTAAAGAATCTGCCTGCCAAGCAGGAGATAGGTTGAGACCTTGGGTCAGGAAGATCCCCTGGACAGGGAAATGGCAACCCACTTCAGTATTCTTGCCTGGGAAATCTCATGGACAGAGGAGCCTGGTGGGCTAGTCTATGGGGTGGCAGAGAGTCGGACACAATGTAGTGACTAAAACAACAACCACCATGAAGACAAACATAGTATAGATATATATATATATCTTCTCCATATATATATGATATACATGCACATAATATAGCAATTACCTTTTCTGCTTATGTATATTTACACATATATATGGGATATTTGTACACTATTCCAATTTAGTCCTTAGAATAAACTGTTAGACGTGAAATTTCTGGGTCAAAGAGTAAGTCTATTTTAAATGTTTTTATGTTTATTATCAAATAACACTCCAGAAATTTTCTGCTCTCTCACAGCCTTTCTAAGAGTGTATGCATATGCCTATATTTCATTTGCCTCAGTAATACTGAGTAGTAGAAATTTGTGGTTTTTTCAAGTTGATCACTTTGAGATATCATTGTGAAGATGTATAATTATTTGAATATTACAAATATTACATATTTTAGTGTTTATAGGCCGAGTCACCAAAAGTAAAAGACTGATTTCATAAACTACATTTTTTTTCATATATTGATTTTAACCTTATATGTGTTATTTTTCTAGATGTACTTCACAGAGGGGAAAAAAATCTGCATTCCCAAAATATTTAATAGCTTGTGTAATTTTCTGAGAAGGCATAGATTGCTTTAAAGGAGATTGCTAGTAAATTAGATTAACTGTCTTTAGTATTCAGTTCCAAAATCATTGAGGTTTATATCCATTAAATACGAATTTGTCCCCAAATTAATTTTCTTGCTCTTTATTGTTTTCACTGCATGATTGGTTATTTTCCATTTTGGAAGATTTAGTATTTGAGTAGGTCAGATGATGGCTTGATAGCTTCAGTTCAGTTCAGTCGCTCAGTCATGTCTGACTCTTTGCGACTCCATGAATCGCAGCACGCCAGGCCTCCCTGTCCATCACCATCTCCCAGCAAAACTTTAAAAGCCAGACACTGGAGCACTAAGTAAATTACATCTATATATAACCACTTCCAAAAAATATAACTATATGATAGTAAAGTGAAGTATGTAAAATATCCTTTGGTCTAATGGCTATTTTTGTTTTCCCAAAGATAATTTATCTATAACTATTAATATTTCAAAAAGCTTTGCTATCAATGTCAACTGGTTGAGGGGGATTCAGCAAGCTCAAATGTTTTTTCTGAATAATAAAAATGCCCAGAATAGAATCTAGCAACAAAAGTCAACAGAGAGGGAGTGATGGAAAGAGGGAAGCTAGGCAAATTGTTTTATATTTTGCATAACTGAAGAGCCAGATGGCTTAACTGGATTTTTATTTTCAGAACCACCCACTGCAGGATTTTAAGTAAGTTCTCAAGTCAAACACAGTATTGCAAAACAGAGTTTAACAATGTCTTGACCAGAGCCCACAACCTTATCCAGGCATTACCAGATTCCTATCCTTGTGATGCAGCCAGATCTGTCTTTCACTGGTATAGAAACAATTTTACACTAAGTTTCTACCTCTTCTGAGCAGAGATGCAAAAAAGGAATAGGTGTGGTACTGCTTAGGAAATGTTCAAGATTAGGTTTTTCTAATCTAATATCAATTTGACAGTAATATTTAATGTCTTACCTCAGTTGTCACTTTTACTCCATTTTGAAGTATCTTGTAATGATACCTTGCTATTCAAAGAAAAGCAAGACAATTGATCCAGCATACCAAATACACACTAGTGATGTATTTCACTATTTAATTTTAGGGAATATTTGCTCTAATGCTATTTTTAATCATCAATAACCTGAATTGAAGCATATAAATTTAGTAAAACAGATTGTTTAAAAGTTTATTTTCCTGTTGTTGTCTTTTTAAATTCTTTACTTGATACTCCAAAAGAGTTCAATTATCTATTTTCTAGTTTTAAAAAATTGTGCTATTTCTCTTTTTCATTTTTTACATTCCATTTATCTCTATCGTTCGTGAAGTCGCTCAGTCGTGTCTGACTCTTTGTGACCCCATGGACTGTAGCCCACCAGGCTCCTCCACCCATGGAATTTTCTAGGCAAGAGTACTGGAGTGGGTTGCCATTTCCTTCTCCAATCTCTATCTTTACTGTGTTTAAATTCTGGCAAATAACCAAATGTTAAATAACCAAATTCCTCAAGAAAAGCTGTACTTTGCTATTTCCTGACCAATAAGAAACTTTTTGGACCATGAGTCTAGCCAGAAAAAACAAATGTCTGTTGAAAATGATCTGGTCCAATTTTGTAGGTCCAGTCTGGAGATGGATTCTGAGTCGCAGGTTAATATCCAAAATTTTTATGTTAGAATGAAAGCAAATCTATTAGGGCTTGATCATCATCAGTTAAGGCCAAAGAGCTAACTGGCAAAATATATGCCTAGTTTCATTCCAGCTGGCTAACACTGAATGTTTTTTATAAGGATGAGTCACTTTTCTAAAGAATTCTGCAGTAAACCAGTTTTATGTCAGAACATCGTGAAGGATTGACTTTGGCATCTGCACTTTTGGGCTTCTATTTCTTCTCATATCTCCTTTAAGAAGTCTAGCTTAGATTTATCCAACTAGCTTTCTCCATTTCAATTTCCTTTTATAACTCATTGGCTGCTTGAGTCCCTGGCTCAGTTGGGAGTGTCAGACAGCACTACCCTGCTCTGGTCTCCCCATTTGGGTACCTTCCAGAGTAACCAAACTCCCCTGGAATACAACAATTACAAAAGCATTGAACATGTCAGGCTTGGAATAATTTTGCTGAGTCAGTTTAGAATTGGATTGAATGAAACACAGCTGCCCTTAACAAAGCATCCTCTGTTCTGTTACACTTAGGCATGAGAATAATGCACAAACACAGGGGCTCAGACTAACCATGTGTATCATTTTACGTACAGGAAGAAGAAACCCTGGAGCCTGAGATACTGTTATGCCTAAATGATAAAGGGATTAGCTTTTGGCTTTTGAGTATCAGCCCCTGCACTGCATTGCATGATCCTGTTGAACAGAAGGTAAGTGTGATGGTTTCTTCTCTAGATAATTCAGCCCTAAATTACTTTAAGCTAAAGTTTTTTAGTTATAAATAGACAGAAAAATATTACAAACATTAATTTGGCTATATCTATCTTTTAAGAGGAGCAGTAGTAAAAATCAAGCAGGATAACCATAGGTTGCGAACTTACTGGTTAAGAAATTAGGCTGTATAGTAACAGAACTGAATTTTTGCCCCATTTCCACCACGTGCTAGCTGTGTGACTTGGGCCAAATTGCTTAACATCTCTTAATTTCGGTTTATCTATTGACAAAGTGAGTATAACAATAAAACTTAATTGTGAGTATTAAAGTAATCCATATGAAACTTCCACATAATGTGCTATGTAAGGGATCACTATTTTAGTAGAGCTGGAATGAATCACAATGACCTTATCTTGCTCCTCCATCTTGGCCTCCATGTGCCATCCCTGGTTTCATTAGATACACATGAATTGTCAAGAGTGAGTTCTGAACTGTAGTTTTGTATGTCTCTTAACTTTCATTCTAATTCAGTGTTGTTGATTATACTTTAAACTTCTATGTAACACTGTGGAGTGCTATCAAATGCTTCAAGTTCTCACTTTTTTTTCCCCTCTTTGGAGCTTGCCAGTGTTTGGTGAGCATGCTCTTTGAATCTTTTTCTTCTTTTCAGAATGTGTTTTCTCCTTCTGCAGGATCAGTCTCATACTTACTGTTTCATGCTTTGCTTTCTCCTTTTCCTGTCATCATTCTCTATTCTTATTCTCTTGATGAAAGTTTCCTTCCTCCCCCTCAGAATCATAAATGTTAATCCTTCCTTTTCAGTATAATTCTGTGCACTATATATATTTAAATTTTTTCATTTTCTGCAATAAATGTTAAACATTTCTTAATTCTCTTCATTTGCCCCTTGGCTCTGGCTATTGGCTAGAAAAAATAATTCTTATTCTCAAAAGGAAAAAGACAGCATTATCTCACTAACTATAGGCTAATGACTTTATCTCAGCAATATTCTAGAGTGCATTTTAAACAAATAGTTTCTGAGCATCTGAGGAAAAAAAATGATCATGAAAAATGAACATATATTCATTTAGAACAAGTCATAGTGGGTGTGGTTTATTTCCTTGATAGAATTACTAAGCAAATGGTCAGTAAATGTATTAAGCATGACATATTTAGGCTTCAACAAGAGATTTAGGAAGATTTTTTTAAGTGTTCTTAAAACAAACTTTAATTTTTAGAACCGTTTAGGTTTAAAATAAAATTGAGAGGATAATACGGGATTTCTCATTTACTCCTTCCTATCTATAGACATAGATATCCTCCCCTCTCATCAATATCACTCATCAGAATGGTACTTTTTTTTTTTTTTACCAGCGATGATCCTACATTGACAAGTCGTGATCACGCAGTGCATAGTTCAATTTAAGCTCACTGTTGGTGTCCTATTCAGTATATTCTATGGGTTTGGGCAAATGTCCAATAACATATATCCATAATCATACAAAATATTTTCACTACCCTAAAAATTCTCTGTGTTCTGATTATTCATCTCCACTGTGTCCCTCCACCTCTCCCAATTCTCCACTTCCAAACACTAATCTTTTTAAAATTGCCACAATTTTGACTTTTCCAGAATCATATATATTTGGAAACATACAGTATGTAGCTCTTTAAGACTGGCCTCTTTCACTTAGGAATATGTGTTCATGTTTCTTTCACATCATTTCATAGCTTGATAGGTCATTCCTTTTTAGTAATAAATAATATTGCAGTATTTAGATGTACCAGCGTTCATTCATCCATTCAGTTACTGAAGGATTTGGTTGCTTTGCAAGAATATGGAGAAGAACTGTACAAAAAAGATCTTCACAACCCACATAATCACAATGGTGTGATCACTCACCTAGAGCCAGACATCCTGGAATGTGAAGTCAAGTGGGCCCTAGAAAGCATCACTACGAACAAAGCTAGTGGAGGTGATGGGATTCCTGTTGAGCTATTTCAAATCCTGAAAGATGATGCTGTGAAAGTGCTGCACTCAATATGCCAGCACATTTGGAAAACTCAGCAGTGGCCACAGCACTGGAAAAGGTCAGTTTTCATTTCAATCCCAAAGAAAGGCAATGCCAAAGAATGCTCTAACTACCACACAATTGCACTCATCTCACATGCTAGTAAAGTAATGCTCAAAATTCTCCAAGCCAGGCTTCAGCAATACGTGAACCATGAACTTCCTGATGTTCAAGCTGGTTTGAGAAAAGGCAGAGGAACCAGAGATCAAATTGCCAAACATCCGCTGGATCATCAAAAAAGCAAGAGAGTTCCAGGAAAACATCTACTTCTGCTTTATTGACTATGCCAAAGCCTTTGACTGTGTGGATCACAGTAAACTGTGGAAAATTCTGAGAGAGATGGGAATACCAGACCACCTGACCTGCCTCTTGAGAAATCTGTATGCAGGTCAGGAAGCAACAGCTAGAACTGGACATGACATGGAACAACAGACTGGTTCCAAATAGGAAAAGGAGTACGTCAAGGCTGTATATTGTCACCCTGCTTATTTAACTTATATGCAGAGTACATCATGAGAAATGCTGGACTGGAAGAAACACAAGCTGGAATCAAGATTACCAGGAGAAATATCAATCACCTCAGATATGCAGATGACACCACCCTTATGGCAGAAAGTGAAGAGAAACTAAAAAGCCTCTTGATGAAAGTGAAAGAGAAGAGTGAAAAAGTTGGCTTAAAGCTCAACATTCAGAAAACGAAGATCATCTCATCTGGTCCCATCACTTCATGGGAAATAGATGGGGAAACAGTGTCAGACTTTATTTTGGGGGGCTCTAAAATCACTGTAGATGGTGACTGCAGCCATGAAATTAAAAGATGCTTACTCCTTGGAAGGAAAGTTATGACCAACCTGGATAGCATATTGAAAAGCAGAGACATTGCTTTCCTGACTAAGGTCCGTCTAGTCAAGGCTATGGTTTTTCCAGTGGTCATGTATGGATGTGAGAGTTGGACTGTGAAGAAGGCTAAGCACTGAAGAATTGATGCTTTTGAACTGTGGTGTTGGAGAAGACTCTTGAGAGTCCCTTGGACTGCAAGGAGATCCAACCAGTCCATTCTGAAGGAGATCAGCCCTGGGATTTCTTTGGAAGGAATGATGCTAAAGCTGAAACTCCAGTACTTTGGCCACCTCATGCGAAGAGTTGAGTCATTGGAAAAGACTCTGATGCTGGGAGGGATTGGGGGCAGGAGGAGAAGGGGACGACAGAGGATGAGATGGCTGGAAGGCATCACTGACTCGATGGACGTGAGTCTGAGTGAACTCTGGGAGTTGGTGATGGACAGGGAGGCCTGGCGTGCTGCGATTCATGGGGTCGCAAAGAGTCGGACATGACTAAGCAACTGAACTGAAGTTTAAACAGTTATCAGGGAAGCATCTATGAACATCTGTGTGCAGATTTTTGTGTGGACAGAAGTTTTCTGTTCTTGTGATTAAATCGTAGCAGAGCATGATTGGGGAATCATATGGTAAGAATATGCCTACTTTTGAAGAAATTTGCAAGTGTCCTCTGAAATGGCTGTACAATTTTGCATTCCCACCAGCATTATATGAGAGCTCCTAAAACTCCTTATCAGCGTTTGGCATTGTCAGTATGTGGATTTTGGCCTCCTAGAAGGGATATAGTATTAGCTCACTGTTTTGGTTTCCACTTCTCTGGTGACTTGTGAAGCAATTTTTTATATGTTTATTTACCATTAGTGTATCTTTTTTGGTGAGGAATTTGTTAAGGTCATTGGTTCATTTTTTAAGTGGGTTATTTGTTTTCATATTGTTGAATTTTAAGATTTTTTTATATATCTTGGATAAGTCTTTTAAATAGGTATATCTTTTGCATGTGTCTTCTCCCAATCTGTGGCTTATCTTCTCATTCTCTTGATATTCTTTCACAGAGCAGAAGTTTTAATGAAATTCAAATTATCAATTATTTCTTTCATAGGTTTTATCTTTGATATTTTATCTATAAAGGCATCACCATAGCCAAGGTCATGTAGTTTTTCTACTGTGTTTTTTAGGATTTTACTATTTTTCATTTTGTAGTTAGGTCTGTGATGCATTTTGAGTTAATTTTTGTGAAGATTTTAATGTCTGTGTCTAGATTTCTTTTTTTGCAAGTAAATTTCCAGTTATTCTGGCACTATTTGTTCAAGAGATTTTATTTGCTTCATTGTGTTGCCTTTGTTATTTTTGTCAGGGACCAGTTGATTATATTTATGTGGGTCTATTTTGGGGCTCTCTGTTCTGTTTCATCGATTTGTCTGGTTTTCCATCAATACCACACTGTTTTGGATACTGTAGGTGGTTTGTTTTTTTTTTTTTTTAGTGGTATCAGTCCTCCAATTTTGTTCTTCTCCTTCAGTGTTGTTGGCTAATCTGACTTCTCCATCTAAACTTTAGAATCAGTTTGTAGATATTAAAAAGTACTTCAGATTATTTAAAGATCATTGGAAAATCCAACTAGAGGATTAACTAAAGTTGACATCTTTAAAATAACTGGAAACAAGTTCATAAAATCCTTTCTGAATCTTCGATGAATTTTGCAAGGTTGAAAAATTTGCCATCAATACACAAAACTCAGCTGTTTCTATACATCAGAAATGGAAAAAAAAAAAAAAGAAAGAAATAGAGTCAAAGGCCAATCAATAAACCTATACATCTGTGCTCAACTAAGTTTTGACAAGTGCTAAGATCATTAGTAGTTAAAGAAGTTTCTTTAAGATGTGATCCAGGGACAACTGTATATCCACATACAAAAAAGTAAAGTTAGATCCTTAACCTCACACCAGGTGGCTCAGAGGGTAAAATGTCTGCCTGCAATGCAGGAGACCTGGGTTCAATCCCTGGGTCAGGAAGATCCCCTGAAGAAGGAAATGGCAACCCACTCCAGTATTATTACCTGGAAAATCCCATGGACAGAGAAGCCTGGTAGACTACAGTCCATTGGATAGCAGAGTCAGACACAGCTGAGCGACTTCACTTTCACAAGCTAAATATAAGTGATTCAAGTATAAAACTCTTACAAGAAAACATAGGGATAAATCCTCATGGCCTTGCATCTGGTAACGAATTTTTAGATGGAACAACAAAAGTGAAAATATATACATATATATCAATAAACAATGGAATATTATTCAGTTGTAAAAAAAAATGATGAAGTACTGATACATTGTATAATGTGGATATACCTAGAAAACATTTTGCTAAATGGAACAGTTAAGACACAAAGGTCACATATTGTTGAATTCCACTTACATGAAATGTCTAGAATAGATAAATCTGTATAAACAGTAAGCAGATTGGTAGCTGGCAAGGTCTGGAATCAGCAAAAAGGGTCAAATGGGGAATCATTGCTTAATGTGTTTTATTTTGGACTGATGAAAATATTTTGAAACTAGAAAACAGTGATGATTGTATAACATTGTGGATGTACTAAATGGCCACTGAATTGTTTATTTTAAAACTTTTAATTTTATGTAACCTAAATTTCATCTCAAAAAATTTTTAACTAACAAAATGGAGTTATAGTCATTCCTCAGTATCTTTGAGAGATTTGTTCCAGGAAACCCCTTGGATACCAAAATCCAAGGATGTTTAAGTTCATTGTATAAAAGAAGGTAGTACTTGAATGGAACCTATGTACATTCTGGGCCTCCTAGTGGCTCAGCAGTAAAGAATCCACCTGCAATGAAATGCTGTTTTCTTTTCTTGTATTTGGTGTTGGGATAATTCTGTCCTTATAAAATGAGTCAGGAAGAATTTGCTGTGCTTCTACTTTCTAGAAGAGATTTTATATATTTGGTATCATTTTGTGTTAAATGTTTGGTAGAATTAATTAGTGAAATTATCTGGATCTTTGATTTCTTTTTTCAGATGAATAATTATTAATCTTTAAGATATACACCTATTATTTCTCCTTGTGTGTTTCAGTAGTGTTTTTCAAGGAACTGGTCCATTTTGCTTAAATTTTCAATTTTTGAACATAGATTAATTGATAGTACTACTTATTATTTTCATTTCCATTGGGTCAGTAATAATGGCAACCTCTTTAATGCATTATTATTCAATTATATCATCGTTGTTTTTTCTTGGCTATGCTAGCTAAAGTTTTTCCAATGTTATTGGTATTTTCAGAAGACAGTTTTGTATTCATTGCTTTTCTTCATCATTTTCCTGTTTCCCATTCTATTGGTTTCTGCTCTAATTTTAAATACTAGTTTTCTTCTGCTTTCTTTATTTTTAATCTGCTTTTCTTCTCTAGTTTCTTAAGGAAGAGCTTTTTTAAAAAAAAAAATTTACTGTGGTATAACTGATTTACAATGTTGTGTTAGTTTCACGTGTACAGAAAAGTGAATCTGTTATACAAATACATATATCTACTCTTTTTAAAGATTATTTTCCCATATAGACCATTCAATAGAGTTCCCCGCACTACACAGTAGGTCCTTATTAGTTATCTATTTTATATATAGTAGTGTGTATGTGTGGAGAAGGCAATGGCACCCCACTCCAGTACTTTTGCCTGGAAAAGCCTATGGATGGAGGAGCCTGGTGGGCTGCAGTCCATGGGGTCTCAAAGAGTCAGACACGACTGAGCGACTTCCCTTTCATTTTTCACTTTCATGCATTGGAGAAGGAAATGGCAACCCACTCCAGTGTTCTTGCCTGGATAATCCCAGGGATAGCAGAGCTGGTGGGCTGCCGTCTATGGGGTCGCACGGAGTCAGACACGACTGAAGTGACTCAGCAGCAGTGTGTATGTGTAAATCCCAATTTTCCAATTTGCCCAAACCCAGTAACCATACGTTTATTTTCTACTTCTGTAACTCTATTTCACACTTGTAGATAAGTCCATTTGTAGCTTTTTAAAAGATTCCACATATAAGTGATGCTGTTAAGTTGCTTAGTTGTGTTTGACACTTTTGTGACACGAAGGACTGCAGTCCACCAGGCTCCTCTGTCCATGGGATTTCCCAGACAAGAATACTGGAGTGGGTTGCTGTTTCCTGCTCCAGGGGATCTTCCCAACCCAGGGATCCAACCCACATCTCCTGCACTGCAGGCGGATTCTTCACCACTGCGCCAATTGTATTTCTCTGTCTGACTTACTTCACTCAGTATGAGGATCTCTAGGTCCATCCATGTTGCTGCAAATGACATATTGTTCTTTTCTATGGCTAATATAATAATAAAATGTTATAATAAAAGGGAATATATATAATAAGAAAAGAATATAATAATAAGAAATCTGCATGCAGGTCAAGAAGCAACAGTTAGAATGGAACATGGAACAACAGACTGGTTTCAAAACAGGAAAGGAGTACATCAAGGCTGTATATTGTCACCCTTCTTATTTAACTTATATGCACAGTACATCATGAGAAATGCCAGGCTGAATGAAGCACAAGCTGGAATCAAGATTGCTAGGAGAAATATCAATAATCTCAGATATGCAGATGACACCACCCTTATGGCAAAAAGCAAAGAAGATCTAAAGAGCCTCTTAATGAAAGTGAAAGAGAAGAGTGAAAAAGTTGACTGAAAACAACATTCAGATAACTAAGATCATGGCATCCAGTCCTATCACTTCATGGCAAATACATGGGGAAACAATGGAAACAGTGAAAGACTCTTTTTGGGCTCCAAAATCACTGCAGATGGTGACTGCAGCCATGAAATTAACCAACCTAGGCAGCATATTAAAAAACAGAGATATTACTTTGCCAACAAAGGTCTGTCTATTCAAAGCTTTGGTTTTCCCAGTAGTCATGTATGGATGTGAGAATTGGACTGTAAAGAAAGCTGAGTGCCGAAGAATTGATGCTTTTGAACTGCGGTGTTGGAGAAGACTCTTGAGAGTCCCTTGGACTGCGAGGAGATCCAACCAGTCCATCCTAAAGGAGATCAGTCCTGAACATTCATTGGAAGGACTGATGCTGAAGCTGAAACTCCAATACTTTGGCTACCTGACATGAAGAATTGACTCATTGGAAAACCCTGATGCTGAGAAAGATCGAAGGCAGGAGCAGAAGGAGACAACAGAGGATGAGATGGTTGGATGGCATCACTGACTCGATGGACATGAGTTTGAGTAAGCTCTGGGAGTTGATGATGGACAGGGAAGTCTGGCGTGCTGCAGTCCATGGGGTCACAAAGAGTCGTACACAACTGAGTCACTGAACTGACTGATGGCTAATAGTCCATTGTATATATGTGTACCACATCTTCCTTGCATTTCTCTGTTGATAGATATTTAGGTTGCTTCCATGTCCTGGCTATTGTGAATACTGCTGCAATGGACATTAGGGTGCCTGCATTTTTTTGAATTACAGTTTTTTCCAGATATGTGTGCAGGAGTGGATTCCTGTATTGTGATCATGTGGTAGCTCTGTTTTCAGTTCTTCAATTTTCATTGCCACCAACAGTGTGGGAGGGTTTCCTTTAATCCATGCCCTCTTCAGCATTTATTGTTTGTAGATTTTTTGATGATGGCCACTCTCACAGGTATGAGGTGATACCTCGTTGTAGTTTTGATTTACATTTCTCTAATAATTAGCAATGTTGAGCATCTTTTCATGGCCTGGTGGGCCATCTGTATATTTATTTTGGAGAAATGTCTGTTTAGATCTTCTATCCATTTTTTGATTGGGTTGTTTGTCTTTCTGATATTGAGCTGCATGAGCTATTTGCATATTTTAGAGATTAAGCCCTAATTGGTTGCCTCGTTTGCAAATATTTCCTCCCATTCTGAGGGTTTTCTTTGTTTTTATTTATGATTTCCTTTGTTATTCAAACATTTTTAAGTTTAATTAGGTCCCATTTGTTTATTTCTGTTTTTATTTTGATTTTTTAAAATTTTAGATCTTTATTTTCTTAATCTAAAATTATTAATTTTAAATTTAATTTTAATTTTAATTTAATTTGTTAATGTAAAAGAATCTAAATCTATTCTTAATCTAAAATTTAGATCTAAATTTTAGATCTTTATTGCTTTACAGTTATATTATGTGTTTATTTTTGTTGCTCTGGGGCTTTTCTCTAGTTGTGGCGAGGCAGGGTTGCTCTAGTTGCGGCACGCAGGCTTCTCATTGCTGTGACTTCCCTTGTTTTAGAGCACAGGCTCTAGGTGTGTGAGCTTCAGTAGTTGAGGCACCTGAGCTCAGTGACTGCAGCTCCGGGCTCTAGAGCAGAAACTCAGTAGTAGCGGCACACAGGCTTAGATGCTCTGCAGCATGTGGGATTTTCCTGGACAGGGGATCGATCCCATGTCTCCTGCATTGACAGGCAGATTCTTTACCACTTAGCCACCTGGGAAGCCCTACAGTTATATTTTTAATGTTATAATTTTCCTTCTAAGCTCTACATTTGCTGCATCCTACCATTTTTGATAAGTTCTATTTTGTTTTCATTTAATTAAAAGTATTTTTAAAAGTTCTCCTAAGCCTTCTTCTTTAACTCACGTGTTATTTAAACTCCAGCACATTTGGGGTTCTTCCAGCTATCTATTATCAATGTCCATTTTATTGTTATCTGAGAACAAACTTTGTATTGAACCTAGTTTTTCAAATTCGTTGATATGTTTTATGGTCCAAAATGTGGTCTGTTTTAGTGTATACTCCGTGTTCACTTGAAACAAATGTATATCATGTTCTTATTTAATGGTGTATTCCATCAATGTCAATTATATAGAGTTGATTGATAGTGTTGTTCAGATCACCTATATCCTTACTGATTTTCTGCCTGCTTGATATATCAATTACTGACAGAAGGGCTTGGAAGTAACTTTAATCATGGACTTGTCTATTTCTGTTTTCAAATCTCTCAGTTATAGCCCCATGTATTTTGGCACTTACACTCTTAGATGAATACAAAGTTAGGGTTATTGAATCTACTTGGAAAGTTGACACCTTTATTACCATCTTGTCTGAGATTAATATGGATACTTCAGCTAGCTTTTGATTAGTGTTTAAAAGTACAGTATTTCTTTATCCATTACTTTATTATTAACCTATCTGAGTATTTACATTTGAACTGGAAATGTTATAGATAATATATAACTGAGCCATGTTTTTGTATTAATCCACTCTGAGAATCTGTCTTTTCATTAATTTATTTAGATAATTCATATTTAAAGTGACTATTTACTATTTGTTGTATTTGTTACTTGTTTCTCCTTCACTTCTTGCTATTTTTACACCTTCCCTTGTTTCAAGTCAAAATGTAGTGTGATTCCATCTTTTGTCTTAATGTATCAGTTATACTTAAAATAATTAATGTTGTCCGATCATATACAATATACATTTTTAACTAATCTGTTTTCGAATACTGTACCAGTTCACATGCTATGCATTACCTTATAACAGAGTAGTTCCAATTCCTTCTTCCCACCGTTATGATATTGTGCCATTCATTTAATTTATCTGTGTTCTATAATCACCCAATACTTATTTTTGCTTTTACCAATAGTTATCTTTCAGGTCAATTATAAATGAGATAAATATAACATTTATGTTACCTTTCTTTATTCTTTCTCTGTCCTGCCTTTCTTTATGTAGCTCCAGCTTTCCAACCCATGCCCTTTTTCTTCTGCCTGCATTCTTTCTTTTTTTTTTTTTTAAATGATTTGTATTGATATATTTTTGGCTGCACTAGGGTTCATTGCTCTGGGTGAGCAGAGGCTGCTCTTCACTGTAGTGCGCGGGCTTTTCGTGGTGCCCTCGCTTGTGGAACACAGGCTCTATGCGTGCTGAATTCAGTCATTGCGGCTCGCAGGCTCAGTAGTTGCGGTTCATGGGCCCTAGAGCACGCAGGCTCAAATAATCGTAGCATGGGCTTAGTTGCTCTACAGCATGTGTGATATTCCTGGAGCAGGGATCGAACACGTGTCCCCTGCATTAGCAGGCAGATTCTTATCCACTGCACCATCAGGGAAGTCCTCTGCACTGCTTCTTTTCATATTTCTTGCAAGGTTGTCCTGTTTGTGATGAGTTTCATATTTGGAGGGGTATACTTGTGAAGGGTAATTTTACTGATATAGAATTCCTCATCAGTGTTTTTCTTGGTCCTCAACATTTAAAATATTTCACTTTACTTTCATCTTGTTTACATGGTCTCTTAGGATCAGTAACTGATATCTTGTCCATGATCCTCTAAGGTCACAATGTGGCTTTCGTTTTCTGTGTTCCCTTTCTCTTTGTTTTCTTGAAATTTGAATCTGATATGCATTTATGTGTTTATTTGGTATTTACCCTACTTGCTGCTTTTTGAGCTCTTAGTTATATAGTTGGACATCTGTGATTAATTTTGGAAAGTTATTGACAGTTATAACTTCAAATATTTCTTCCCCATATACAGTTTCTTTTCATTCTAATTTTGTTTACTCAAATTACATGCATGTTAAATCTTTGATATTGTCCTACAGTTCTTGGATTATCTGTTATGTTTCTATTTTTTCTTCATATTCCTATTTAGGAAATTTTTATTGACTTACCTTCAATTTCACTGAATCTTTTCTCATAGCTACTGAGAAGCCCATTGAAGGCACTGTTCATTTTTGTTAGTTTTTTTTTTTAAAAAAGCTTAACTTTTCATTCTGCTCATTTATTAGTGCTTTTTTTCTTTTTACTAAAATTACCCATCTATTCTTTCATGTTGTCTACTTTCTACATTAAAGCTCATAATAAATTAATCACAGTAAGTTAAAATTCCTTGTTTAATAATTCCAAAGTCTGTGTCGTATCTGAGTCTGGCTTTGATGATTGGTTTTTTTCATTGCCCTCTAACATAGCTTGTAATTTTGGATTGAAAGCACTACATTGAATAATAGAAACTGTTAAATCTGCCTAGGTGCTGAGCAGTGTTTAAATTCTTTCATACCTGTAGATTCCAGAAATTCATATACCTTCATTGTCCTTGTTTCTTCTCCTCTCGATGTGTCGCCCAGTTGTGCCCGACTCTTTTCGACCCCATGGACTGTAGCCTATCAGGTTCCTCTGTCCATGGGATTTTCCAGGCAAGAGTGCTGGAGTGGATTGCCGTTTCCTTCTCCAGCGGATCTTCCCAACCCAGGAATTTAACCTGGGTCTCCTGCATTGGAGGCAGATGCTTTACCGTCTGAACCTGAGGGAAGAGGGAAGCCCCCTCTTGATGTTAGGATCTAAATAGAAAGAGTCTGTGTCTTGCAGATCTTTCAGCTGAAATTCATTGTGATTACATTAGATCCATGTTATTTGGTGTTACAGTATGAGTGAAGGGGAGCATTTAATTCATGATTGAATCACAGTCTTTTAGTAGTCGTGTGTCTCACAGATGCAGCCTTCAGGAATGTTTCTCCAGTAGTATAACTTTTCCTCCCTGCCTCCTATTCCTTTTCCAGCTGCAAAATTTCCAGTTCATTTTCTTGAAGTCCTGACCCCTGTTGATTATATTCTGTTTTCTGTTGTGTTCCCAGGAGGTGAGACAAGAAGACTGGAGGGGCTGGGGTGGGGAACAAAGATTCCTTTTTCCAGCTGGAATCAGCTCTGACAAAGTGTTTATACTTTTATACTAGACTAGGCATTTTTAATGTAGAAGTTTCTGGGTGAATTTTACAAAAAGTACCTTTTTCCTAACCACCTTTCTGTAGGAGACCCATGAGGGTATCTTTTTTTATCATCACCATGGCAATCTGGCGGGGTCCTGGAGTCAGATCCTACAAAAATATGTAACCCTTCTAAGACTCAGCCCTAGGAGCTTCTCACTCTCAAGCTAGTTCACACTCAACAACCCATGATATATCAAAATTATCACGTAAGAGTTCCTACCAGTTTTTACTATAGTGGTTTCTGCTCCAGGTCTTTATCTCTCTAGATATATTTTTCCTTATTGATTTCAAGGTGGCAGTTTGCCCTGTAAACCCTGTCTTCTGTTGAATCCAAGAAAAGTCAGTGATTATTAGTTTGTCCAGTGTTTTCTATTTATAAGTATGGGAACTTATACATTTTTTTATGTCAGATGTAAAACAAGTCCTTAAAATTCATATTTTAAAAAGTTATTATACACAAGTGGTGAAAACATTTGAAAATATGATAACTATTGAAATACAAATGAAAGCACAAAGAGATGCTATCTTTTTTATAAAAAAAACAAGTTTTAAAATAGAATAATGTCATTTTCGTATTGAAAAAGATGTGCGTGCGTGCGTGCATGTATGCTGTCATTCAGTAGTGTCTGACTCTTTGCAACCCCATGGACTGTAGCCCCCTCTCCTCTGTCCATGGGATTTCCCAGGCAAGATACTGGAGCGGGTTGCCATTTCCTCCTCCAGGGGATCTTCCCAATCCAGGGATTGATCCCATGTCTCTTTTATCTCCTGCATTGGTAGGCAGATTCTTTACCACTGTTCTTCCTGGGAAGCCAATGTGTATGAACAAATATCTTTGTGCAAGAAAGTGCTACATTCTGGCGATTCGTTTCTTACATGATAGTATACGTGTTTCAGTGTCATTCTCCCAAATCATCCCACCTTCTCCCTCTCCCTCAGAGTCCAGAAGTCCGTTCTATACATCTGTGTCTCTTTTGCTGTCTCACATACAGGGTTATCCTTATGAATCTTGCGAATCACAGACTGATGTTCACTAGTCTGTGTTCGATACAGGATACACGATGCTTGGGGCTGGTGCACGGGGATGATCCAGAGAGATGATATCGGGTGGGAGGGGGGTTCAGGATTGGGGGAAAAAATAAATAAAAAATAAAATAAAAAAAATAAATTCAGTTGATTTCTGTATGTAAAAAAAAAAAAAAAAAAGTGCTACATTCTGTGTCTCTAAAAGAACAAAACATTGAACCTGAGCAGAGTGGTTGGATCAGGTTCGCCCTTCATGCCATGTAAGATGAGTAGTGAAGGGCTCATATTAGCTTCCAGAAATAATAACTATCAACCTGATGCTTGGCCAGGATCAGTCAAAAGAAAGAGATTTTCCCAACCATAGCATACCACAACTTTTTACTGTGGTATTTGTTGCAAATGATTATAAAAATACTTCATAGGTGCAAGAGTTCTAATGAAATGCAATTCAGTGGTGAATTAGATCAGTCACAGCACAGTGTGTGAACAGTAGGAACCTAATCATCTTTGCTTGAAATCTGAAGAAAAATGGGGGGCTTCTGGGAGTCTCCACAAAACAATAGCAGGTCTTTTGTTAATTCACTCAAATGAATATAAAATAATTTGTTAGTGGCTATAAAAAAGAGGAAATTTTCTGATCCTGAAAGAAGTCATGCTACATAGTTGCAAGCCTCATTACGTTTATGTCTTATTCTTCAGAATAATGCTAATTAATGGAGAATAATGCGAATCTCCAGGACTTGAAAATTTTAACTGCAGCAACCTTGGAATATCAGGGAAAACCCTTGGAGTCATAGTGAATTCAATAACTAAAATAACACTTGAAGGATTTTTTAAAATGTATTTTTAGATATTTGTTTAATGAAAAATCTTTCATACTGAAAGCAGTCCAGAGATCAAAGAGACAGTATTGGTTAAGAAACAAGAAGTTTGCTAAGTCTCAGACTGGTCTTATTTTATTATTCTGATCTCCATGTTGCATAGCTTAATTTAGTGAACTAGGTAACTAGTCCAAACGGGAGACTTTGAGAGACTATTACACAAATCCAGTAAATTCAGTGAAAGCTGTATCACCAATTAACTAGAATGTTCCCTTTTGTGGGAAAAGTAGAGACAAGGTTGTCACCACTGATTCCCTCTTGTAATTACCTGTATTTATTTGTGCAAGTTGGCATAGCTGACCTCTCCCTTCATTTTCAGAACTTTTCTTCTTGTGGCTTCACATTCCCCTAGTTTCCTCCAATATTGTCAGTTGCTCAGTTTCAGTTTTCTTCCCAGGCTCTTTCTCTGTCTCCATACCATTTTCTGTTCTGGATCTATACAGTCTTATCTTACCATGCCCCATACTTTACAGTCCTATGTTTGTGCATGCCGTCAAAACCTCTACATTCATTTCTGAATTAAAACACACACACACACCAGACTTGTATTTTCTATATGAGCATTGAGTGATTTGTTTTTAAAAAAAGTAATTTTTTGTCAATTCTTCTTTCAAGAATTCAGTTTCTCAACCCTAACTCTGTTTTCCCTCAGCACTCTGCCTCTTAGTCTATGGCATCACTTGAGCTAACTTAAGTCTAAAATCTGCGAATCATCTTTTATTCCTCTTCCCTTCATCTGATTCTTCAGTCTGTCCTTTGACTCCACCTCTATATTATGTGAAGAAACCTTTAGTTCTTTCTGTTTATACTATATACTCCTGATACTGTACCAGTTATCATCCTTTCTATCTGGATTATAGCACTAGCATTTTAATTTGTCTCCCTGCTTATGTTCTGTCTTTGCAGTAATATACTACCCATAGAACAACCAGAATGATATTTTAAAAATACAAATTGGATCTTGTCAGTCCCTTGCTTAAAACTCTCCAATGGCTTACCACTGTACATATGTATTATTGCACTTCTTCCTCTGGCTTACAAAGCCTTTTAAATTTGGATCTTCAGCTACTCTTTAAATTTTTATCTTTCCACTGTTCTCCTATAGGCACACAGCCTCTCTGCCTCTTGAGCTCACAGCCTTGCCTCTGTAGGGTGATTAGCTTTACGTGATATATTCTTCCACATGATGACTCCTGGCAGCCTCCCTTTTATCCTTAAAATCTTAGTGTAAATGTTATCTCTTCAATGAGACCATCCCTTTCCACCCAAACAAAGGTAATCATTCTGTCTCATAGTATCATGTCACCTGTTAAAGTTAGCTGCTTGTCTTTTTCTTTATATGATACATAGTCTTAGGATGGCAGAGAATATGTCTCTTGTTCACTGCTGAGTGTTTAGCATACAGAATAATCTCTGGTTATAGAAGTTCAGTAAATCCTTGCTTGAGAATTCCTTGGAGGTCCAACGTTAGGACTCGGCACTTTCACTGCTATGGCCTGGGTTCAATAACTGGTCAAGGAACTGCAAACCACATAGCAAGGCCAAAAGTAAAAAAAAAAAAAAAATCCTTAATAAGGCAGATAGCAATATGAATTCATTGAACAATTTGTAAGGGCTGTCAAGATAAGGGGAGAACATTTGAGAAAGATGGAGAGGTTAGGGTAGAAATCTGAAAATTTTGCTAACTTCTCAGTTTAGCCTAAACCTAGCCCTGTGTACTGTTAGCATTTCTTTATTATGTACAACGTTCTCTTCTCACTCTAAGCTCTTTCATCCACACCTTCCTATTTAACTCCCACTGCTATCCAAACAACTTATAGTTTTATATTCCTAGCCAGCATCTTTCATCTGTTTTCCACATCTCTGTATGCAAATGCTTACTTGGTATTTCTTCTTAAATATCTCAAACTCATTTCAGATCCTACATGTCCCAGATATCCTCATGATCTTTTATTCTCAACTATGATTGTCTTTCTGTATTCCTGTGATTAATACCGCTCTCTATCCCATTATGCAAGGCACAATCCAGAAATCTTTCTTGGAACTTTACCCTTTGCCTAAAATCCAATCTACCTAAAATCTTGCTTCTCATCCTAAATATATCCTGGTTTTCCATTCCATCCTCACATCTACCTCATCAAAAGTAATAGCCCAGATTAATAGACCACTTACTATGTACCAGTACTCTTCTAACAGCTTTTTCTTTATTAATCCAATTAATCATCTCAAACACTCTGTGAAGTAGATTCTGTCATTATTTCTATTTTACAGATAAGGATTCTTGGCATAAGGAATATATGTAAGTTGCTCGAAAGGCATAAAGTCAGGTACAAACCTGAGCAGTTTGAATGTAGAATCCATATGTTTAAACATGGCACTCTCTGAGTCCAAGAATCCAGTTACCTTCAGCCTTAACATGCAATAATCTTTTATAGGGCTTACCATCATTGGCTCCAGCTCCGATAGCATTGCATTTCCAATCCATAGCCTGATCAATCTTGTTAAGATATATAGCTCTTCATTTCCCCCATTGTTTAAAACATCCTAATATTTTACATTGCTTTTGATATAAAAATGAATGTTCTTATTGTTACCTTCAGTGTTTGTCCCTTGGTGAAGCTTTCCTTGATCTTCCTGACTAGATCAAATTCCCTGCCATGTGTCTTATTATTAATTCATGACCCCAGCCTCCTCTGAGTTCCCCTGCACTTGCAGTGGACAGTTTCTGTCCACACCAATCTTCTCCCACCTCCAGTGCTTGCGTCTTTGTTTCTCTGCTCGAGGGCTTGCTTGGATGCTATTGGCAAAACCCTGAAGTTGCCTAGAATTTAATGTTCCTAGAGGCAAACCTCATCCAGTGAAGAACACTAGTTGGTTGATAAGTACCCCATCTACTCCATATATTAGTGGGGTATTTCTTTTTTTAATTTATTTATTTTAAATTGAAGGATAATTGCTTTACAATATAGTGTTGGTTTCTGCCCTACATCAACATGAATCAGATATAGGTATACATATGTCCCCTCCCTCTGAAGCCTCCCTCCCACCGCCCACATCCCACCCCTCTAGATTGCCACAGAGCCCTGGTTTGAGTTCCCTGCAAGTGGGACACTTCTGATTTGTGTTCCACAGAGTCTTTTAACCCTTTAAAGAATCTTTAATAGAAATGAGTTTCAGTTCTCCACAGAGGTTAGTTAGTTCAGTTCAGTTCAGTCGCTCAGTCATGTACAACTCTTTGCAACCCCATGACTTGCAGCATGCCAGGCCTCCCTGTCAGAGAAGGTGATGGCACCCCATTCCAGTACTCTTGCCTGAAAAATCCCATGAATGGAGGAGCCTGGTGGGCTGCAGTCCATGGGGTCGCGAAGAGTCGGACACGACTGAGAGACTTCACTTTCACTTTTCACTTTCATGCATTGGAGAAGGAAATGGCAACCCACTCCAGTGTTCTGACCTGGAGAATCCCAGGGACAGGGGAGCCTGGTGGGCTGCCGTCTCTGGGGCCACACAGAGTCAGACACGACTGAACCGACTTAGCAGCAGCAGCAGGCCCCCTTGTCCATCACCAACTCCTGGAGTTCACCCAAACTCATGTCCATAGAGTAGGTGATGCCATCCAGCCATCTCATCCTCTGTTGTCCCCTTCTCATCCTGCCCCCAATCCCTCCCAGCATCAGAGTCTTTTCCAATGAGTCAGCTCTTCACATGAGGTGGCCAAAGTATTGGAGCTTCAGCTTTAGCATCAGTCCTTCCAAAGAACACCCACTCTTTTAGAGTGGACTGGTTAGATCTCCTTGCAGTCCAAGGGACTCTCAAGAGTCTTCTCCAGCACCACAGTTCAAAAGCATCAATTCTTTGGCGCTCAGCTTTCTTCACAGTCCAACTCTCACATCCATACATGACCACTGAAAAAACCATAGCCTTGACTAGATGGACCTTTGTTGGCAAAGTAATGTCTCTGTCTTTTCAATATGCTATCTAGGTTGGTCATAACTTTTCTTCCAAGGAGTAAGTGTCTTTTAATTTCATGGCTGCAATCACCATCTGCAGTGATTTTGGAGCCCCCCAAAATAAAGTCTAACACTGTTTCCACTGTTTCCCCATCAATTTCCCATAAAATGATGGGACCAGATGCCATGATCTTCATTTTCTGAATGTTGAGCTTTAAGCCAACTTTTTCACTCTCCTCTTTTACTTTCATCAAGAGGCTTTTTCGTTTCCGTTCACTTTCTGCCATAAGGGTGGTGTCATCTGCATATCTGAGGTTATTGATATTTCTCCCGGCAATCTTGATGCCAGCTTGTGCTTCTTCCAGCCCAGCGTTTCTCATGATGTACTCTGCACAGAAGTTAAATAAGTAGGGTGACAATATACAGCCTTGCCATACTCCTTTTCCTATTTGGAACCAGTCTGTTGTTCCATGTCTAGTTCTAACTGTTGCTTCCTGACCTGCATACAGATTTCTCAAGAGGCAGGTCACATGATCATGAAAGCCTTCTTCATTCATTCATTTTCCTCCCCTACATAATTTTCTCTACTACCTCACTTGTGCTCCTGGGATTAATTCCCAAATAAACCACCTGCACTGAGTTATTATCTCAGGGTCAGCTTTTGGAAAAACCTAAAATAAGGCATTCCCTTCGTTTATGCTTTAACATTGTCAGGTATCTCTCCTTCATAGCATATTTAGAGTTTGTGCAAATATATGAAAAGAGGCCTGAAATAGTGTTCAGTGAATGGTCATGTTTTGGGAGGATGAAATTTTTACTTTCAATGTGGCTTTTTCTTTTATAAGCACTATAATTTTAATAAAATTAATGGCATGAAAAATAAAATCAGAGCCATAAAAATCAATAAAATGATATATTTTGCTTTTAATATGACTGTAGAATACAAACTTGTAATTTAAATAACCTTATTTTGCATGACATGTTTTCACTTTATTTTTCATATACTGATAGAAGGAAATAGCTTCATTTTTTTAGTAGTGAGAATATTTAATTACACCAGCTTAGAGAGGGTCCCCTTATTGTGAGGTTTTGCTAAAATAGAAATTGAAAATTGTAGGTGGCTAAAGAGATAGTATTTCGTCTTACTTGAATTTTTCTTAAAATGGATTTAATGTCATTTGGTCTCTATTAAGTAGTCTAAATTTAAAAGCAACTTAATTATCTTGGTGACTATATTTCACAGTTAAACCATTAGCTTTGCTGCTATAAACATTTTAAAGAGGAAGGAGATAGCTATATTTAGACAAAATGGTATTGAAGTGTGGTCCTCAAACCAATAGGAAATTAATGGCTTTTCCTCCTTCTTAACTGAAGGTAGAGTGAAAATAGAAATGGAAAGAGTTTAATCCAGTCAGTATGACCCCAACAGAAATTCAGAATACCATTAAGGCTAAATTATTTACCTGGAAGTAGGTTTTGTTTGACACTGATAAGGCCATCACACATAAATCCCTGCTTTTTAAAATCAAATGTTTGAAAAGAATAGGGTCCATGAGAGCGTCAGAGAATAGGTATTTACAGATCACAGATTTTTAAAATGACGTTTTAATCAATAGAAAGCAAAAGCTTTCTTTGATTAAGGAAAATGTTTCACTGAGGGCATGGAAAAGCTTTTTTAAAATTTTGATTCTAAAAGATTAATTCAAAATAAATAACTAAAAGGATTATATTATGGAAATACAGGTCCTAGAAGAGCTTTTGGAGTCGGAAGATATGGGTATAGTAATAAATCAAGTGTATTTTTCTGTTATTCAATTTTTAAAGATTAAAAATATTAATATTTTATGTTAGAAGAGGTTGGGGCAGTGAAGACACTCACGAATTGCCAGGGGCTGTATACAGCTGGAAAAGCTTAATCTGCATCTCCTTCTACTTAAAGGTATTTTCCTATAGTGGGGAAATGGAAAAATGCTCAAAAACCTAGATATAAGAATGTCCTCATAGTATGACTTATACAACCAGCATTTTTATAAAGAAAATCATTCAAGTATACAATTATAAAGGCATTAAATAATGATACATCTATGTAATGAAAGATTTGCTGGCCTTTAGAAATAATAATCATGTATAGAAAGGATGTTCATGATCTGTTGATAAGTGAAAAAAGTACATTTGCAAAGCAAAATATAAAGTCATGTTTAACAAGGACACATATCTGCATATTTGAATATGTATACAAAAGCTGAATAAAATGCAGTAGTTACCCCCTTATCCATGGGGATACATTCCAAGATCCCCATCCCCAGTGGCTGCCGGAAATTGGAGACAGGACAGAACCCTAGCTCTACTGTTTTTTCCTGTACTGATGAGTAGCATATAGCACGTAAACACAGGGGACAAAGGGATGATTCATGTTCCAGGCAGGAAGGAGTAGGATGGCATGAGATTTCATCACATTATTCAGAATGGTGCACCATGTAGAACTTATGAATTTTTAATTTCTGGAATTTTCCATTTACTATTTCAGACTTGGTTGGTCATGTGTAACTAAAACCAAAGAAAGCAAAACAGCAGATAAGGGGAGACAAATGTATACAATATTATAAATCATGATTAATTTAGTATAAGATTGCAGCATTGATTTTTACTCTATTTTAAATATCTGTATTTTGTAATTTTCCTGCAATGACTATAGCTTCTAAAATAACAGGTAAACATTACAAAAAATTAGTCAGAACTCCACTATTTATATTTGAGACATTGGGCAAGACACTTAATTCCCTCTTTTTGAGGGAATTATAGTGAAAACTAACTGAGAAATCACTTGTGATACCTTGGCAGAGATGGAGCATTTAATAAAGTTTGATAAATTTGACTTTCAGGGAATCTGACTTCTACTAATGCCTGTGTCTCAATTTAGAAATGTGACCTTGAGCAAATTATTTAACTTCTTCAAATTTTATTTAACTTAATGGGTAGTATTAAGGAGCTATACTGATATTGTCTTCTCTTCCAATCATTTTACTTTGTGGAGAATCTAACAGATTGGATGTAGCAATATTATTTTCAATATATTAAAAGTATATATGTTTGAGTTTAAAGATATGTTTATACATCAGGAGGGAAAAGGAAATAAAGGAGTGAGCTTTTGTCAATCTGTAGATATGTTTATGCTGGACTCAACAGTGCTAAGTCGCTTCAGTCGTGTCCGACTCTGTGTGACCCCATAGACGGCAGCCCAACAGGCTCCTCTGTCCCTGGGATTCTCCAGGCAAGAACACTGGAGTGGGTTGCCATCTCCTTCTCCAATGCATGAAAGTGAAAAGTGAAAATGAAGTCGCTCAGTCGTGTCCGACTCTTAGCGACCCCATGAACTGCAGCCTACCAGGCTCCTCTGTCCCTGGGATTCTCCAGGCAAGAGTATTGGAGTGGGTTGCCATTGCCTTCTCTGAGACTCAACAATACATACTACTTAAAACTCAACATAAATATAATTCAGAGTGTAAAGTATGAGAAAGTTGAGAGGAGCAAGGGAGATGAAGTAAGAAGTTTGTCAGGCTATCCTAGGAAAGAACTGAGTCAGGGCAACTCAAATATTGCAGCTACTTAAAAGATGACTATACTGCTGGCCACTTCTGTGGGTCAAAAGCAGTAACATTAAAGACAAATACTTGAAAATTTAACCTTTATGATCTTTAAAAATAGAAGTAAAGTCCAGAATTCCATGGTACTATCCCAACGGAGAGCCCCAAGGTGGCCACCCTAATTAATCTTTCAAGGGATGAACCAAGCAGGCTGACAATTAAAAATCTCCCAGTCTTGAGTAACTTAGATATGCCTTCTGTTCCTGGTTCCTGAATTGATTTCAGAGTGAAGTAAGCCAGAAAGAAAAACACCAATACAGTATACTAACACATATATATGGAATTTAGGAAGATGGCAATGACGACCCTGTATGCAAGACAGGGAAAGAGACACAGATGTGTATAACGGACTTTTGGACTCAGAGGGAGAGGGAGAGGGTGGGATGATTTGGGAGAATGCCATTCTAACATGTATACTATCATGTGAATTGAATCGCCAGTCTATGTCTGACGCAGGATGCAGCATGCTTGGGGCTGGTGCATGGGGATGACCCAGAAAGATGTTATGGGGAGGGAGGTGGGAGGGGGGTTCATGTTTGGGAATGCATGTAAGAATTAAAGATTTTAAAATTTTAAAAATAAAAAAAAAAAAAATAAAAGGCAATAATGGGAAATACACTGGATCATTGGCTTCAAACATCCCCAGCTCTTTGGTAGGAGCTAGATGAATACTGCAAACTATTCAACATAAAGCTATTTAAGTAAGACTAGATTGCTGGTGAAGAAGAATGGGTATGACAGGAATATTAATTCTAGGAGTTTCCATGGAAAAGGTCATGACTACTGGTGCTTGAATTATGAACTATGTTTGCATGGACTATGAAAAGAAAGTGATATAATGAATGAAATGTTCCTAAATTGGCACTCCATAAATTTGGTTTCTAGTCCTAGTTTTTCTATTAACTATGCAATTTTATGTGTGTAATATCACCTATATGAACTTTGGTTTCTTCCCCTAGCTAAACGGACTTCACAATATTATTTGTTTCCTGTGGCTTCTATGACAAATACCACTGACATAATTATAGAGCTTCATTTTCTCATAGTTCTGAAGGCCACAGGTCTGAGAGAAATTTTACTGGGTCAAAATTAAGTTAGTAGAGCCACACTGTCTCTGAAGGCTATAGGGGAGAATCTGTTTCTTGCCTCTTAGAGGTTATGTTGGCTTCTTGCTGCGTCCAGCACTGCGGGTGAGAAAGACCCGAAACGGGGCGAGTGTGTGATGAAAAGACACAAAATTTAGCACCTGGGGAGTCACGGGGCCCTCCTGCTCTCCATGGCAGGAAGACAAAATGGCTCCTTTCAGCCCACACTTTATTGGTGAAAGTCACATGAGATCATTAGGGAATAGCTATACTGGGCAGTTTGATTAGCTTAGGCTCTGGTGTTGATCAGATATCTTGTTTTGTTTCCATGGAGACAGACGCAGGGGTAGGCAGTGAAGCAAGCGGAGCAGAGAGCACATCCAGCCCCAAACATGTCCGTTCAGCATGCTTACTAGGACAATCACTAGGGTGCCGTTTGCCACACCCCCGAGGCATGGGGGCAGGTTCTGGTCTCTGCTCCGCCAGGCTGCAACAGCTTCTAGCATTCTTTGGATTATGGCTACAGGACTCCAGTCTCTGCCTCCATCTTCACAATGACTTCATGTGTGTGTGTGTGTGTGGTGGGGGCGGGTACAGATGTGTGTGTGTGTGTGTGGCTACATGACTCCAGTCTCTGCCTCCATCTTCACAATGACTTCATGTGTGTGTGTGTGTGTGGGGGGGGAGGTACAGATGTGTGTGTGTGTGTGTATGGCTACATGATTCCAATCTCTGCCTCCATCTTCACAATGACTTTGTGTGTGGCGGGGGTGGGGGGGTGGGTAATGGATGTGTGTGTGTGTGTGTGTGTGTGTGTGTGTGTGTGTGTGTGTGGCTACATGACTCCAGTCTCTGCTTCCATCTTCACAATGACTTCATGTGTGTGGGTGTGTGTGTGGGGGGGGTATGGGTGTATGTGCGTGTGTGTGTGTGGCTACATGACTCCAGTCTCTGCCTCCACCTTCACAATGACTTCATGTGTATGTGTGTGTGTGTGTGTGTGTGTGTGCACGCGTCTGTGTGGTATGAAATCTTTCTCTGTGATATGAAATCTTACTCTGTGTCCCTGTTATAAAGACACGTATGAGCTTACAGGTACTTGGAACTTGGAATTAGGATGTGGGTATTTTTTCAGGCGGCCCTTTTTTGGCCTGCTGTCACCACTTGGTTGACAGGGTCTAGTTTTATAAGGCAATAACTCTTTAGGAAGAAGTCCTTTGTTCTTTATAAATTCCATGGAGTCCTAGTGACAGAATGAGAAATTAAACACAGTTTCTTAGCTCCATCCTACTTCTCTTTTTATCCCAAACTATCTATTTCTGAAAAAAAAAGGTACAAATGGTGGTGGTGGTGGTGGGGGTAATAGTGGTAAAAATGTAATTTACTTCTTTAGCTATATCACAGAATATTTTAAAATAGCATTCTAAAACCCAATCTTGCAGAGCTGTACAGAAAGCTCATCAAGTATCCAAGTCAAAGTATTTAAATTTTTTTAATTAGATTTTTTTTTACCATATTTGCTAGCAGATCTGAAACTCATGAAAGTATAAGAATTAGGAAAGGACCTGAATATGTTTTGACAACAATAGAGAGCTAATAGCTGCAAAAATAAAACACACTAGAATAAACTAAAAAATTTAGGTCTTTGTTTCAATTTCAATAAAAGGCAAATCCAACAGATCAATGAAAGTATTATCTTTTTAAAAATGACATATTTATAGGCTATTTTCTCAGAAACGGTGACTAGTAAATGAAAACTTTGGTTGCACAGTATAATTTCAAGATTGGTTACTTTTCAAGGTTAAATGGAGGGATCTAGAACTCCTGAAAGTGATTTCCTGTGACGTTTCCAAACATGACTGATGGACAGGGTTGGATTCAATGCAGATTCAATAGAGCTTTCAGCAATGTAATTCAGGTGGAATAAGGATTCCGTGAATCATCCAACTGGGTTCTGAAATTCAGGGCAGAGAAAGTGAGGTCTGAGACTTATCAGCATTCAGTCTCAGACTTTGGAATGTTTTAAAGTGACTACAATGAAATATGAAGTGTATTCACTAAGTAGCATACTACCACCGCCGTCACAATGAAACATTTCAAATAATGAACCATTCTTCTGATGATAATTCTGGAGTATGATGAGTGGAGAAAAAACGTCTAACATTCCATTCCATTCTAAAATTATAGAATTATTAGAATAGAAAGCATAACAGGACAATAAGGATGGATGAAATAAGTACCCCTAACTACAGGCTCTTTTCAAAGCCTTAAACAATAAACATTCATTTACTCATTCAGTATTTGTAGGATGACAGCTCTACTGTTTGTTAAACACTGGGAATAGTTTGACTTTATCTTTGTCCTTAGAAGTTTTCCTTTTCCTTAGAAACTAATCAAGGTAGACCAAAAAAAAAAAAAAAAAAATCTGTGGATTGTAAACAGTTAAGCACAGAGAGACAGGGTTGATTAGATCTGCTGGGAAAAAGTAGTTTATGTCCTGAATAAGATATGATAGGATGTGAATAAGTACAAGGTTTATAGATGCGGAGTGGCAAGGCAAGTGTACAAAACTTCCTTGAATATTGGCGTTAAGGAAGAGATGAAAAGGGAGGGGAGTTCAGTGTTGAGGAATTTTGAACATTTCACATCAAATGACTGTAAACTATGATGTTGCCTACTGAACATAATGAAAAAGGAGATTGATGTTTAGAGAAATATGGGAATGATTTAAACAGTGCCCATGGACAGTGGAAATGTGAGCAACAAATCCATGACATGTAAACGAAAAAAAAAGGAATGCTATGCAGTGAGGAACCAGCTTGAGAAGTGTAATGACATAGTGGAAAAATTACAGAATTATTAGAATAGAAAGCATAACAGGGCAATAAGGATGGATGAAATAAGTTTTATGTATTTCCCAGTGTTAGGGGTTGGAAAGGTTAGAAACCTAAAGGTCTGAAGTCATTATCAAAATGATTTGGAACCAATTCTGTAAGAGACGGGGTTGAATGGAAAGAAGTACAAGAAATGGAGCAATATCCTGGGAGACCACGTTGAGGTTAAGTAGCCAGGAATTATAACCAAGACAGTAACTAGCGCAGTTGGTCAGAAGGATGAGGACAAGTGAGAATACAATGGACTGTATCCGTAAAGGGGAATTACAGACCTTGGAGTTTTAGGTATAGCTTTTCCATTAGTTTGAGAGACTGAAGATGATGGAACCTTTGTGGCTAAGATAAGCAGATGTTCTTGATGTTTAAATCATCAGAGGTAACAGAAGCCAGAGCTGAGAGGACAGTGAAGAGCCTGGCACTAAAGTTATTGAAGATGGTGAAGAGCTTTCATGGAGGTCTATAGCTGTTTGTGAACATTAGACTAGGGCAGGAAATTCACTCATTTATTGAACACATATATATTGCCTGCTCTATGCCTGGCACACTTCAGTAGTGAACAAAAATATACAAAGTCCCTACTCTCATATAATATACATTTTAGTTGGAGAGACAGAAAATAAATAAGCAAACAAAATAATACCAGGTGATGATAAGGTATGAACAAAATAAAGCAGAATTATTATACTGTAATATATAAGTTTAGGGGAGAACTCAAAAGAGAAGATAATGTTCGACATTAGAGATGAGACCTGATGGAAGAAAGCCAGATTGATATCTGTAGGAAGAGTAGTTCTGACAAATATCGATGAAAAAATTATGCAGGCAACCTAAAAATTGAGAGTTAGATTTTATTCCATGGAAATGTTAGGTCTTGGGAGGCTGTATCTCTAGTGACCCCGAGAGAGCTGACTCTGAGGAGGTAGGATGGGAGCCAGGCTATGTACAAGTTTGCAGTGAGGGGCAGGGGAATCTGAATATTGAATGATCACTGTTAATTAAGAAAAAACTAAATTTCTCATGTGAAGAGATTTAGAGATCTTCTATGTATGGAAAACGCAAGCATTTGGGCTTGCTGAAATCATTTCTTTCATATGCATCTAGCTATCTGGGACCAATCATTCTTTCTTTATTATTCACATAGAATTCCTTGTTTACCATAAGAGATGGCAATTATGGCAGATGGCCACATCTGACATTCCCCCAACTCCTCAATTCTTACAAGGGAGAAAGTAGCTAATGGCTTGGAAATGGCTGGCTTTCTTTCACCAAGGCTCAGAAATTTGCATTTGGAAAAGGCTTGTTTATTGGTAGAGCATAGAGCACAAAATGTTTCATTTCACACAAATAATAAAGCAAAAACAAAACAAAACAAAAAACCCTTGACAGAAACCTCATAGGAGTTTAAAGACTAACAGAAAGAGGCAAGTATGACTAGTATACAGGGTGCTTAGGGGTGTAGGCAGAGGCAGAACTCACGGAGAAAGCCAAAAGAAAAAAAAAAAAAGTGCATTGGGCTTTTTTTTTTTTTTTTTAGTTTTTTATTTTTAAATTTTAAAATCTTTAATTCTTACATGCATTCCCAAACATGAACCCCCCTCCCACCTCCCTCCCCATAACAGCTCTCTGGGTCATCCCCATGCACCAGCCCCAAGCATGCTGCATCCTGCGTCAGACATAGACTGGCGATTCAATTCACATGATAGTATACATGTTAGAATGGCATTCTCCCAAATCATCCCACCCTCTCCCTCTCCCTCTGAGTCCAAAAGTCCGTTATACACATCTGTGTCTCTTTCCCTGTCTTGCATACAGGGTCGTCATTGCCATCTTCCTAAATTCCGTATATATGTGTTAGTATACTGTATTGGTGTTTTTCTTTCTGGCTTACTTCACTCTGTATAATCGGCTCCAGTTTCATCCATCTCAACAGAACTGATTCAAATGAATTCTTTTTAACGGCTGAGTAATACTCCATTGTGTATATGTACCACAGCTTTCTTATCCATTCATCTGCTGATGGACATCTAGGTTGTTTCCATGTCCTGGCTATTATAAACAGTGCTGCGATGAACATTGGGGTACATGTGTCTCTTTCCATTCTGGTTTCCTCAGTGTGTATGCCCAGAAGTGGGATTGCTGGGTCATAAGGTAGTTCTATTTGCAATTTTTTAAGGAATCTCCACACTGTTCTCCATAGTGGCTGTACTAGTTTGCATTCCCACCAACAGTGTAGGAGGGTTCCCTTTTCTCCACACCCTCTCCAGCATTTATTGCTTGCAGATTTTTGGATCGCAGCCATTCTGACTGGTGTGAAGTGGTACCTCATTGTGGTTTTGATTTGCATTTCTCTAATAATGAGTGATGTTGAGCATCTTTTCATGTGTTTGTTAGCCATCCGTATGTCTTCTTTGGAGAAATGTCTATTTAGTTCTTTGGCTCATTTTTTGATTGGGTCGTTTATTTTTCTGGAGTTGAGCTGCATAAGTTGCTTGTATATTTTTGAGATTAGTTGCATTGGGCTTTATAAGTCAAAATAGTGAGTTTCAATTTTATTCTGGGTTAAACGGAAAGTTGTCCAGTCACTCAGTCCTGTCCGACCCTGGGCGATCCCATCAACTGCAGCATGCCAGGCTTCCTTGTCCTTTACTATCACCTGGAATTTGCTCAAACTCATGTCCATCGAATCAGTGATGCCATCCAACCATCTCATCCTTTGTCGTCCCTTCTCCTCCTGTGTTCAGTCTTTCCCAACATTAGGGTCTTCACATCAGGTGGCCAAAGAATTGGAGTTTCAGCTTCAGCATCAATCCTTCTGTTAAGCAGGTAGATTAGGGAAAAGGAGTCCAAAATGGCAGTGGCTTAAAAAAAAAGGAAGGTCAAAGGAAGGTCCGAGGACCAGAGAGAAGACTTCAGGTAGAACAAACTGCACTCCTGGCTAAGCCCAATTTGCATAGGGCAGGCGCCGAGGGCTCTAATGTCCGTTGCTCCAAATCTTTGTTGTGACAAGACAAAGAACCGAGGAACGTACACTTGCGTGACACTTCCAACGAATATTCAGGATTGATTTCCTTTAGGATTGGCTGGTTTAATCTCCTTGCAGTGCATGGGACTCACAAGAGTATTCTCCAATACCACAATTCCAAAGCATCAATTCTTCAGCACTCAGCCTTCTTTATGATCCAACTCTCACATCCATACACAGCTACTGAAAAATAGCCTTGACTATATGGCTCTTTGTTGGCAAAGTGATATCTCTGCTTCTTCATACACTGGCTAGGTTTGTCAAAGCTTTTCTTCCAAGGAGCAAATATCTTTTATTTTCATGGTTTCATGGTTTCACTGCCTGCAGTTATTTTGTAGCTAAAGAAAATAAAGTCTGTCACTGTTTCCATTGTTTCCACATCTATTTGCTATGAAGTGATGGGACTGGATGCCATGATGATCTTAATTTTTTGAATGTTAAGCTTTAAGCCAACATTTTCACTCTCCTCTTTCACTTTTACTTAGAGGCTCTTCAGTTCCGCCTTGCTTTCTGCCATTAGAATGTGGTGTCATCTGCATATCTGAGGTTACTGTTATTTTTCCTGGCAATCCCGATTCCAGCCTGAACTTCATCCCAACCCAGCATGTCATATGATATACTCTGCATATAAGGTGAATAAGCAGTGTGACAATATACAGCCTTGATGTACTCCTTTCCCAATTTGGAACCAATCTGGTTTTCCATGTCCAGTTCTAATTGTTGCTTCTTGACCTCGTGCAAGTTCCTTAGGAGGCAGGAAAGGTGGTCTGATAATCCCATATCTTGAAGAATTTCCCACAGTTTGTTGTGATCTACACAGTCAAAGGCTTCATTGCATACTCAATGAACCAGAAGTCTGTATTTTTCTGGAATTCTCTTGCTTTTTCTATGGTCCAAAGGATGTTGGCAATTTGATCTCTGGTTCCTCTACTTTTTCTAAAACCAGTTTGACCATCTGGAAGCTCTTGGTTCATATACTGTTGAAGCCTAGCTTGAAGGATTTTGAGTATTACCTTGCTACATATGAAACGAGTGCAATTGTGTGATCGTTTGAGCATTCTTTGGCATTGCCTTTCTTTGGCATTGGAATGAAAACTGACCTTTTCCAGCCCTGTGGCCACTGCTGAGTTTTCCAAATCTGCGGGCATGTTGAGTGCAGCACTTTAACAGCATCATCTTTTAGGATTTGAAACAGCTCAGCTGGAATTCCATCACCTCCACTAGCTTTGTTCTTAGTGGAACTTCCAAAGGGCTGTTTAACTTCACACTCCAGGATGTCTGGCTCTTGGTGAGTGACCACACCATCCTGGTTATCTGGGTCATTAAAACTTTTTTGTATAGTTCTGTGTTTCTTGCCACATCTTCTTAATCTCTTCTGCTTCCATTAGGTCCATACCATTTCTGTCCTTTGTTGTACTCATCTTTGCATGGAATATTCCATTGGTATCTCTAATTTTCTTGAAGAGATCTCTAGTCTTTCCCATTGTATTGTTTTCCTATATTGGAAAATTGGCACTCTAATTAATACCCGGTAGTCACGGAAAAGGAAATGGCCACCCATTCCAGTGTTCTTGCCTGGAGAATCCCAGGGACGGGGGACCCTCATGGGCTTCCATCTATCGGGTCTCACAGAGTTGGACAGTACTGAAGTGACTTAGCAGCAGCAGCAGCAGTAATGGTAGAGTAAAGCTAGAGGAAATTATTAGGAAAGCAATTTAATACCCATTAGCCAGTTTTGGTTGCTTGGGCTAGGGTGGCATGGTGAAGATGATGAGCAGTGGTTGGAAACTGGATATATATTCCTGAAGAATAGAATGTAGGGGGTGGGGGAGTGTTTGATGCTGACTGTAAGGTTTTTAGCCCAAATAAATTGCCACTGAACTGGAGAATACTGGGCAATGGGCAGGTTAGAGGGTGAAGAAAAATCAGCATTCATTTTTGGTCATGTTAAGTATGAGATGTGACTAAGACACCCTTAAAATTTCCCTCAGCTTGACAAAGCTTTAAAAAGATTTCTTCCCAACTGTAGGCCTCTGGCATCCCTTTTTAAGGAGCATTTATTTTAGAAATATGCAAGAGAAAACTTCCTCTGTCCCTCTGAGATGCAAATCTTTTACAATCCAGAAGTCTTTCTCTAGGATCTGGGAGAAATCTCTTTGAGAGGTAATCATAAAGAAAGCACTCTTATCTCAGCTTCTGTGGAAGCATTGGAGACTAACCACAATAAGCACCAATTACCAAAACTGATGGCCTAGACACATTGACCAAGCTTGACCCAGTCCTTTCTACTTTTGTTTTTGTTTCAATAGAATTGAGTTCAGTCTCTTTCCCCTATTGTAATAGTCTTGAGTGAAGTCTTCCTTATCTAACTGATCTTATCTGATTTTTCTTTTATATATGTTTATTATATCTAATCTAGATAGCATATTCAAAAGCAGAGATATTACTTTGCCGACTAAGGTCCGTCTAGTCAAGGCTATGGTTTTTCCAGTAGTCATGTATGGATGTGAGAGTTGGACTATGAAGAAGGCTGAGCGCTGAAGAATTGATGCTTTTGAACTGTAATGTTGGAGAAGACTCTTGAGAGTCCCTTGGACTGCAAGGAGATCTAACCGGTCCATTCTGAAGGAGATCAACCCTGGGATTTCTTTGGAAGGAATAATGCTAAAGCTGAAGCTCCAGTACTTTGGACACCTCATGCAAAGAGTTGACTCGTTGGAAAAGACTCTGATGCTGGGAGGGATGGGGGGCAGGAGGAAAAGGGGACGACAGAGGATGAGATGGCTGGATGGCATCACTGACTTGATGGACGTGAGTCTGAGTGAACTCCGGGAGTTGGTGATGGACAGGGAGGCCTGGCATGCTGTGATTCATGGGGTCGCAAAGAGTCAGACACGACTGAGCGACTGAACTGAACTGAATTATATCTAAATCAAGATAACAATATATGAAGGCATATAAGTCTGGAGTTCCATGAAGCAGTTCAGGCCAGAAATATAAATTTAGAAACTTTCAGGGTAGCGGTCACATTTAAATCTATGAGAGGAGGAGAGATCTCTTGGGTTAGAGCATGGAGTCTTGCAGTATTCCAGTGTTTAGAGGTATGGGATATGGAAAAGATTCACCAAAGGAAAGTGAGAAGGAGCAGTAGTTTGGTACTCCAAAGGTCAAGTACAGAAATTGTTCCAAGTAACAGTGATCAACTGTATCAAATAGTTCTGACTGATCCAATTGGGTAACTGATAAATGACCCCTTGATTGTATAATACAGAGTTCTTTTGTGCAGTTGGCAAGAGCAGCTTCAATGGAGTGGAAAGTATAAAGTCTGAATGAAGTGGGAACAAGAGGGCATAGGAAGAGAGGAGGGAGAAACTGACTTCAGAAGCTCTTTTTGAGGAATGTTGCTTAGAACTAGCAGGGAAATGTGGCACAAACTTTTAAAGGATATAGAATCAATGGAAGATTTTTTTAAGATCATATATATTTGTGTACTAATAGAAGTGAACCATTATAGAGAAAAATGATGTGATGATGGAAGAGAGAAAACAGGCCATAGCAAAAGCAGTGACCTTGATTATGCTTAAGTGGATGGGTTCCAGTACTAAAATGAATAGGTTGACCTTACATAGAAAAAAAGGGTAATTTGTTCCTTGACCTTCTGGCAAAGTGTATGAGTATTGATGTTGGTGGATAAGGTGATATGGGCACCTGGAAGTTCTCTGATTACTTCCACTTCCTCAGTGAAGTCAGAAGCACAATCATTAGCTGAAAGTGTGGTAGGGGGAGAAGGTGGTGGAAATTTTAGCAGAGAAAATCATTGTTAATGATGAGATTTAGTTATGACCATAGCTGAGGTGGGATGGAAGCAGTGTCATTGGATAGTGAGGCCAGGTATTAGGGGTAATAAGTTTGTGGATATTGAAGTTACTAAGACATAGGTGAGGAATAGTCAAGGAGAGTAGATAGTTGGGAACTAAAACCTCTAGGGAATTATGGCCAGAAATTCAGAGATATGTAGTCAAAGAGAATTGAATTAAAGAGAATTAGTGGGTGTTAAACTTGTTGGATAGCATTACATTCATAGCAATGGGGAGTTTTAAGAAAAAGGGAAGGGTCATCCAATGGAAAAGCAGTAAGTAGGAAATCAGTCCTGAAAATTCACTGGAAGGACTGATGTTGAAGCTGAAACTTGAATACTTGGCCATCTGATGCAAAGAACTGACTCATTTGAAAAGACCCTGATGCTGGGAAAGATTAAAGGCAGGAGAAGAGGGCAACAGGATGAGATGGTTGGATGGCATCACCAACTCAATGGATATGACTTTAAGTAAACTCTGGGAGCTGGTGATGGACAGGGAGGCCTGGCATGCTTTAGTCCATGGAGTCGCAGAGTTGACCACGACTGAACTGAGCTGAAGTGAGGAAGGAGGAGACCCTATTGTCGTCAGCGACAGTGGTACAAGAAATATTAAAAGATATGGGCAATAGATGACTTTCAGCAGGGAATTGTTTTACAGTTCATAATGTGGATTTATTCAAAGCTCTGAGAAATATTAAAATTTGATGTAGATCTTCGAAAATTAGTGGATATGAGAAACATCTAAGGAGCTTGCTTTAAAATGCAGATAGATACTCAGGTGATCAACTTCGACATCATAAGTGATGTCTTGTTGATCATGTGTACCATAGCTGTGTATGGTGTGATGAGAATGGCACTTCTCTTCAGCGGTCTTCCTCCTCCAAATCCATAACCACACTATAATTATGAGAAAAATGTCACACAAACCCCAATTGAGGAACATATTACAAAATACCTAGTTAGTGCTCCTGAAAATCATCAGTTCAGTTCAGTCGCTCAGTCGTGTCCGACTCTTTGTGACCCCATGAATTGCAGCACGCCAGGCCTCCCTGTCCATCACCAACTCCCGGAGTTCATCCAAACTCTTGTCCATCGAGTCAGTGATGCCATCCAGCCATCTCATCCTCTGTTGTTCCCTTCTCCTCCTGCCCCCATTCCCTCCCAGCATCAGAGTCTTTTCCAATGAGTCAACTCTTCACATGAGGTGGCCAAAGTATTGGAGCTTCAGCTTTAGCATCAGTCCTTCCAAAGAACACCCAGGACTGATCTCCTTTAGAATGGACTGGTTGGATCTCCTTGCAGTCCAGGGGACTCTCAAGAGTCTTCTCCAACACCACAGTTCAGAAGCATCAATTCTTCGGTGCTCAGCTTTCTTCACAGTCCAACTCTCACATCCATACATGACCACTGGGAAAACCATAGCCTTGACTAGACAGACCTTTGTTGGCAAAGTAATGTCTCTGCTTTTCAATATGCTATCCAGGTTGGTCATAACTTTTCTTCCAAGGAGTAAGCGTCTTTTAATTTCATGGCTGCAATCACCATCTGCAGTGATTTTGGAGCCCCCAAAATAAAGTCTGACACTGTTTCCACTTTTTTCCCCATCTATTTCCCATGAAGTGATGGGACCGGATGCCTTGATCTTCGTTTTCTGAATGTTGAGCTTTAAGCCAGCTTTTTCACTCTCCTCTTTTCACTTTCATCAAGAGGCTCTTTAGTTCTGTTCACTTTCTGCCATAAGGGTGGTGCCATCTGCATATCTCAGGTTATTGATATTTCTCCTGGCAATCTTGATTCCAGCTTGTGCTTCTTCCAGTCCAGTGTTTCTCATGATGTACTCTGCATACAAGTTAAATAAGCAGCGTGACAACAGCCTTGATGTTCTCCTTTTCCTATTTGGAAGCAGTCTGTTGTGTTGTTCAAAATCATCAAGGTCATCAAAAATAAGGACAATTTGAAGAACTGTCACAGCCAAGAGGAGCCAAAAGAGACCTGATGATTAAATACAATATGGTCTCCTGGGTGGGATCCTGAAACAGAAAATGACATTGGGTTGAGTGTGGGGGAAGCTAAATAAATCTCAGTGAAGTATGAGGTTCAGTTAATAATAATAGGTCAATATCAGTTTACTAGTTATGATAAGTGTAGCATTGTAATGTAGTATGTTGACAATGGAGGAGATTAGTATGGGGAATACATTGACTCTGTATTATTTTAGAACTTTCTGTACATCTGTAAGAATTCTGAAATTAAAAGTTTATTTTGATAAAGGCAGATGCTTGGGTAGTGAGACACAATAACACGCATTAATCACAACTTTAGCTTTTCCTAACCTAGAAATCCATATCAGTGTATCACATACTATATGCTTTTTGCCTCAGCTTCTTTCTCTCAGTACATTTGTGAAATTTTTGTTAAGTGTAGCAGTTGATTCTTTTTATTGCTAAGTAGATTTCTATTGTGTGAATGTGCTACAATTTATTTAAAAATTCTTCTCTAGATAAAGAATTATTTTTAACAGCCACAGAAGTGGTCCTAATGTAGGTGGTCCACAGATACCATTTTGAGAAACATTTCTGTAAAAATTGATCCTCTGTCTATTGTGTCGTAGTTAATAAACCTTTCCAAGCATGAAAAGATAACTGAGCATCTGAAAATGTTAATACACCTGTGAAATAAAGTGTCAAGCCTGTCTCACTAGCCAGATAAAGGTGAAAAATTAGCAGCAGTAGTCTCATAATGAAAAAGCAAGATATATTAGAATGTCTACATAGACAACAGAAGGAATTTGCAGTCTGAGAGGTCTCATTTGTCTTTAGTTAGTGGATAGTGTTGATTTGTTTATTGGCCTTCAGAGGCTGATGAGAACAGAGGATGAATGCAGGCAGTGTGTTTCTGATGAGGCAGTAAACATCCCCGGCAAGATTTGGGTGGTTGGGCCAACACCAATGACAAGGTAACCTTTTGAGTTCTGTAGTACCATGTAATAGACAGAATACACACTGTGTTTACATGAATGATGTGAGAAAGGAAACATCCTGATAAACTGCAGGGAAGAAAAAAAAAAACAGTTGGAAAGAATACACATCTGAATTTAAAAGACAGGAAGAAACAAGAAATTAAGGATGCAGACTTGTTCCTTATGGCTCTCTGAGGTGCAATAATTGAGACTAAGAACACAAATAATATTCTGAATAGGAAAAGAAGGCTGTTGCTGAAACTCTTGGTTAGAATGTTTACTACTATGGTGGTAAGCTTCTTTTGTTCCCAAAGAGACCCAGATTCAAAAATTAGAAGAAATCTCTTTGTACTCTTTCTATGTCCACTGGTTGCAATTTCTTCCTCGTGTATATTTTCTTTTTCATTCTCATTATCTCTTTTTTTCTCCTCTTTTGTTTGCATGTTTTATCTTGTTTATATCCTTTTAATTTTACATTTTTACTTTGTCAAAAATATTTCTAAAGCTTAGCTTTTATTTAAATGAAAATTATATTTAGCATTTTAAAGTAGATTTAGAACTAGGAAACACAAAAACCTAAGCCATCAAAGAAATAATCTGCAAGACTTTAAAAGAACCTGGGTCTCCTCCTGTAGAATAGCAGCCTGAACATGAAATAAGGATGCTTAGTAATAGACTTCAATCCCTAAGGACAAACCTAGGTGGCTTTCCCTAAATTTCACAAGGAAGTGAGTTTATGAGAACCAGCCAAGATTAGCCAGCCTTGCTTTCCAGAAGCAAGCATGATCTCATTTGATTAGCTGTTTAGATTGGCTGCAAAATGCCCCCAAGATTATGTGATGGCTTAATGCTTGGCTTGGTTACACAGTAATATTTTGGTTTCTTAATGATCTGTGGCTATTGCACGTACGGCCTGACTTTGTCTGGCACACTAGATTCACGGATTATTCTTACATGGCTGGAAATAAAAATCTCGAAATCCTGGAATTTATATAGATAACTGAGGTAATTTTAACTGTTGGGAGAATCAAGAGTAATATGCTGAGGAAACCATGTCTGGAGTCAGGCTTTTCAATGACTTCTCATTCAGCTCAATGAATTCTTACTTCTTGGGTATAAAATAGTTTCTTTATGTCTGCAATGCACATCTTTACTGTGGCGCTGCATATGTCAGGCCTAGGATTTCTTAAATTCTCTGACCATACAGTGATTCGAAAGTCGGCCACAAGACTGTGCCTTACTCTGGGGTTTTCTGTTTTCCTTAGCCTCTGTGCTGCATTTAGGGCATATTTCCGCCTTTCCTACAGCTAGCTGGTCAGGGTTTAGTTAAGACGCTCTATCTCCTGCTTAAAAATGAAGAGTCAGGAACCAGACTTGGGTTGAGTTCAAATCTCTATCTACAAGTACCCTGGGAAAATTATTCAAGTTCACTGTGTCTCATTTGCTCCCTTTTTAACCAGGAGATTAAAACAATATGCACAAATAGTGTATAACATTGTTTTGATGATGGAATGAGTTATTACCTGAAAACACTTGAACAGTCATAGAATGTAGGAAGGGCCTACCACATGCTAGGCAGTCATTAGTGTTTTTGATACTTTAATCTTTTTTTTTTTCTTTCTGTCACTTCAATCTTAGTTGGCAGGAAGCCTTTGGTGATTCTTGTCCTACTCAGAAGGCATCCCGTTAAATAAACACATGTACACATCTCAAGATTTACATAGACCTCTGCTCACGATCACGTTTACAAGATTCCTTCCTACAGCTCTGTGTGATGAATTGGCAGTAGAGCCTCCATTTCAGAGACATGTGAACTATAGCGCCAGAGAGGTAAAGCATATTGAGCAAGGTTGCCCAGTTGGTTACAGGAGCTTTTCTCATAGCTAGCATTTTTAGACCCCTTGGGGAAAGATTGTCGACTAATTAATGAAGAGCCTAATTTGTAAATAATACTCTGAAAGAAAAGAGATCATTTGTTTGAGTGGAGTTCTTATGACCATTTTTTGTAATTATTTTCTGATACTGCAGTGTCATTTGTACAATAAAAAATTTCAAGAAAGAATAGTGCTATTTTCCAATACGTATAATGACAATAAAGGAGCTCAGTTAATTCTTTCTTTTCCTATGTGTTTGTCTATATGTTAGTCAGCTCAGAGTTGCCGTAACAAAATACCATGGACTGTGTGGCTTAAACAATATACATTTATTTCCTATGGGTCTGGAGGCTGGGAAGTCCAAGACCAAATTACAGGCTGATTCAGTTCTTCAGTAAGGGCTCTATTCCTGGCTTGCAGATGGCCACCTTCTTGCTGTGTCCTTACATAGCAAAGTGAGGGAGAAACAGATCGTGCATGCGACAGAGAAGGCTCTGGTGTCTTTTCTTATAAGGGCACTGCTCCCTTTATGAAATTCCCACCCTCATTACATCATATAAACTTAATTACCTCCCATCCCCAAATACCATTGTATTAGGGGTATCAAATTCAACATATGAATTGGTTGAGGAGGAATATAATTCAATCTATAAGAGTTTGTTTGTTGGTGAGAACCTGCAGTAATTTGTGGTGGCTTTTTATAAAGCCCAAATATTGGATTTTTAAAGGATCCTATGTTTTAAAGTCCAAAAATACTGTATAAACATAAGCATCAATTCTACTGAGAGATGTTTAATAAAAGCTAAGTTATTGAGACATCTAAAAAGATTCATATTAAAGGCCAGGCACATAAGATAGACACATTCCTCTTTTACAGTCATAGTAAAAGTTGGCAGGTGCCTAGATGATATAAATCATGAGTTTCTTAAATTCCCTCTGTCTTTCTGAAAGCCAGTCAAGTACTAGATTCTGAAATTACCAACATGAATATCAAGATTTCTTTGGGTTAATATTAGGCCTTCCTAAAGATGCTTCTATAATGTGAATATGTTCCCTGGAGAGTAGCAGGTAGTGACTCCTGAGCACAGGAAATTTCTCCTTCATAAGAGAGAATCAGAGGAGGACTTCCCTGGGGGTCCAGGGTTAAGACTGCCCCTTCCAGTGCAAGGGGTGTGGGTTCGATTCCTGGTCAGGGAGTGAGTTCCCACAAGCCTCACAGCCAAAAACCAAAACATAAACAGAAGCACTTTTGTAACAAAGTCAATAAAGACTTAAAAAATGGTCCACATTAAAAAAAAAATCTTGAAAGAGACAATCATAGAGAACGGAACTAGGCAATGTGATGTAGTATTTTTAAGTTTGGAAATAGAGAAGAGAGGGCTCAGGGCATGACCCTGGGTTGTCCATTTAGAATCCCGTGGCAGGCCAGGAATAGGATGGACAGAATGAGATCCTTGAAGTGCAGGATGGTGCCTAAAAGATAAAAAGGGCTCCTTATTAGTATTTTTGGTTTATTAGTGTTTCACTGGATGACCACCAGTAAACTATCGTAATATCCAAACTCCACAACTATTGCTGTTTTTTTTTTTTTCAAATAAGCAAACTAATTGGAGAAGTAGAGCTATAGTTCTCTTTGAGAGGCAGTTAAGAATGTGACAATCAGATGAGAAAAGGCCTTAAAACTGAGAAGTATACACTTTTCTTGAAGGAAATCTTTGGGTTTATGTTCACTTTAAATGCTGAGAAGCTTAAATGACATTTTATAACAGTGAGTGTATCTCTATAAATCTTGAGTTTCCAACAAAAGATATGGCCGAATTAACTACAAATTAGTTAATTTCCAAATAATAATTCATATTTTAAAGTGGGCTTAACATATGGGAAAATATGAAAAGTGAAAAATCCAATTTCATTATTGTAAAGTTGCTTCATAATTAAAATTTCACCAGAAGTTATGTTGTAGCTTTTGCAAACTGGGATCTGAAATAGTAAATAACAGCTGTAAGGATTATGGTAACTACCTAAACTCTTGGTAATTAGCCGTTCATAAAATTATTTAGAATGTCATTTTTATTATGTCACCAAGTAGTTAATATTTCAACATGGTTGTATCCCAATTAAAAATTTGAATTTTCCAGTGAGAATCAGAGCAGCAAAAATACCTTTTCGGTTAATAACAGGATTACTCAATACCACAGATTGCGACCAGCTGAAAGTTCCTGTGAAGCAGGGTTTCTCAACCAGGGGATTACTGACATTTTGGAGTGGGTCAGTTTTTTGTTATGTGGGCTGTCCTGTGATGGTAAGATTTTTAGCCACATCTCCATGCTCTTCCCGCTAGATGCCAGGAGCACCATCTTTTCACCTGTGATAAGGAAAAATGTCTCCAGAGACTGCCAACTGTCCCCCAGCCTGGGCCAGAGAGGAGGGAGATGGCCCCTTGTTGAGAAGCACTACTCTAAGGGAATAAACACTCCTGGTTTTCACATGGGCGAATGGCTTAGCCTTTGATGGTTGGCCCAAGAGTACACTTAGGTTTTATGTCCCCGAGTCATGCTTCAAGTAGTATTAACTCATCTGACTCATTCTGAACCTCGGTTAGTGGAGAACAGTGCCCGATTCCCTGGGTTACTGATTTTAATAACTGAGTGATTTGATGGTTCTATAATTCAGACTGTCTCTGTTGCTTGCTGTATGGCACTTTAAGGAAATTAGAAATTTTAGAGTCATACAGTAGCTCTGTTTTTAGTTTAGGAACCCCCATACTGTTCTCCATAGTGGCTGTACCAACATATTCCCACCAACTGTGTAGGCAGTTTCCCATCCCTCCATATCCCCCCACTTTTTTTTTTTTGTAATAGCAATTCTGGCTGGTGTGAGATGATATCTCGTTATAGTTTTGATTTGCATTTCTCTAATTATTAGTGATGTTGAACATCTTTTCGTGTGCCTGTTGGCCATTTGTTTGTCTTTTTTGCAGAAATGTTCATTTAGGTCTTTTGCCATTTTTTGAGTGAGTTGTTTGATTTGATGCTTGTAAGTGTCATGAGCTGTTGTAAATTTTGTAGATTTTGTAAATTTACAAAACACTAATCCCTTGTCAGTCACATCATTTGTATATATTTTCTCCCAATCTGTGGGTTGTCTTTGTTTTGTTTACTGTTCCCTTTGATATGCAAAAACTTATGAGTTTAAGTAGGTCTTATTTGTTTACTTTTGTTTTTATTTCCATTATTCTGGTAGAGAGAGAAAAAATATTTCTGTGATTTATATCTGAGAGTGTTCTGCCTATGTTTTCCTCTTTGAGTTTTATAATATTCGGTCTCCTATTTAGGTCTTTAATCCAGTTTGAGCTTATTTTTGTGTTTGGAGTTAAAGAATGATCTAATTTCATTTTTTTACATGTTGTTCAGTGACTCAGTTATGTCCAACTCTTGGACCCATAGACTGCAGCACACCAAGCTTCCCTGTCCTACACTATCTCCCAGAGTTTGCTCAAATTAATGTCCATTGAGTCAATAATGCCATCCAACCATCTTATCCTCTGTCACCCCCTTTTCCTTCTGCCCTCAATCTTTCCCAGCATCGGGGTCTTTTCCAATGAGTTGGCTCTTTGCATCAGGTGGTCAAAGTATTTACATATAGCTGTCCATTTTTCACAGCATCATTTCTTGAAGAGACTGTCTTTCCAACATTGTGTAGTCTTGCCTCCTTTGTCACACATTAATTGACCATAGATGCATGGGTTTATTTCTGGATTTTCTATCCTGTTGCATTGGTTTATATTTCTATTTTGTGCCGGTACCATACTGTTTTGATGACTATAGCTTTGTAGTATAGTCTGAAGTAAGGGAACTTGATTTTTCCATTTTTCTTTCTCAAGATTACTTTGACTACTTGGAGTCTCTTTAGCCTCCACACAAATTTTGAGATTTTTGTTTGTTTGTTTGTTTCAATTCTTTGAAAAATGTCATTGGTAATTTGATAGGGCTTGCATTGAATCTATAGATTCCCTTGGGAAGTATAGTCATTTTGACAATATTGATTCTTCCAATCCACGAACATGGTATATCTTTCCATCTGCTATGTCTTCTTTGGTTTCTTTCATCAGCATCTTACAGTTTTCTGAGTACAGATCTTTTGCCTACTTAGGTAGGTTTATTTCTGAGTATCTTGTTCTTCTTGATGCAGTGGTAAATGGAATTGTTTCTTGAATTTCTCTTTCGGGTCTTTCATTGTTAGTCTATAGCAATCAACAGATTTCTGTGTATTAATTTTGTAAACTGCAACTTTACCAAATTTACTGAGTTCTAGTTGTTTTCTGGTAGCATCTTTAGGATCTTCTATGTATGGTATCATGTCATCTGCAAACAATGACAGTTTAACTTCTTTTCTAATTTGGATTCTCTTTACTTCTTTTTCTTCTCTGATTGCTGTAACTAGGACTCCCAAAACTATGTTGAATAAAAGTGGTGAGAGTGGACATCCTTGTCTCATTCCTGTTCTTTAGAGGGAATGCTTTCAGCTTTTCACCACTGAGTATGATGCTAGTTATAGGTTTGTCATGTATGGCCTTTATTATGTTGAGATATGATCACTCTGTGCCCAATTTCTGGAGAGTTTATATCATAAACAGGTGCTGAATTTTGTCAGAAGCTTTTTCTACATCTGTTGAGATTATCATATGGTTTTTATTCTTCAATTTGTTAATGTGGTCTATCACATTGACTGATTTTCAGATATTGAAAAGTCCTGCATCCCTAGGATGAATCCTACTTGATCATGATGTATGATCTTTTTAATGTATTGTTGAATTCAGATTGCTAATATTTTGTTGAGGATTTTTGCATCTATATTCATCAGTGATATTGGCCTGAAATAGAATTTTTTGAGAGCCTTCAATGACATACCTTGTGATGAGATATTCTTACTATACACTGTATCTTTCTAATTTATTTTGGCCATTGGTCATAAAACTGACTGTGCTGTGTTTTTCAGGTTAAAATTACCTCCACACACTTCTGAACACTTTATTCTTACTATATCCCTTATTTGTGAATATAAACTCCCATCGAGAGATTAAGTTACTTATTATAGTTTATTAGTAATATGTAAAGATAGGATTTGAATACAAGTTCTCTTGACCACAAATGCCCACTACCTTTGTGTTCTCTCATCATTTATTTTGAAGAACTGTTCATCCATTTGGAGCCAGGAAAAGGAGATGTCTCATTTTTTTTCTCAGCATGCCAGTCAGGCATCCATGTTTAGGAAGTTTTCTCTGAGGTTTATCATAACCAAACTTTTAGCCTTTGTTTAGAAAATAAGATTAATATTGTGCAGCTGAAATTCTAAATTTAATATATTAAAAAGGAAAATAAAAGCTATACAAAAAGAAAATTAATGAGAGGACTATATATTATATTTTAAAGCTCATTAATTAATGTATAGTAATGTTACACTAATTAAAAGTTTATTATTTATGAATGAAGATCAGTGGAAACAGAAAGTATAGAAATAATTCTAAAGATATCAGAATTTAGTGTATGTTAAAGGAAGTACTTCAAATCAAGGTGAAAAGATTAAATTTAAAAAGTATTAGGAAAACTGGATATTCATCAAGGAAAAAGGAAAGTGAAGGGCAAGGTGGGGAAGGATATTAAGAGGTACAAACTACTAGATTTGAAATAAGATAGAAGGATGTATTACACAGCACAGGGAGTATACTTAATATTTTATAATAACTTTAAGTGGATTATAATCTATAAACATATTCAATCACTGTGTTGTACAGCTGAAACTAATATTGTAAATCAACTATCCTTGACTAAAAAATAATAAACCATAAAAGTGTTTGAAGAAACCATAAAAGAATTGCTTTATAATTTTCATTGAGGAAAAACCTTCCTGGCATTATAACCCAGATGCCCCCAAAATATATTTTTTGACAAGTTAGCTACCAAGCACAAACACACACAATCGCACAAATCATTCATAGAAAAATACACTATGAAAAAATAAAATCACAGGAAAAACTGGTAAAATATGTTTACAGCTAATACTAGAAAAAACGGCTAATTTCTTGATTAAAAATAGGAGTTCTTATATTGATAAGAAAAAGACCAACAAACTTAATGGAGAAAAAGACATATTTTATAGAAAATAAAATGGATGTGGGTAACAAGCACGCAGAAGCTTGCCCAACCTCACTTATAAGAGAATTGCAATTTAAAAATATACTGGAAATACTATTTTACTCTTGGGAAAATATTTTAAAACATGTTTGATCATGAATTGGTTTTCTTCCAGGATGTGGGAAAATATGAACTCTCATGGAAATGTAACTTGTTACAACCTCAGTGGAAAGTCATTAGGCAATATCTAAGAAAATCACAAACACATGTGTCCTTTGACCCAGAATTGCACTTCTGAAAAATATTAAGCATATAAACTTTGTGTATGCAAAGTGACTTGGGTACATGGTTATTTATTGTAGTTTTATATGTTAAAGCCAAAAATGGGAAATAATCCTATGTGCATCAGGATGGAAATGATTAAATATACTCAGTGTTATCTGCTGCCATAGGAAAGAATAAGAAAGTTTTTATGTACTGACACAAATTCATTTTCATGATTTAGTGATAAAAGTGTGTGTGTACACATACATATACACTCGTGTCTACATTTATTCGCATACTGTACACACAAAATTACTCTAGAACTATGTGTGGACAAATGATTCATAGTTGTTGCCTCTGTAAAAACTGGGTACTCAGGGACTGGTGTGGTGGAGTGATTTTTTTAAAATATAAACCCTTTAGTACCTATGGGATTTTGTGCCATGTGAATGCATTTACTTTTAAAAAGTCAATTCTGAATTTTAAAAAAATAATTTGAAACTGAGCGTCAGAAGACATGTAAATTTTTCAGAATCCACCATTGTTGAGGTGAATCCACAAGCTCCGTCTACTTGCTTCAGTTCAGTTCAGTCACTCAGTCACTCCAACTCTTTGCGACCCCATGGACTGCAGCATGCCAGGCTTCCCTGTCTATCACCAACTCCTGGAGCTTGCTCAAACTCATGTCCATTGAGTCCGTGATGCCATCCAACCATCTCATCTTCTGTCTACTTGGTGTAAGAGCTTTTTGCTAATCCGTCTAGCCATTATGAGCAATAAAAATCATGAAGTTGCATTACTTGACTCTGTTTGATTTAGTGTATTATTGAGCTTCTTCTTTTACCACGAGTACCTCACGTCCTTCTGAATCAATATTTCTGATTCAAACCCTTCTTGAAAAACTGTAATATTGATTCAATTATTTATTAGTACCACTATCTGGCTTTTTTGCCAGAGCATTATTGGCTATTGGTCAGTCTATATTTTGCATAACCTTATAGCAGTGACTCATTCTCATGCAATCAGCTATGGCCAGGTTGTTAGTTAATTTCAGTCATATATGATTGGAATCCTTTAGAGAGTGATTGCTAAGAATTCCATTTCTCCTGCCAACCATTATCCCATGTGTTTGCTTCCTTTGCAGCAAACCTTCTCAAAAAGCAAAGAAATGAACAAACAAAACAATCTCTTGCTCGGTTTCTTTCTTTTCATTGTTATTAAATCTGTTCTAGTCTCACTGCTTATCACCCAGTCACCACTGACCTTTGTCAATTGCTAAATTCAAAGAAAACAATCAGTCATTTTATTAGACTTCTCAGCTGTCTTCATTGTCAGGCTAGGATTTGGAAATAGGGAAAGAAGAATGTATACAGAGATTATACTTTATCTGTATTGCTTGAATATTTTAGGAGAATATATGTATACATTACTTGTAAATTTTTTAACTTTAAAAACAAAATACTTTTTAAAAGTCTTACAATATTAATTTAGAGCATGGCTGCATTCAGGGATTTAATAAAATCCTGATTATTAGTCCCTCATTCTCAGTTTTACTCATGTGCTTTAATTCATTTTTATACTGTCCCTGCTTTATTGCAATGTGGCTGCCATTTACCCCAAAATTGTTATCTATTCTCAGCAGATCTGCTTTTCTCAACTAAGAGGTTCAACAGAGTCCTGGAAATGCTGCTGCTGCTGCTAAGCCGCTTCAGTCATGGCCAACTCTGTGTGACCCCATAGGTGGCAGCCCACCAGACTCCCCCGTCCCTGGGATTCTCCAGCCAAGAACACTGGAGTGGATTGCTATTTCCTTCTCCAATGCATGAAAGTGAAAAGTGAAAATGAAGTCGCTCAGTCATGTCCGACTCTTAGCGACCCCATCCATGGGATTCTCCAGGCAAAAGTACTGGAGTGGGTTGCCATTGCCTCCTGGAAATGAGTCTCACTGAATTATAATTGGGTAGTAACCAAGCAGGAACTAATGACTTTAGTCAGGTGTGTTACTTTGATTGGTCAGGGCAGATCATAGGCTTCAGTAATACCAAGTGAATTAGGAGAAACAGAGGAATAGTTTTTTTTTTTTTAATTTTTTTTTTAAATTTTAAAATCTTTAACTCTTACATGCATTCCCAAACATGAACCCCCCTCCCACCTCCCTCCCCATAACAGCTCTCTGGGTCATCCCCATGCACCAGCCCCAAGCATGCTGCATCCTGCGTCAGACATAGACTGGCGATTCAATTCACATGATAGTATACATGTTAGAATGGCATTCTCCCAAATCATCCCACCCTCTCCCTCTCCCTCTGAGTCCAAAAGTCCGTTATACACATCTGTGTCTCTTTCCCTGTCTTGCATACAGGGTCGTCATTGCCATCTTCCTAAATTCCATATATATGTGTTAGTATACTGTATTGGTGTTTTTCTTTCTGGCTTACTTCACTCTGTATAATCAGCTCCAGTTTCATCCATCTCAACAGAACTGATTCAAATGAATTCTTTTTAACGGCTGAGTAATACTCCATTGTGTATATGTACCACAGCTTTCTTATCCATTCATCTGCTGATGGACATCTAGGTTGTTTCCATGTCCTGGCTATTATAAACAGTGCTGCGATGAACATTGGGGTACATGTGTCTCTTTCAATTCTGGTTTCCTCGGTGTGTATGCCCAGAAGTGGGATTGCTGGGTCATAAGGTAGTTCTATTTGCAATTTTTAAGGAATCTCCACACTGTTCTCCATAGTGGCTGTACTAGTTTGCATTCCCACCAACAGTGTAGGAGGGTTCCCTTTTCTCCACACCCTTTCCAGCATTTATTGCTTGCAGATTTTTGGATCGCAGCCATTCTGACTGGTGTGAAGTGGTACCTCATTGTGGTTTTGATTTGCATTTCTCTAATAATGAGTGATGTTGAGCATCTTTTCATGTGTTTGTTAGCCATCCGTATGTCTTCTTTGGAGAAATGTCTATTTAGTTCTTTGGCCCATTTTTTGATTGGGTCGTTTATTTTTCTGGAGTTGAGCTGCAGAAGTTGCTTGTATATTTTTGAGATTAGTTGTTTGTCAGTTGCTTCATTTGCTATTATTTTCTCCCATTCAGAAGGCTGTCTTTTCACCTTGCTTATATTTTCCTTTGTTGTGCAGAAGCTTTTAATTTTAATTAGATCCCATTTGTTTATTTTTGCTTTTATTTCCAGAATTCTGGGAGGTGGATCATAGAGGATCCTGCTATGATTTATGTCTGAGAGTGTTTTGCCTATGTTCTCCTCTAGGAGTTTTATAGTTTCTGATCTTACATTTAGATCTTTAATCCATTTTGAGTTTATTTTTGTGTGCGGTGTTAGAAAGTGATCTAGTTTCATTCTTTTACAAGTGGTTGACCAGTTTTCCCAGCACCACTTGTTAAAGAGATTCACTACAGGTCTGTATGCTGGCACTAGAAGAATGGTAGGATGTTTTAGCTACTACCAAACTTTAACTTCGGAGAAGGCAGTGGCGACCCACTCCAGTACTCTTGCCTGGAAAATCCCATGGACGGAGGAGCCTGATAGGCTGCAGTCCATGGCGTCGCTAAGAGTTGGACAAGACTGAGCGACTTCCTTTCACTCTTCACTTTCATGCATTGGAGAAGGACATGGCAACCCACTCCAGTGTTCTTGGCTGGAGAATCCCAGGGACGGAGGAGCCTGGTGGGCTGCCATCTATGGGGTCGCGCAGAGTCCGACACGACTGAAGCAACTTAGCAGTAGCAGCAGCAGCAAACTTTAACTTATTTAACTTATTTTCCTTTAACTTATTCGAAGACTTACTAATGTATGTGTTTTTCTGAACTTGTAAAATTCAGCTTAAATCAGTGTAAAAGGCATCCATCTACATTCCTACCAACTGTTTGTAAATAAATGTTATACTCTAAAGCTGTCCCCCACCTGTAAGAAACCTATTTTTTTATATGATTCTTAGGTATCTTCTGACAATAAATTGGCAGTGAAATGTCTGATCCCTAAGGCATCACTGGGCCAGTGAGAAGAAGTGGAACAACTTATCTACCAGCATTACTTTTTGGATAAAAATGTGAGATACTAATTTGACTGATCTTAAAGAAAAAGTGTTTTAATTTTTACTTTCAAGTCAGATATGCCTAGATTTTAATCACTATGGATAAGAGAGTGATTTGGGTCATTCTTCTTAATTGGTGGAAGGTATATTGACTATAAATCCCCAGCCTGTCTCACCCCAATAAACTCTACATCTGTTTATCTTAATTGAAATTGGAATAAGTGCAAAGGGATAAATGTGATGAGGAAGATAAACTGCTAGAAGCTGTTAACATTTATTATGATCATCCCTACATATTGGCCAACAGATATTTTTAGAAAAACATAGATTAATGAATGCAGGATCAGGCTGCCATAATTTAATGAAACCTATCATTTTTCTTTCCCTGTTGGTTTTATGTCAGTGTGGAGGGACTTGTTTGGCAGAAGCATCTATTTATCTCATGGAGCCAGCTAAAGTAATCTTATGTGCAGTTTTTAGGCAATTTCTGCAGTAAGTCAGGTAAATAAGGTTATCAAAAATTACACCAAAAACACAAATCTATGCTGAGCACCTCTTATGTTGTAGGCCTCTGTGGTATAATAGTGGGACAAGAGAAAAACAGTCATGACCACAAAAAGTTGACAGTTTAGGGCTACTGAAGAAATAAAATTAGGACAGAATGAAGCCAACTCAGAGGACTCTTCAGTCTTACTTCAGGAAAGCATGGAAAAAATTCTTAGACAAATTGTCAATTTATATGATACACTTGCTTTTCCATCCTCAACAAGCACTGATATGATTTTATATGAACAGAATTGCTGGTGATTTCCTAGTTCCAATAAGTATGGAAGTCAAACTCCTAGAATTTTGACTACAGGAGGTAGAAAAGGAGAAAGGATCTTTAGTCAGAGCCCAGTTAACCCTAGAGTCGGTCAGAAGGCATTCTTTTGCATCTGTGCACTTATACACACACACCCACATACATACACACACGCACACACGCACACACGCACACACACACACCCTAGATAACTTATTATAACCTCAGCCTTAGAAAGCCACAGGGTGCTAGTGAAAACAGAATAGAAAAATATTTGCTTCCTGTATAGGAATAAAATCCTTAAGTAACATTGGACTTCAGACTTTAGATCATACTATTGACATCCCCTACAACAAGCAAAGCCTAGATCTCCATTCTGTGGTTGGAAGTTGGAACATGAGGAATTTACAAATGGAATCACTATGTAGATGGAAAGAGTAAGACGTACATTGGCAAAGAAACAATCCTTCCTTTTATTAGCTCATCTAAAACCTTTTAAAACTGAGACTTAGTGATTGGTAGTCTCCCCAAACAAACCAAAATAAAATAAAATTAAAACTTTGTATAAGGTACTGGGTGATGCACAAACTCCCTGATACTTCTCCAAAAATCCAGTCTGAGAATCCTTGCTGTAGACCTGGGGTGCTCCTCCTTCCTGAAAAGCAGAAGAATAAGGACTGGGGAAAAGAGTTAGTTAGGTGAGGAAAGTAAATGGGATCAATGTTTAAAGTCATATTTGTTTCAAAAATAACATAAGAATGGTGAAAAAACTTTTTCATATTAAAATACTGATTTTTTAAAAATAGTCTGTTGGGATGTAACCAGCATATCATAAAATTCACTCTTTTAATATATACCATTTAGTGTTTTTTTTTAAGTATATTCAGTTGTACAAGCATCGCTAGTATTTAAACTATTTCTCTCACCCTCAAAAGAAACTCTATGCCCCTCAGCAGTCACTCCCTATTTCATATACTCCTTAATCTCAAAAATAAATATACCTATCTACTTTCTGCCTCTTTATATTTATTCTTCTATATATTTTTTGACATTTCATATAATGGAATAACAGAAGGCAAGCATTTTTGTGCCTGGCTTCTTTCACTTATTATTTTCCAGGTTCATGCATGTTACAGGATATAGCAGTACTTCATTCCTTTTTAAGGCAAAATCATACTACAGTTTTTCAGCTGATGGGCATTTGGGTGTTTCGACTTTTGGGTGATTATGAATAACACTACTTTGAATATGCATAGAGAAGTTTTTGTGTGGGTGCACGTTTCAGTCCCCTTAGGTGTACAGTTAGGAGTACGATTACTGGGTCATATCATATCTGTATATGTGCATTTTGAGAATTTCAACCTGGGTCACCTGTGAGTCAGTCTCTATTAATTGTCTCTTACCTTAAGAATGGATCACGTTGTCCGCATTGTTTTGAATTGCAATCTAAGGTATTTGTCACCCTTATAATACAGATGTAGAATACGCACTCTGGGTTTCTGTGCTACAGGACAACAACATACTGGCATATTGGGTCAAGGTCAGATTTTCATATGCTTCTTTGAAGAGTATTATTTTTCAGTCAAGATTTTAATTCAGCAGGTTTTATTTGATTGGACTCAAATAGCAAAATCTAGCTCTTAAATGGTAGCTCACATCTCATTTCAGATCCCATTCGATTATCTGGAATCTGTTCTGCATATGCATAGATCAGGAATTAGCAAGACATTTAGGGAGGGTTTGCATTGATTTGAAATTTACCTTTGGCCTTCTTTTTAAAAATTTGTATTGGAATATAGTTGGATTTACAATGTGTTTGTTTCAGGTATATGGCAAAGTAAATCAGTTATATATGTAAGTATATAAAATTTTCTTTTCCCATATAGGTTATTACAGAATATTGAATAGAGAGTGAACTTCCTGATCTTAGAGGAAATTCTTTGTTTTTCACCCCCAGCCAGCTGTGGGTTTGTCATATATGGTCGTTATTATGTTGATCTATTTTTTTTTTTTTAAACACAGTGTACCAAGAGTTCTATCAGATGAAAAACTTTAAAGAGAAGTCATCTTGTCTGGAGTTTATCCTTGTGTCTCGTCTCTATCAAGTCTGTATCTCTTTGCTTAGGGATCTGTCTCGTGTATTTATGTTACTTCTAATATATAGGAAGATGATTATTGCAATTGCGCTAGTGCTCGAGAGGTTTTCTCTAAGACACTAGAGCACTTGGAATGTCTAATTTTCAAACATGTAAAATTGGAGTTAGCTCATTTAATGTAACAGTAACAAATTCTGAAGTGAGTTTTGCATTGTGATTTGTTTTCTAACAGATTTAGAGCTATAGCTTCTTTCCCTGAAACGTCTATGGTCAGTGTTCCTAGAGGCTCTGATTTTTTGATCAAGCCACTGCAAAGCAGATTTTCTCTTGAGTTTACCTTTCTCCAATGTATCTAAATGACCTTATTCATTGTCTGTCTTTAAGTTTGTTCTTTCTCAGCAGTTTCCCACACTTCTAGTACTTCTAGGTGTTAGTATTATGATTAATCCTAACAGTAAAGTTGTTCTAGATTACTTGTGCCCTGGGTACCACCACTGTCCTTGTGCTCCAGGTACAATGACTGTCCTTAGACCAACTGGCCCAAGGATGTGCTGTCACACCCTGAATCTACACTTATTGGTTCCAATCAGGTTATATATCATTGCAGGTAGAGAAACAAATAAGCAGAAGGATCTTCCAGGGTCCCCTCAAATAAATCTTATCGGCAGTTGGGAGAGGACATCGGTGGTTGGGACTAGAGGTTGGGTGGTGGTATGCCAGGGAAAGGGTGAAGGTGTGCCTATGCAGTGATGGAAAAAGTGTTTATTCTCATTAGGTTGAGATTACAGAGGTGTATAAATTTGTTAAAAATCCACTGAATGTACACTTACAGATTGGTGAATTTTATTGTATGTAAATTATACATTCAAAAAGTGGATTTAAGCAAAGATATCCAGAAATATTACAGATCTTAGAGATTAAACTATACCAATAAGTAGTTTGAGGATAAAGATCAATGAAGCAACTGTGTCCACCACATAGCTCTAGAACAGTAGAAACTGACTTCTGCTGTAAGGACAGAGGTGTTGCCTAGATACAGCTGCAGAGCTGCTGAGACCTCTTAGGGCTGCCTGATGTTTGTGTGCTCTGAGTCTTGTTCTCCGGTCCCTTCTGTTCAATGAAGCTTGCCAGATCCACCGCATCCTTCTAATACGTTCCATTTTAGAGTTTGCCTCTATTATTCTCAACAGAAGCACCCGGATTCTCATAACAGTTTACCTTAAAGAAAACATTATTTAGAACCAGAGCTTCAGTAGTTAACAATGAATTGCCAAATTCCCTCAACTTGCGCATTCATAGATACCAGCATTAATTAATTTTTGTAAGAATTTCAGTTCTGTTTTGTGGTGTGGATAAAGAATTATTAAGTACCAATTCAGTTTTGATTTTAGTGCTTAGTGAAGCGTTTGGCAAATGGTAGGTGCTCAATATATATTTGCAGACTCTCTGAACAAGCCAAAAATATTCCTGATACAAGGGATATCAATAATCAATTAACAAGGAAGGGACAATTTAAAATGTTGGGGAAGAATTCTGGTGAATAACTTAATTTTTGAAAAAAAAAAAAAAAAGGAAGAATTGTCAAATGAAGCCAAAAAGTAATAAAGCATTTGGACATTGTGTTTATGACTTGATTTCTTTGTTTAAACTGGGAGAAGCAGTGGCAATAGTCTTTGAATTCTTTTTCACCATCCCATTTTCTGCTTTCAAAAATTTAAGTGGCATTTCAAAATCTGCAATCTGTCATCACCGTCTTTTGTACCCTGTAGGTGTAAACAAAGCCAGTTTAGGAAGAAAACCATTATCCTCCTGAGGGTTTGGTTTTAACAAATGATAGATACAATTTTCTTTAATCATTGTCTCCTGCTCAGACTCTTGGCTCCAGACCCATGTGGTTATTCACCTTCAAACCTCCATTGCAGCACTGCTGACTCTGCATTCAAACTGTGCTGAGAAATAAGCTGCTTTGACATTTAGAGGCCTAAGGCTTCTTTTCTCTTTTCAAAAATTATGTAAGTTAGCTACAAGCGGTTTTGTCTGCTCATATGGTTTCAAAGCAGATGGTGAGTTCTCACCTCAGCTGGATGGAAAGGCCCTCAAAGCATTTAGCAGTGTTTACCAGTTGAATCTTAACTGCTTGTGCTTGGGAGCCTTTGGGAACATATGATCAACAATCATGGATATCAAAATCTAATGGACAGTATCAGCTTCAAAACTAAAGCAAACCATTAACTCAGTTCCTGATTTAAAGTCACGCTACTTATCCTAGGCAGATGTAATTGAAGTTCATTTAACTGAAATTTATCAGCCAGGAGACCCCTGGGACTCCCTTTCCTTGCAATTGTTTTGCATTTCCTTTGCAGGCTGTGGTAGTATGATTTCACTCTGATTGTGTTCACCAAGGTTATCTCACCTTTAGCTTTCTTATTGCTTATATTTCAATTAGAAATTAATTTAGTGTAGAAGTGAAGCTGTATGCACTTGATATCCTTTCACTTACAGGATTTGTATTTTTATCCATGTCCTGACAGCACCATTTCATAACTCTTTGGAGACAGGGACAGATTTTCTGTGCTGCAATGCAATCTAAAGGGTGAGACTATTTCTATAATAAATATATACCTGATGTACACCATATTGTTTGCACAATCGGTGTTCTTAGTGGGCAAAAGAAAAATACATTGTAACTTCACCTCTTCCCTCATTCTTAATTATAACAGGCGCTGCTGCTGCTGCTGCTGTTGCTGCTAAGTTGCTTCAGTCGTGTCCGACTCGGGGGCACTAATAGGGATATATTATCAATATAATCAGTCACCAATAAAGTAAGCAGTGTAATTTCTATTTAAGGTTTTATTTTGGTGTTTTGGTACTTACTTGAAGTGAATCAGGACCACGTGGTACCTGCATTGGTCTGTAGTCACACTGGTGATCTGTTGCCTTTTTTTTTTTTTTTTTAAATAATGAGGACATGAATTCTTCTTAAATGAGAGGATGTTTATGTCTAGAGTTGGCAAAGCCCCATAGTTCGTGGCTTTAGAATGTTTCTAACAAGTTTATGTTTAAAGATTGTCTTCTAAGGACAACAGCAGAGTGGATATAGAAGGATTATGCCGAGAAGTTCCGGAAATGCTATTAGAATGCTGTCTCTACCGTGGTAGAACATCTGTCTTAACGTGCTATAGGTCTTTCACACAAAGTTGTGTAAATGACCTGTTATAGAATGATCTAAAAAATAAAAGATTTAATACTAAAAATGTATCACTATCAAAAGCAAAGATTAATGAGGAAAATTGTATTCATTCCACAAATGGAAAATGTTCAGTTTTCCTCTCAATCAGCTTATCATTATTTGATACAGCTGCCCATTCTCCTTTTTAACATGAATTCTTCCCTTGGCCTTTTAGACACCATTATGCTGACTGAACGGTTACTTGTTAGTCATCTGCACTTGTTTTTCCTTTTCTTCTCAACTTACTACCAATTAAAATATCCAAGATTTAGCCCTTGGGTGTCTCTTTCCTGTCTATACTTAATCCCTTTGTGATCTCTATTAAATATTCAGTTGTGAATTCCATATGTGTGTTGAAAACATTCAAATTTCTTTTATGAAACTCTTTTATGACCTTCAGGCTTTTTTATTAAGTTGCTTACTAAAAACTTCTTCTTAGATGTTCAAAAAGTATCTTATATTAAATCTTTCCCATAGTGAACTTGTAATCACCACACTTAACCTTGAATCTGCTAATCTCTTAGACTCCCTAATCTCAATAAATGTCACATTGCCATTTACTCAGTTATTGAAACAAAGCCTTGAAATCACTCTTGACCTCTTTAATGTTAGAGCGTATGTTCAAATAATCAGTTGATCCTTGTTAGTCCTTTGGTTCCAGTTTTTCTTTTGAATTGAATGACCTTCTCATTTCCTTCAGTGTTAACACTAACTGAAACCACCATTATTTCCTACCCAGTTTACAATGGTCACACTACTTGCATTCTTGTCCACCAATTCTCCAGACAGCAGCCAGAGGAAATTGTAAATACTGTAAATCTGATCCTGTCATTCCACTACTCAAACACTAAAACGTCTTCCAATATTTCTCAGAACAAAACTCAAATTCACCTTGCTTATAATACCCACACACACACACACTGGACATGACCCGTAACCAACCTCATTTCTTACAAACCTTCTTCTTTCTTTCTCTATGCTAGTCATGTGTCTCTCCTTGGACTTCAGAAAGTTTCCACCTGAGAGTCTTTGTTTTCTCTATTTCCTTTTTCTAGAATGTATTGCCTCACATATAATCGTGGGTCATTCCTCATTGCCTTGAGGTAGGTCCTCAAGTATTCTTCTCCTCAGAAGAGTCTGCCTTGAAACTCTATTTGAAATAATCTACCACCCCATCACATTATCCTCTCATTCCCTTATATTTCTTCTTAACAATAGTCATTTCCTAGTATATTTTTTGAATATGTACATAGGCACATATTGTAGGTATTATATCCTTTATATATGTATTATTGGATTTCCTTGCTAGAATTTAACATTTTTGAAGACAAGGGCATTATCACCAGTATTGTTTTAGTTGTTAACTTGTGTCTGAGTCTTTGCGCTTCCCTCATAGCTCAGTTGGTAAAGAATCTGCCTGCAATGCAGGAGACCCTGGTTTGATTCCTGGGTCAGGAAGATCTCCTGGAGAAGGGATAGGCTACCCACTCCAGTATTCTTGGGCTTCCCTGGTGGCTCAGCTGGTAAAGAATCTGCCCGCAATGTGGGAGACCTGAGTTTGATCCCTGGGTTGGGAAGATCCCCTGGAGAAGGGAAAGGCTACCCACTCCAGTATTCTGGCCTGGAGAATTCCATGCACTGTATAGTCCAGGGGGTCTCAAGGAGTCAGACACGATTGAGTGACCATCTTCTTTTGTGACTCCATGGACTCTCTGCCAGGCTCCTCTGTCCATGGTATTTCCCAGGCAAAAATATAGGAGTGAATTGCCATTTCTTTCTCTAGGGGATCTTCTTGACCCAGTAATCAAACCTGTTTCTCCTGCATTGGCAGGCAGATTCTTTCCTATTGAGCCACCAGGAAAGTCCAAGGACATTATCGTTTCTGTTCATTTCTATCCCCAGTACCAAGAATTGTGCCTGACCTATAGCAGATATTGAATAAGTAATCACTGAATGAATTAAATGCAAAAACATGCAGTTGAGACCACTACAGTTATTGTCTACTAGGCAGAGCCTTCAAGTGACCATGCAGAGGTACTGTTCATGCTGAGGAAAGTGCCCTCTGGCCTTTAGCAGAGTTTTCACATTACTACCAACTGTTGATCCACCTACTTGGAAGAGCATTCTCTAATGAAACTTCCTGTGATAATGTAAATGTTCTATACTACCAATTATAGTGGCTACTAGAGGCTTTCCTAGTGGCTCGGGGGTAAAGAACCCACCTGCCAATGCAGGAGACATGGGTTTGATCCCTGGGTTGGGAAGATCCCCTGGAGAAGGAAATGGCAACCCACTCCAGTATTCTTGCCTGGGAAATCCCATGCACAGAGGAGCCTGGTGGCCTGTAGTCCATGAACTATATAGCCTGGTAGGCTGTAGGCCATGGAGTCACCAGAGTTGGACACAAGTTAGTGACTAAACACCATCACCAACAACAAAGCCACTATTTTGCACTTGAAATATGGCTAGTACAGCTGAAGAAGTGAATTTTTAATTAATTTTAATTTTTCAAGTTTAAATAACCATCTTTACTGCTAAATTGGATAGTGCAGGTCTAGATAATAGGAGGCAAGTGATTGCCTGCCTTAAACAACCTTGAGCTAGGTCTTTTTCAGTAAATGTTAGATGAACCTAAATTTCCTGGTTCCATTTTCTTATTCTTTGCAGCTTATGTGTGTTTAGCTCATACTCTCAATACAAAAAGAGAAAATGGAAAATATCTCTTTTTAAATGTGCTCAGAGCAGAAGGCCAATTCCCCAGCATGAGATAGATGCTGTTGGCAGAAGGCTTCCTTGCAAATGCGGATTAAGCAAGAAAACACAGGGCACAGTTGCTTTCAGTGGAGCCAGTCAGCAAAGCCATGGGTTTTTGTAGATTCCCGCTTAATTATACATTGCTTTCTTCCTCTACAGCCAGTGCTGATTTGAATCTGTGGATATGCCTGCATTTACTGAGCAGCCAGAAAAGGATATACAAAACTGAATATTTATTTAACATCTCCCTTATAATAGTACACAGTTTCCAAAATTTGACACAATATAATTTAAAATATATGACCCTTACAGCTAGGGGCTAATAATTATATCACAAATGGTTCCACGCCATCCCCTGATAAAAAATAAATTAAAAACCAATCTTTAAAACATGTACAGTGAATGGAAAAGGAGAAAACAATATCTATGTAAATCATCTTCATGTAGAGTGAACACAGGGGAGAGAAAAGACACATGCTTCTCTTTAAGTCCTCTTTTTCCATCCAACCTCCTACAGCCTGATCTGCCTTCTGAAGAAACAAATCAGAGGCTGTCCCAGAGTGGTAGAGTAAATTGTCTGATATCCTAACTTTCTCCTTTTAAATCAAGCTGATCTAGCATTTACCAGATGACTACCCTACATTAAGCCATGTTTCTCAACCTCAGCACTATTGACAGTTTGGAATGGATAATTTTTTTGTGGTGAAGCCCTGTCCTGTGCATGGTAGGATGTCTAGCAGACTCTCCCTAACAGGTGTGAAGAGCAGCCACCCTCTAACTTCCAGTGTGATTACCAAAACTATCTCCAGATATTGCCAAATATCCCCACAGGTCAAAATCACCCCCAATGGAGAACCAATGAGGAATAAAGTTAGGACACCAAAGCCTACTCTTTTCCTGTCTTTACCTGGACCTTGACCCTTTAAGCTTCAGCTGTTCTCAATCCCATGTTATTCTCTTGGACCTGAAAATGTCTTTTCTTTAACTGTTTGACCTTAGCCTCAGTTTTGGACTTGCATACTGATGTTGCCTACCTTAAAAACCTGAACTGATCACCTTTTCCTCAAGATTTAACCAACAGGTACATTTGCAGGACTTGTCCTTAGTGTGGCCTTTCCTGATTTGTGTCTCTTAACAGATCTGCTTGAGATACCGAAGCCAGACTATATAACCCTCTGGAAGGAAACTGATCTAATTGCTGCTGACCTCAGTTCTAGTTTCAGCTGGTTATTAGCTTGTTGTTTCCATATTACTTTATGTCAATTAATAAATTGAGGCCCACAGAATTTATCTTCAAAAAGGAATTTCCATTCTAATTGCCTCAAAGGTTTACAAATTCTAGATAAGATAGCCAATATTAATGACCCAGCAAGCCCACTGCTGGGCATATACACCGAGGAAACTAGAATTGAAAGAGACACGTGTACCCCAATGTTCATTGTAGCACTGTTGATAATAGCCAGGACATGGAAGCAACCTAGATGTCCATCAGCAGATGAAGGGATAAGAAAGCTGTGGTACATATACACAATGGAGTATTACTCAGCCATCAGAAAGAATACATTTGAATCAATTCTAATGAGGTGGATGAAACTGGAGCCGATTATACAGAGTGAAGTAAGCCAGAAAGAAAAACACCAATACAGTATACTAACACATATATATGGAATTTAGAAAGATGGTAACAATAACTCTGTATGCAAGACAGCAAAAGAGACACAGATGTACAGAACAGACTTTTTGACTCTGTGGGAGAGGGAGAGGGCGGGATGATTTGGGAGAATGGCATTGAAACATGTATAATATCATATAAGAAACAAATCGCCAGTCTAGGTTCGATGCAGGATACAGGATGCTTGGGGCTGGTGCATGGGGATAACCCAGAGGGATGGTATGGGGAGGGAGGTGGGAGGGGGGTTCAGGAGTGGGAACTTATGTACACCCGTGGTGGATTCATGTCAATGTATGGCAAAACCAATACAGTATTGTAAAGTAAAATAATAATAATAATAATAAGTGCTTTGGGAAGATTTTTAAAAAGAAACTTTTTCTGCAAATACAACTAAGTATAATGGTAGCAATGTTCCTTACTCCATGGAAGCTTATAGCAAGGTAAAGGTAGATGAACTGGCAGCTCTCAAACATACTGCTATAGCAATGTACATTGTAAAGCGGACATGACCTTGCTCCCATCTTTTCTCACATTGTGACAGTGTGCTAAAATTCTATAGAATGGAAATTGAGGCGTTCCTGTTTTACTGCTATGGCAGTGCTAAGCTGATCTGGCAAAATTCAACTTACCAACCCAAGTACCAAAGTCAAACAGGATTTGTGGACCACATCAGGGAGAAAACTCTTTTGCGTGCCCACATATAGCTCTCCCGAAGAAGTGTGAGCTCCATACTTGGTGCTGGATTTTAAATGACTGCAAACCCCTCTCTCTTGTCTTCTTAACTCTGTCAGCCTCTAAACATGGAGGAATGCTCCTATTTCTTATCCTGATTATGGGATATAAAATGACAAATGCTTAGTAAAGCATCTTGGGCTTATTCCAACACATGGTTGTGCTATGGCTTCCTAAGTGGACGTAACGTATTTCCCTCTTGCGGGGGTCACCACACCCTCACCTTTACAGCTGTTCCACTAGAGCCCTGCGCGTGATATGTGTGTGTGTGCTTCTGCATCTACTTATATTGGCACACTCAGAACTGAGGTTCATTTAGGCATTTTGGGACTGCAGAAACCAGATCAAGCCTTCCTAGAACACATTGGTGATTTTATTTAAAAAAAGAAAGAGGAAAAGCTGACTTCTGTTTTCATGTGAATGATGTTTGAGAAGTGCCTCCTGGAACAACTGCGATATAAAGTGGAATTAGACTTCTCCACTCGAGAGACTGAAGAGACGCCGCTAGCAAAGCAGGAAAAGTAAACGCCACAAGCCATGTCTGAGCTTGCCAAGAGGCTGAGCCTTTATTTTAGGATTGTTACCCACCTTCTTTTACCCAATTTGGTAATGAAATATCTGCATAGTATTCAGACGAGTCATCTTTAGGAATGTGATCACTGAAGTTAAACAAGCAAGGGGAAATAGGTCAAAAGATAGTGCGTATAGTTAAAAATAGCCACCGCAGAAAATGTGTGTGTATTTGGCATCGTGCCTTTTCACATTCACTTTAATTGGCCATTTGGCTCACTGTACAAAGCAGACAGATATTCACACCTCTGGGACATGGGGGTTATGGTCGTCTGCTGGCTGCTCCAAACCACACAAATTGGAGACTAAGGCAATTATTTCTGCAACTGATGCTGAAATTGTTTTCCTTTCATATCAATAGTCTATTTCCAATGTGAAAAATAACAATCACCCCTTCTCTGACAATCACTATTTGCAGAGCAACTCTTCTCTGTTAAAGGTCCTCCCCGCCCCACTCTCTAGATCCCTTCCTGCGTGGTGTCACATGATGCTACATGTCTAACCTTCTATTATACTCTGGCTGAGCTAACAGCTGGATTCTCAGTCAGCTATGAAGTTTAAATTGGTAACTTCAAATCTGTTCTGTAAATTCCAGCCATAGCTGATTGGCCAGAATTTCAATATTTTGAAAATTGAAGTATAGTTGATTTACCTTGCCCTGTTAATTATTGCTATACATACAGCAATGTGTGTATACACACACACACACACACACACACACACACATATATATATATATATATATATATATATAGCATTCTTTTAAAATATTTTCTCCATTATGGTTTACCGCAAGATAATGAATATAGTTCCCTGTGCTATACAGTAGGACCTTGTTGTTTAACTATTCCATATACAAAAGGTTATGTCTGCTAACTGCAACCTCCCACTCCATCCCCCTGCCAAACCCTCCCCCTTGGAAACCACTAGTCTATGTTCTATATCTGTGACTCTGATTCTGTTTCATGGATAGGCTCATTTCTGTCATGTTTCAGATTCTACATGTAAGTGCTATCATATGGTATTTCTCTTTTTCTTTCTAAGTTATTTCGCTTGGTATTATGATCTCTAGCTGTGTCCATGTTTCTGCAAATGGCATTATTTTGTTCTTTATTATGGCTGAGTAGTATTCCATACCTTCTTTATCCACTCCTCTGTCGATGGATGTTTAGGTTGTTTCCATGTCTTGGCTATTGTGAATAGTACTGCTTTGAACTTAGGGGGTGCATGTGTCTTTTTGAATTATAGTTTTGTCTGGATATATGCCCAGAAGTCAGATTGCTGGTCCATATGGTAATTCTGTTCTTAGTTCAGAATTTCAGTATCAATGCCCAAGTTAAGTCTCAGTGATTTACCTTAGAAAATGTAAAAGCCATCACATCAACTCTTTTTCTTTCAAAAGAATGTTCCTGTATATTTTTGGTCCCTCATGTGTATTCCACAATTTATTATAAGTATAGAGCCACAAACTTTGCCAATGGCTTAGGAAACTGTGTAATGGTGTACTTATGACTAGACAAGTGCATAAAAAACAAGTCCATACTGTTTTTAAATTTTAGAGTTTATATATAATTTTATAAAATAATTTTATATTAGAGTTTTGAACTCAGGAAATAAAGGATTTTATTTTGCTTGTTGCAGAGTCATAAAGCAGCACATGCTTAAGTAATATGCAGAGAACAGCACTGTTTGAGGGAAATTATCTATGATAACCAGTGAATAGAGCTTATGATGGACTAGGAATTTGGGGGCTTTATAAAAATTATTTCAAAGAACATTCTGGCATCTGTCCAAAAGGACATGGCCATTCTCAGGATAGCTGTCGGGTGTCAGTTTTTTAAATTACTAAACTCTACCTCTGGATTCCTTCTCGACTTCTCCGGAGATAACATTAGGCCATAGCCTTATATCTTTGAAAACACATTTCATAGCATCTCGATCTGTGAGTTGTTATCATCTCCTAACTAGCTACTGAGTATTACTGGATCTCATGGAATGAGGTAGTAGTACCCAGTCACCAGTAATCACTAATGGGTTTTGAAAAGGAAAAACTCCTAACTTGGCAATGATTTGAGGAGGACCATTGTAAAACTAAGAGTGGAATAACAAAATGAAGAAAAAACAAAACAAGCCATCTGCTGGTCTGTTGGGTTTCTTGTTTGGAAATAGGAACTACCTTGAGAATTTATACTCTAATAAATATTAAAAAAATTAGAACTTGCATTTTTAAGGGACAAAGATAATGTATGAGTGTAAATGATGTTCTATTCCTCATACTTAAAGTAGATAATTTGTTTACAAGGCATTTCTGAATTTCTGTGCCACTGGAGATCCTGAAAATGGGTGGCTTTTCTGGTTACGGCCACTTTTCTTAGTTATTTCACACATTTTCTTATAATACATGCTTAAATTAATTTGGTTGTTCTTGGTTGTCCTAAAAAGAATTTGACCAATTTTTCATTATAGTGGCCTATTTTTCCAGTATTTAATAAAATTACAGTTGATTCATATGGTAAGAAAAACTTAAATAAATGAAGGAAATATGAAATATAGAGAATGCTAAACTTTCAAGTAGAATGTGATATGGCTAATTTTTCAAATGGAATCAGTTGCAGAGTTTGCATAGATATTGCAAACTTTTATGAGTTTTGAATCATAAACTAACTGTATAAAAGCACTCTTCTCAGGAGAATCCACTAACTATTAGTGGTCTGGGAGGGAATGCTTAGTCAGAAATGCTATTTTAAGACTGACTATACCATATTGGCTTCCCTAGTGGCTCAGATGGTGTGAAGCATCTGCCTACAGTGCAGGAGACCCGGGTTCAATCCCTGGGTTGGGAAGATCTCCTGGAGAAAGAAATGGCAACCCACTCCGGTATTCTTGCCTGGAAAATCCCATGGACGGAAGAGCCTGGTAGGCTACAGTCCATGGGGTCGCAAAGAGTCGGACATGACTGAGCAACTTCACTTTCATAAAGATACCATATTGGCTCAGAGTATAACTAATAATAACTAAGAATATGACTTGTTTGGACACTGCTTAGGCTGCAGGATTGAGAGCAAAGATAGTGAATTGCACTTTGTGAGGAAAACCAAGATATTCAAGAGATAAAGTATAGGTTGGAATCAAATAAGCAACTAAAAACAATTGTATCGACATCATTAATATACTAAATAGCTAATATTACTGGCTGGACTTCCCTGGTGGTTCAGTAGTAAAGAACCCACCTGCCAGTGCAAGAAACATGGTTTCAATCCTTGGGCTGGGAAGATCCCCTGGAGGAGGAAATGGCAACCCGCTCCAGTATTCTTGCCTGAGAAATCCCATGGACAGAGGAGCCTGGTGGACTACAGTCCCTGGGGCTGCACATTAAGAGTCAAACACAAACTAATGACTAAACAACAAAAACAACATTATTGACTACGTTGTCTATGCTAGGTACTGTGCTAAGTTATGGAATTATCACCACACATTCTACAAATTAGTTCCTTTTCACTATCCAAATTTTATACAGAAAAGAACTAAGTTGTAGAATGTACTTAGGTTTGAACTTTTAGGGTTTAAGTTCTTATGTGCTGTGCTGTGGTCAGTCACGTCTGACTCTTTGTGACCCCATTGGACTGTAGCCTGCCAGTGTCCTCTGTCCATGAGATTCTCCAGGCAAGAATATTACAGTGGGTTGCCATGCCCTCCTCCAGGGGATTTTCCCGACCCAGCGAGCCCACATCTCCTAAATTGCAGATGAATTCCTAACTGCTGAGTCACGGAGAAACCTGTAAGTTCCTATAAGGGATCCAGATGTGTGTGTGTGTGTGTGTGTGTGTGTGTGTGCGTGCGTGTGTGCGTGTGCACTTAGTTGCTCATTTGTGTTTGACTCTTTACAACCTCGTAGACTGTAGCCCGCCAGGCTCCTCTGTCCATGGGATTCTCCAGGCAAGAATACTGGCACAGGTAGCCATGCCCTCCTCCAGGGGATCTTCTGGAGGCACCTAATAGGCAATCTGAAATAAGAGATAGAACCTCAGGAGAAAACATCAGGTTTGAAGATACAGTAAGGGAGCTATTAAATTATAAATTATCATTCAAGTCACAGAAGTAACTGATAAACAGTTTTATACCACTGGATAATAAAAGGAAATAGGATGGGAAATTATCTTTGGATTTGATTATTAGTAATTATAATAAAAACTGTAACAGTGGAAGGAACACAAGCTATATTGTACTGAACTAAAAATGAAGTATATACTCTTCAACTAATATAGGAGAGACGTTTACCAACTAAAAAATGAAAGAAAGTGATTACTATTTGTTTTTAATAAAATATGACTCTGGAAAAAGAGATTTCAAATAGACACTTTTGACTGATAGCATGTTTCAAGTGCCATCAAATCAATTTTTGTTAACCAAAGGCCTTTAATAACTTGTAAAAGTAGTAGAAATATAGAATTAAAGAATTATTATTTAAAATTGAGCTGATTCTTGCATCTGTCTCATGTTAGTTTAGGAAGTTCTTTTCACTGAACAACCCCATGATGAAATAAATTATTAGCAGACTCTGGATTCTTTATACCTAGATCCTAACCAAAACAGTTATGAATTCCCCAAATCAGATTATTACAGTGAGTAGTGACAGATGGAAATTTGAAGAACTATGTTTATTAGATAGAGATCATCACTTGAAAATCTCATTATTTATGAGAAATTACCCCTTTATTTGTTTGCCTTGTTGAGTTTATGACAGTCTCAATTTTAGTCATGTTGAGATTCAAGTACTAAACAATACTGTAATCATATTAGAAAATGATAATTCTTTCCCTAATGTCTAATAGACAATGGCAGAGCAAAAAATAAGCAGCAATTCAAAACCCAGTAGGAAATTTTATATATCCTACAGAATAAAAGGAGACTTATAAAGTTATATCTCGCTCATCACTGGCGATATAACTCTAAAGATCAAAATCACATGAAAGGCTCTGCAACTATCTCATTTTGTAATGGGCACTGGCATGTGCTTAGTGCAGTCCCTTCTTTCCTGGTTCTCTGGTAAATGAAAGTAACACAAATTACCACTGAAAGTTTAGAACAGGGAAGAATAAGACCTAATGAATGGAGTAGCCAAATAATAATGAAATAATATTAGATTTAGGAACCCAAGATTATTTCTTTGGATATTAAAATCTCTTGGTCCTATAACTTTCCTTAAGAAGGTTTTACAAAATTGATCAAAAACCCCATAAAAATAGTTCCCATCATCCAATCCATAAGTATGTTTTGCCCATCTAAAAAATACTGAAATAGGTTTTTTTGCCCATAATCTTTTGATCTTTGTATAGCCACTGCTTTCATAATCAAACCACTTGGAACTAACGAAGCTGAAATTTGTTTCTACTATTAGCCTTCATCTTTTTTAAAAGCTTTTTCATTCTTATCTAGCAATGACAAATCATTTGATGCTCTGTGTACAGAGCTTATCAGAGATGTTAGCTGTTGCAGAATGTAATATGTCAGCCAGTTTGAGTCTGATAGACTCTCTAGAAATGAACAGGCCAGAGGTGAATGACAATTTTTACTTTTCCTTCAGTGTCAAGCCACACTTTCAATCAGTTTTGCTTTTCAATCACCACTGACAAATTTCTACTTTCCACCTTAGTTTTTAGTACTAATAAAAACCCCAGACCCAACTCTATTGAATGAAGTCTACTTTCCTGATCACCTAAAGTCATAACTTTACTTCTAGAAATGCCAAGGGTAAGTAAAACTTTTTTTTTTACCCTTCCTCAAAAGTTTATGATACATTATTCACTTAGTCAATACCTATTTATCAGTTTTCTTCTCAAGTTGGAAGCTACAGTAGTGAATCAAGCAGAAAGCCCCCTGCTGTTACATTGCTTGTAGTCTAGTGGAGAAGGCAGTCAAAAAGCAACTTATTGCAGAAAAGGCTGATGGTAAAAGGAAAAGTGCAGGATACTGTTGACTGCCTCATCAGGAGGTTCCAAGGTGGTCTGTGGGATCAGAAACACCTCCTGGAAGAAATGAAGGTTTAAGGTAGAATCTGAAATGACAGGAGTCAGCTAGGAGAAGGAAGGCAGAGGGCTAAGGAGAACTACCCAGGTAGAAGAAATAGCATGTAAAAATACCCAAGGTTGAACATTTCCCCCCCTAAGTATATGGGCCTCTCTTCTCAACTAAATTGAGGTTTTGTGGGCAAGAAGGCAAGAGCCATTTTATCCTTTGTGTCTCCTACACATTTTGGAATAATACCTCACAATTAATAAACCTAATGGTTGTTTACTAACCGCTGCAGAGTCAGACAGGACTTAGCTACTGAACAACAGCAACAAACTGATGCAGAATAAGAGCATACAGAATTACAAAGGTGTGACAGCCATGACTCTATCTAAACCTATACTGCAAAGCTACAGCAATCCAAATAATCTGTGCTGGCCCAATGTAGACACACAGATCAATGAAACAGAATGGAGAGCCCAGGCATGAATCTACCCTCATATGATCAATTAATCTATAACAGAAGAGGCTAGAATATAAAATGGGGAAAAGATAACCTCTTCAGTAAATGGTGCTGGAAAAACTGGACAGGTGTAGCAAAACAGTCAAACCAGGCTGCTTTCTCATGCATTTACAAAAATAAACTCAAAATGGATTAAAGACTTAAATGTAACAGATGAAGCCATAGCACTTCTAGAAGAAAACAGAAGTGGTGCCCTCTTTGACATCTGTCTTAGCAATGTCTGCTTTGACATCTGTCTTAGCAATACTGTTTGAATGTATCTCCTCAGGCAAGAAAAAAAAAAAAAGCAAAAACAAACAAGACTACATCAAACTAAAAAGCTTTTCCACAGTGAAGGAAGCTATCAGTAAATGAAAAGGCCATGAACTGAATGGGAGAAGATATTTGCAGATAATATACAGAATAATACCTGTTAATATCCAAAATATACAAAGAACTCATACAACTGAAGATCAACAAAACTGACAACCATATTTTAAAAAATGGGCAACCAGAAGACATGAATAGACATTTTCCGAACAAGACCTACAAATGGCTGACAGGCATATAAAAGATACTCAACATCACCAATCATCAGAGAAACATAAATCAAACCCACAATGCAGTTATCACCTCTCAGCTAGCAGAATGCCTATCATCAAACAGAAAACAAAAAATGTTGGCAAGGATGTAGAGCAAAGGGAGCTCTTATGTACTGTTAGTGCTGCCACTAGAGAACACAGTATGAAAATTCCTCAAAAAAACTAAAAATAGAACTACCACATGATCCAACAATTCCACTCATGGATATTTATCTAAGGGAAATGAAAACACCAATTAAAAATATATGAAACCTTATGTTTATGGTAGCATTGTATATGCTACAGTAGCCAATATATGGAAGCAACCTAGATGCTCATCATAGAAGAATGGATAAAGAACCTAAGTACTCATCATAGATGAATGGATATGTATACACACAGACACATACTAATACTGATACATACTAACAGCATATATATGTATTAATTTCCCTCAGTTGAATATTACTCAGTCATAAAAAGGTATGAATTTATGCCATTTGGGAAAACATGGATGGAATAGAGGATATCATGCTAGGTGACATAATTCAGACAGGGAGAGATACATACTACATGATTTCACTTATAGGTAGAATTTTAAAAACAAATGAACAAATATAACAAAACAGGATCATAAACATAGAGGAAAAGTGGGTAGTTGCCAGAGGGGAGAGGAATCAAAGGAGAAGAGAGAGAGATGAGGGAGATTAAGAGATACAAACTTCGAGTTGCAAAGTAAATCAGTCATTGGTATGAAGTGTATAATGTGGGGAATATGGTCAATTATGTAATATTTTTGTATGGTGACATGGTGACTAGAATTATTGTGATCATTTCAAAATGTATAGAAATACTGAATCACTATGTTGTATAACAGAGACTAACATAGGATTGTAGGTTAGTTTACTTCAAAACCAACCAAACAAACTCATAGAAAAAAAGATCAGATGGTTGTTACCAGAGGCTGGGGATGAAAGGAGAGGGAACTGGATGAAGGCTGTCAAGAGATACAAACTTTCAGTTATAATCATAAATCAGTACTAGTGATACAATGTATAACATTATAAGATAACCAACACTGCTGTATGTTACAGATGAAAGTTAACAGAGTAAATCCTAAGTACTTAACTCTTCACAAAGGAAGTACATTTTCCCCTACTTCTTTAATTTTATATTTATATAAGATGATGTGTGCTCACTAAGCTTATTGTGATAATCATCTCATGATTCTGTAAGTGATATCACTATGCTGTACACCTTAAACAGTGCTGTATGTCAATTACATCTCAATAAAACTGGAAAGAAAAATAAGTTTTCAGATTGAGTTAAATGTGTCAACATTAGAGTCAGTGCTTATTATGGGAGCAGAGAAAAAAGGATTATGAGAAGGAAGAACATCACTGTGTAAAAAAAAAAAGTAAGATTATTTAAGGGTTGAACCTTTTGGCCCAACCAAACTCTTATCTCTGGAATTATTGATATCTATGCTCATGCTCAGTTCAGTTCAGTCGCTCAGTCGTGTCCGACTCTTTGCGACCCCACGAATCGCAGCACGCCAGGCCTCCCTATCCATCACCATCTCCCGGAGTTCACTCAGACTCACTTCCATCGAGTCAGTGATGCTGTCCAGCCATCTCATCCTGGGTCGTCCCCTTCTCCTCCTGCCCCCAATCCCTCCCAGCTTTTCCTACTGTTCATGGGGTTCTCAAGGCAAGAATACTGAAGTGGCTTGCCATTCCCTTCTCCAGTGGTCCACTGGAGAAGGGAATCCTCATGCTAGTTTGGGCAAAAGAATGGAGGGTAAGTAACAAAAGAAGTTCATATGAACTGGCAGCAGGTACCCAGCTAATAAAAACTAGGGGAGATTATACGTGTGTGTTTATATAAACATTTAACATAATATTTTAGCTGTTGTCAGTAAGTAGATATAGAAATTGAATTCACAGAAAAATAACAAACTGCCTTTATCTCTTCAAGTTCGTAGTAGAATTACATTCATATTTCTAAGAGTCCATGGAATGCTGAAAAAACAGTGCCATAGAGAAAAATATCAATCAAACTGATAGTAAACAAAAACTGTTATTTAACAGGGATAGTTGGACACATATGCTCACAAGTAGATCTATCTAGAGCTATAGTATATGTGCTTGGTCGCTTCAGTCGTGTCTGACTCTTTGCAACCTGTGGACTGTAGCCTGCCAGGCTCCTCTGTCCATGGGATTCTCCAGGCAAGAATACTGGAGTGAGTTGCTGCCTCCTCCTCCAGGGGATTTTCCTGACCCAGAAATTAAACCCATATCTCTGGTATCTCCTGCATTGCAAGCAGGTTATTTACCACTGAGCCACCTGCAGAGCCCGTACGAGAGCGTTTAATGTACTGAACATAGCTTCCACAAATTGTTTTTGGCATTTCCGTATAGACTCCATGACAGGAGGCTTTTATGAATGTAGCTGCTCATAAGGGACCAACTTGTTGGCAATGCTTAGCAACAAGTCTCCTCAAATACCTTCTGCTGACAATACCATCTGGCCCAGGATATGTTGCCAGCAAGACCTGTTAATCAGTGTTCCTCAGTTCTCTCTCTCATGTATATATATATATATATATATATATATATATATATAATCAGAAGTAGGTTTTTGCTAGATTATTTCATATTTTCAGAGCTAAATAAACCTTGGGGTTTTCTATATTTGACTGAGTGTTAATTGTTCAATGCCCTATGCATTTTAAAAACAGATATGCCTCTGAAAAATACTTAGCTGTTGTTGTTGTTCAGGGACTTAGTAGGTGTCCAACTCTTTGCACCCCCATAGACTGCAGCACACCAGGATTCCCTGCCCTTCACTGTCTCCCTGAGTTTGCTCAAACTCATGTCCATTGAGGCAGTGATGCCATCCAGTCGTCTCACGCTCTGTCACCCCCTTCTCTCCTGCCCTTAATCTTTCCCAGCATCAGGGTCTTTTCCAGTGAGTCAGCTTCTCATATCAATTGGCCAGAATATTGGAGCCCCAGCTTTAATCAGTCTTTCCAATGAATATTTAGAATTGATTTCCTTTCGGACTGACTGGTTTGATTTCCTTGCTGTCCAAGGGACCCTCAGAAGTCTTTTCCAGCACCACAGTTTCAAAGTATCAATTCTTGGGCACGCAGCCTTCTTTATGGTCTAACTCCCACATTCTTATATGACTACTGGAAAAACCATAGCTTTGACTATATGGACCTTTGTTGGCAAAGTGATGTCTCTGCTTTTTAATATGGTGTGTAGGTTTGCCATAGCTTTTCTTCCAAAGAGCAAGAGTCATTTAATTTCATGGCTGAATCACCATCCTCACGGATTCTAGAGCCCAAGAAAATAAAGTCTGTCACTGTTCCTTTTTTTCCCCATCTATTTGCCATGAAGTGATGGGACCAGAGGCCATGATCTTAGTTTTTTGAATGTTGAGTTTTAAGCCAGTTTTTTCACTCTCTTCCACCTTCATCAAGAGGCTCTTTAGTTCCTGTTTACTTTATGCCATTAGGGTGGTGTCATGTCATTAGGATGGTGTCATCTGCAAATCAGAGGTTATTGGTATTTCTTCCAGCAGTCTTGATTCCAGGTTGTGATTCATCCAGCCTGGCCTTAACTCCATAAAAAACAGGGGTCGCTGAATTAGCATAGTCATGGACATACTCTTAATAAAACTAGCAGTAAATATTAATAAAATGTTTAATACTTATCATCGATTACCTTAGTTAACATATTCTCTTACTGAGCACTATCTGTAAGCCAGGAGCTGAATTTAATCTTTCTAAAACTCTATTATATACTCATTGTTAAACATATTTATATGAATAATAAACAAGATCTCAGAGAAACTGTGAAACTTAACTTCTCAAGTACAGTAAGATAAAAGATTAGGACTCAATCCGTGAACGTTTTTATTGCTTTTGGCTTAATTGGTAGTTTTTCTGACATTTTAAGATTACAACAAATTCTTTTATTTGGCCTTTAAAAATTAAAATACATTTGGAAAAATATGTATTCCTTCAAAGAAAATTTTGGAATACCATTGGCTTTGGCAGAATATTGTATTAGTAAGGGCATGCTAATGGCTATAACAATCCTCCCAGTCGTGGAGGATTCATGTTGATGTATGGCAAAACTAATACAATATTGTAAAGTAAAAAAAAAAATTAAAAAAATAAAGTTTTATTTCTTGTTTATTTTGCAGTTAATGTTTTTTAGTGGTAGATGCTTAGCTCCACATAGACATTCAGCTAACCAGGCTCCTTTCATCTAGAAACTCCACTCATGTCTTTCTTGGGCCTGAAAGACTATTTGGAGCACTGTAAACAACAATAAATTGAATATACATACCTTTCAAAAATCTTTATTGAACAGTTGGTATACAATGTTGTATTAGTGTCTGGTGAAATGCAAAATGATTCAGTTATATAAATATGTATATTATATAAATAAAATATATATGTATATATTCCCTTGTGGCTTCTTTTGCATTATAGGTTATTAATCATAAGATATTGAATATAATTCTTTGTGCTATAGTAGGTCCTTGAAGTTTACCTGTTTTATATATAGTACTTTATATCTGCTAATCCCAAAGTTCTAATCTATCTCTCCTCCACCTCTCACTGTTTCCCCTTTGGTAACCCCCAAATTTGCACACACACACACACACACACACAAATTCAATCTATTCTAGGGGATAGAGAAAATGTCAACAGTAGTAAAGAATTGATATCAGAGAAAGCATTTTCTCTACTATAATGATTTAAGCTAGGAAATCTCAGAGGGGTAGGAAACTTATATAGTTGGAAATTAATAAAGAACTTATAAGTAACCTGTGGTCAAAAGTTAAATATATTGAAATTTTGAATTATTCTGAATTGAGAGATAGTACAAATAACATATGCCAAAATTGTAAATACAATAAAAACATTTCTTCCATGAAATATATAATGGTAAATATTTTAAGTAAGAACACTTAATTATTAGTGAGCTCAGTATCTACTTTAAAGTTTTTTTAACATTGAAATAATTAAGATAAAATATTAAAAGAGAAAAAGTATATGATTGTCTTGATAATGATGAAAAAAATATTTGCTGTCATTCAACATTAGTAAATGCCTTTAAAAATTTTATAAAACTTATTTGTGAAAACTCTGCAATAAACATCACAGTAAATTACAAGTAATTTTCTTTAAGGGACAATTTAAGATACTATTTATCATTATTTCTCTTCCAAATTGGAGAGTGCAGCTAACAAAGTAAGACAGCAAAAAGAAATGAAAACTAGGAAAGAAAGACAAAACCATTATTCATAATGACATAACTATATTTTAAGTATTATTAGATTTATTACAAGGATGTAGCAAATTTTCTAGATGAAAGTCAGTATAAAAATTAATGTTTCTTTACTAACAGTTATAAAGTATCTTATCAAATATTAAAATATTTAAAAAGATATAACTGTTACCCCCCAAAATCAAAATGTAAAGTATAATTTTGTGAGTAGGACCTTAAGGGAGAAAGGTATAAGACTTTATGAAACACATATGTAAAAGATAAAAATAAATACAGAGAAGTACAATGTTCATGTATTGACAGCTCAGTAATACAAAGTTGCCAGTTCTCTTCAACAAGTTTCATGTGTGTGTGTGTGCATGTGCAAACTGACAAAAGATACTTTTTGCATTTCTCTAAGGCTGGTCAATATTCAACATCCTTGAACAGAAAGTGTGTTCCAGAGCTTTCAGAATATGTACAGAAACAGACACATGGAGAACTGTCTCCCAACAAAGGGAAATAAGTGATTCTTGAACAACTCACTAACCACACGCAGAGAAATACAATTGGACCCTTAACTCACAAAAACATTAATGTAATTACTTTAAAGAACTAAATGTGAAGAGTAAAATTCTTAAAATTTTGGAGAAAATATATGATGACCTCAAATGTAAAGACTATCTTAAGATGCAAAAATCTGAAAATTATTAAGCTGAACTTTATTGAATTGTAGATATTCAATAGTTTTTGAATAAGGAACATGAAAACTGTGGTTCTTAAAAACAGAAAATATAATTTGGAGTTTAAACTAATATAAATGAAAAAGATTGATAAATCTGACTACGATAAACTAAATTTTGTTCCTTAGTATCTACCATATAGAGAATTAAAAAAAGCTATAAACTGGGAGCAAATATTTGTTATACATATACGAACAAAGTTGGCAAAAATCCAGAATGTATACAGAATTGCTGCAAATCACTGAAGTGCAATAGAAAATTGAACAAAGACTTGAAAGTGATGGAAAGGGAAACCCAGTGGTCAGTATACATATAAGAAGTTGCTCAACCTCACTTATCATCCATCACGAGAATGCATGTTTAAGCAAAATGAGTTGTTTACACACACTACATTGATTAAAAAATTGTGTGTCTATATGGAGGGTTGGTCACAATGTGATAGGAGTTCCGCTATATTGGCTCAGTTCAGTTCAGCTCAGTCGCTCAGTCGTGTCTGACTCTTTGCGACCCCGTGAATCACAGCATGCCAGGCCTCCCTGTCCAGCACCAACTCCCGGAGTTCACTCAGACTCACGTCCATCGAGTCAGTGATGCCATCCAGCCATCTCATCCTCTGTCGTCCCCTTCTCCTCCTGCCCCCAATCCCTCCCAGCATCAGAGTCTTTTCCAATGAGTCAACTCTTCTCATGAGATAGCCAAAGTACTGGAGTTTCAGCTTCAGCATCATTCCCTCCAAAGAAATCCCAGGGCTAGTTGGATCTCTCTCCCTTGAGAGTCCAAGGGACTCTCAAGAGTCTTCTCCAACACCACAGTTCAAAAGCATCAATTCTTCGGTGATCAGCTTTATTTACAGTCCAACTCTCACATCCATACATGACCACTGGAAAAACCATAGCCTTGACTAGACGGACCTTTGTTGGCAAAGTAATGTCTCTGCTTTTCAATATACTATCTAGGTTGGTCATGACTTTTCTTCCAAGGAGTAAGCATCCATTAATTTTGTGGCTGCAGTCACCATCTGCAGTGATTTTGGACCCCCCCAAAATAAAGTCTGACACTGTTTCCACTGTTTCTCCATCTATTTCCCATGAAGGGATGGGACCAGATTCCATGATCTTCATTTTCTGAATGTTGAGGTTTAAGCCAACTTTCTCACTCTCCACTTTCAATTTCATCAAGAGGCTTTTTAGCTCCTCTTCACTTTCTGCCATAAGGGTGGTGTCGTCTGCATATCTGAGGTTATTGATATTTCTCCCATCAGTCTTGATTCCAGCTTGTGCTTCTTCCAGCCCAGCATTTCTCATGATGTACTCTGCATATAAGTTAAATAAGCAGGGTGACAATATACAGCCTTGACGTACTCCTTTCCCTATTTGGAACCAGTCTGTTGTTCCATTTCCAGTTCTAACTGTTGCTTCCTGACCTGCATATAGGTTTTCCAGAGGTAGGTCAGGTGGTCTGGTATTCCCATCTCTTTCAGAATTTTCCACAGTTTATAGTGATCCACACAGTCAAAGGCTTTGGCATAGTCATTAAAGCAGAAATAGATGTTTTTCTGAAACTCTCTTGCTTTTTCCATGATCCAGTGGATATTGGCAATTTGATCTCTGGTTCCTCTGCCATTTCTAAAACCAGCTTGAACATCTGGAAGTTCACAGTTCATGTACTGCTGAAGCCTGGCTTGGAGAATTTTGAGCATTACTTTACTAGTGTGTGAGATGAGTGCAATTGTGCGGTAGTTTGAGCATTCTTTGGCTAGTAGAAGACTAAATCAATGTAATCACCCTAATTATCACTACTAGATAAATACTAGTATGTTGATACAACAAATGGTGTAATGGTGAAATAAACTTCATGCCTCTGAATGGATGAAACTAAAAAAACTAGTATTGTGCCAAAGAAGTATTAAGTCTCAGTGGAATAATAAAGTCCAATTCCATTTATAGAATACTAATGGACAATCAAAATAAAACAATATATTGCTTAAGGAAAGGTACATCGATAGTGAAACTATGCATTGTTTTCAAAAAAGCAAGGGAAAGATTAATAAAACTTGTGGAGAGTCACTGGTTGGTGGAGGGAAAAGAAGAGGCATATGATGAAGGAAGAACCCAAGAGGACTTCTCAGCTTATAGGAATGTTCTGTTTCTTCACTCAGCTGGTGGATACGTAGATGTATGTTTTTATTATTTTACATATATAAAATAATACATATATATTACATACATATATATTACATATATATTTATTTTTACATGATTTATATATTCTTCAGGCCATATTTAATTGAAAAAAAAAAAACAAAAATTAACTTCAAAGACTTTGACATACTAGTAAAATGCCTATCATTTTGAAGATCCCATGAAGGCCTAAGTAATCCCATTACTGACCTATAAACATTTCAGCATGCAAGATGTGTGTCCTAAGTTTCTTCGGTCGTGTCCAACTCTTTGCAACCCCATGGACTGTAGCCTGCCAGGCTCCTCTGCTTATGGGATTCTCCAGGCAAGACTACTGGGGTGGGTTGCCATGCTCTCCTTCAGGAGATCTTCCTGACCCAGGGATCGAACCTGTGTCTCTTATATCTTGGTGTTGGCAGGTGTGTTCTTTATCACTAGCGCCACCTGGGACGCCCCATAAACATTTCATCATGCAAGGAGGTAATACACATTTTAAAAATCTTAACTATGAAGCCTCTTGAAAATAAGAACTAAGAAACAATACTATTACTGCATCAGAAATTATGAAGTGTCTTAGACACTGCCCAGATCCACTGAATAGAAGATGCAGACACAATGTGTAGTGTCCAGTCACTCAGTTCCTGCTGATCTGAGGAGCCCCTGACTTTCTCCTCCATATGTTTTCTTCTTTATTACCATTGGTCGATTCAAGTAGAGTCTTTGTTTTAGTGAACTAAGTGCTCAAGCTGATGGCTCTGGCTATGGTTGCCATGTTGAACCGAGGACTAGTAAAAGGTCAGTACACCAAACTAACTATACTACCCACGCTTCCTCCCATGGGACTGTTGAGGTAGCCAACTCCTACTTCTCAGGATTCCCAGTCCTGAGACGTCACCAGGAGCAAAGGAAAAACAGCAGAACTGAAAGTCAACAGTCTTGGTCTTGGTTGAAGAATTGCTCATGACTTGCTTTAAGAAGCTGTTCGTCTTCTCTGGGCTTCAGATTTCTTATCAGCATTTTTTGTTTCCATTAAATGTCCATTGGCTTAAATGATCTCTTTTCATGCCTCTGCTGCTGCTGCTGCTGCTGCTGCTAAGTTGCTTCAGTCATGTCTGACTCTGTGCGACCCCATAGACGGCAGCCCAACAGGCTCCCCCGTCCCTGGGATTCTCCCAGAAAGAACACTGGAATGGGTTGCCATTTCCTTCTCCAATGCTTGAAAGTGAAAACTGAAAGTGAAGTCGCTCAGTTGTGTCCGACTCTTAGCGACCCCATGGACTGCAGCCCACCAGGCTCCTCCATCCATGGGATTTTCCAGGCAAGAGTACTGGAGTGGGGTGCCATTGCCTTCTCCTTTTCATGCCTCTAGGGATTCTGAAATAGTTTTTTGAAGTCTTAGCCGATATTATATGGCCTATCGGCGCATATGGCAGGATTTAAAGTCATTTAGATTTCTTCGAAGTGATTTTAATCCAAAAATGTTCAAGCATCTTACTTAGTATAAAGTGTTAAAGCCACAGCTGGATTTTGACCAAATCCCTTCTCATGTGTTTTATCCCATTTGAAAATTGAAAACCAGGTTTGTTTTGCTTTTTAATTGCTGTCCCCTTCTGGGAAAGGACAGACTTTGAGAGAGAATAAGACCAGCTGTTCTACTGCTGTGTGACTAATCCTAACACTATTTTCTGTTACTGAGTAAATCTTTCTGTTCCAGAGAAGAATATCTGAGGAAGGACAATAAAAAATGCTCATTGTGGCCTTATCTTTTATAGTTCACACATGCTCCCAAGATGTATTCAAATTCAAAGATTCAAATACACTCCCTTGGCAGAAGACACAGCAATGTCTGCATGATTTTTATTCTCTTGAGAGAAAAAGGTTTTTTGGAGAAAAATTAGAAGATAATTATAACAAAAGACATTTTTAAAAGGTAAACAATTATATCCCCAAACTGGAATAGATCCCTTACTTTAAAATGAAACCAAAAGTTTTGTTAGTAGGTTTTTTCCCTGTTTAAGACCATATCACTGAGTCAGAAGTTTGTCAAATTTCCGTCAAACCATTGTTTTTTTTGAGGGAGACTCAGAAAAACAAGGATTGGGGAAAACCAGCTGACAGTCATCAACTACAAGCCTGTGTTTTTGTAAGCCTCTGCAACCCTAAATTATAGAACAAAGTCGAGGTCATATAATGTCTCACTACCAATTTCCACTTTGTCCCTGACTTGCTTTCCCAAAACATAGTTGGCTTACATAAGCATTCTCTGATTTGTTATCAGACTCATGTAAGTTTGGAATAAAAGCCAAATCTAATTATTGAGAGTCTGAAAATAAATAAGCTGTTACCCAGTTTTTCCTCATGCCATTCTTTATGGCAGTGGCTGCATTTCCTAGCCAATAGCCAAGGATCTGTACCTCTTGTCACCCTCAGATAATAATTGCCCAGTTTCCACAATATAATAATGTTCAGAGCAAAAGGGGATCAATACACTTTGTATCTTTAAAATGCTTTTTCTTTCAGAAAAGAAAATGACTAACTTTTTTATACACGTAATATGCAATAGAAGTCAAAGTATTAGGGGTATAATTAATTAACTTAGAACAGGTTGCAGGATTTAGACGAAAAGTCCAAAGACAGAAAACCTAATGGTGATAGGATCAGATCTTAAGTTTATATTAGTGGGATGTCTTTAGACAGTAGAAAAGACTTCACATTTTCCCCTGCTGTGGAAAATTTTACATAGAATTTATTTTACTTAACATGCTTAAAGCATGAAGAGTCATGCATTATATATGTCTTAATATAAAATACACTATATATATATTTTCAAAAATATGCCTCCTGGCTTAAACATACTTAACTCACTTTGAAGTCATGCCCTTTCTCTGCATTTAGTTTGAACAGCAAAGTTCCCATTTGGACGGTTGGATTAATGCTAATTTTGTTGTCACAGAGTTCACTTCACAAGACTTGTTTTTTTAGTCTTAAAACCCTCTCCTCCATACCTTTTTTTTTTTTTCAAAGACTGAATAATTCTTCCTGAAGGATGACCTCACAATTGCATGTGTTCAATGTTCCTGTAAACTAACCTTTTAAAGATAATTTTCAGAAGCAGTAGAAGACATACTTTGATTATGAGAGCACAGACAATGTAGCTACAGGCCCGGCTGACTTTCTACCTACATGGACCATGAAAGATGAAGCAGTGGTGCAAATACGGGAAAAAGCCTGTGATTAATAAACAGCTATTGCTCAGAACCCCAGTCCTGCTCTGTTTCCTCTCCTAGATCTCCATGGGCCACCACATGACCCAGAAACAAAGCAAAAGACAGTGCCTAGCACAGGGTCCAGAACTCCGCTTCAGCACTGTGGTCATTTCTGTCCTTAAGGAGCATGAAATCCCAGTTGATAAATATTTTGAAATAGCTTTTAGCTATAGACAGTTAAATGACGATGATGATTGTGGTGTAGCCAGGCACTTGAAATATATGCAGGGGAAGCATCAGGTATGTACTTAAAAGCCTCTGAATTTCAAACAACGTAGGATGACCCATGATAGTCGCTTTAGAAAGGTTTTAGATGAATTCAGAAATGAGTTCACTGATCATGAACATTTCAAAGATGAAGATGCATTAGAGAGGCTTGAAAGTTGGTTTATGAATGCAAAGGGTAGATCATTGATATTTTAATTGATGAATTAATAAATTAATGTTTCTAACCCCTTATCCCAAGTCTTTGAAATGAGAAATATTTTGGAATTCAGACTTTAGAAAGTTCATATACTTTATGTGTCACCTGTATCAGGCTCTGGGGAAACACTCTATAGTCTAATAATCAGTGTTTATGGAAATAAATTTATGGCTAGTCATAGCAAATGAGTTATAAAAATCTTAGTTCTCATATCCTTATGAAATTTGGATATACAGAAGAGGAATTGTAGTCATATTATTTTATATAATTAATATGGGGCTTCCCAGGTGGCGTTAGTGGTAAGTGAAAGTCACTCAGACATATCTCACTCTTTGCAACCCCATGGATTATATAATCCATGGAATTCTCCAGGCCAGAATACTGGAGTGGGTAGCCTTTCCCTTCTCCAGGGATCTTCCCAACCCAGGGATCAAACCCAGGTCTCCCACATTGCAGGTTAATTCTTTATCAGCTGAGCTACCAGGGAAGCTCCGCTAGTGGTACAGAACCTGCCTATATTTGCAGGAGACATAGAAAGACCTGGGCTCAATCCCTGGGTCAGGAAGATCCCCTGGAGAAGGGCATGGCAACCCACTCCAGTATTCTTTCCTGGAGAATCCCATGGACAGAGGAGCCTGCTGGGCTATAGTCCACAGGGTTACAAAGAGTCAGACACGACTGAAACAGCTTAGTATGAGTTTTAAAATATGTATATATCAGCGTATGAACTGATTACCTATTACAAATAAACATTGAGTATTTCATTTGAATTTCTAATGATTCTTATATGTATTGTGACTGGTATTATTTTGCTAAGGTGTTTTTGTTAGGAAGCCTTACATTTTTTTGTATACTTCTTGGATATATTGTAGAAATAACTTTTGTATCTTCCATGTGCAAACAATGTTAGAAACTGAGAAAATCAACACGAATAAGAAACACTGATGTGTTTTAAACTACTGAACCATAGACCCAGCATAATGCCATATGATAAGACGTTAAGAACAAATTCTTTGTCTATACTTGTGCATATATTTCATTCACATGGTAAGAACATAAATGTTTAATGATTTAAGTACAAGAAATATGAGCAGAGTACTAGGCGGACTCCAGAAGTAGTAATTACTCTACTTTGGAGGAGGTAATACTTGAACTGCATCTTAGAAAACAGAGTAGGAAGAAAAGAAAATTGAGTAGGAACTCTCTTAAGACAAGTAAGGAATGACATTCTAGGAAGGGGAATAGCATGTGTAAAAGTAGGATATTCATGATCAGCTGTACTTCACTGGGAAAAAAAAAAACAGATAGACTGCTAGATATTTCTACAGGAAAAAAAAAGTTTTTCTGCAGTCAGCAAAGAATCACACTCTGGGGCTGCAACTCTAGCAAGTCATATACAAGTCTTCATAAGCAAGGGAAGAAGTCTGTTCCAGAGCGGGAAGAGGACATGGGGGGTGGAGAATGGATGGTAAACAGAGTCCTTGGCTTTTCATTGGCTGAGTTGTTGCCAGAAAAGAAGTCTTTCTTGTTCCTGTTGGACTCTGGTATCATCGCAGAGCATGAGAGCTCCCCCTTCTGGTCTCCCAATCCTATTTAATTAAGGTTTCTGCTTAATAATTTTTACCTGTGACTGGAATACCTGGGAAGTCAGGGCCAGAGGAGTTGAAAGGACAAAGGACAACATTTTTTTTTAGAACCTCAGACCTTATTCGTCTTACAGATAAAAGTCTGCGAACTTTTACCAATCTCTTACCATTTCTTCTACCCTCCAGCACCTGGCAATTGCTTTTCTCCTCTGTTTGTATGAGTTTGATTGTCTTTGTTGTTTTGTTTTTTAGATTTAATGTGTAAGTGATACCATGTATTTGTCCTTCTCTGTCTGGTTTATGTCACTTAGCATGTGAAGTCGCTCAGTGACTGAGCGACTTCACTTTCACTTTTCACTGTCATGCATTGGAGAAGGAAATGGCAACCCACTCCAGTGATCTTGCCTGGAGAATCCCAGGGACGGGGGAGCCTGGTGAGTTGCCATCTATGGGGTCACACAGAGTCGGACACAACTGAAGCGACTTAGCAGCAGCAGCAGCAGCAGCAGCATAATGCCTTAAGTTTCATCTGAGTTGTTTCAAAGGGCAGAATTTCCTTCTTTGTAACTACTGAATAATACCCCATTGTGTGTGTAGGTATGTATATTGACATGGATATATATACATGTGTATAAACATACGTATATACATGCATACATAGGGTATCCCTGGTGGGTCAGCAGTAAACAATCTGCCTGGCATGCAGGTCATGCGGGTTAGATCCCTAGGTTGGGAAGATCCTATGGAGAAGGAAACGACAACCCACTCCTGTTTTCTTGACAAGGAAATCCCATGGACAGAGGAACCTGGCAAGCTACAGTCCATGGGTTCGCAAATAGTTCGACATGACTTAGCAATTAAATAACAAAAATAACAACATACACATACATATGCACACTTATCTGCTGACAGACACTAAGATTGTTTCCATATCTTCAGTTCAGTCGCTAAGTCGTGTTTGACTCTTTGTGACCCCATGGACTGCAGCACACCAGGCCTCCCTGTCCATCACCAACTCCCAGAGCTTGCTCAAACTTGTGTCCATTGAGTCAGTGATGCCATCCAACCATTTCATCCTCTATCATCCCCTTCTTCTCCTGCCTTCAACCTTTCTCAGGGTCTTTTCCAATGAGTCAGTCTTTCCCATCAGGTAGTTGAAGCATTGAGCTTCAGCTTCAAAATCAGTCCTTCCAGCGAATATTCAGGACTGATTTCCTTTAGGATGGACTGGTTGGATTTCCCTGCAGTCCAAGGGACTCTCAAGAGTCTTCTCCAACACCACAGTTAAAAGCATCAATTCTTTGGTGCTCAGCCTCTCTTATAGTCCAACTCTCACATCCATACATAACTACTGGCAAAACCATAGCTTTGACTAGATGGACCTTTGTTGGCAAGGTAACGTCTCTGCTTTTTAATATGCTGTCTAGGTTGGTTGTAGCTTTTCTTCCAAGGAGCAAGTGTCTTTTAAGTTCATAGAGTTAACATCTGCAGTGATTTTGGAGCCTGAAAAAATAGTCTGTCACTGTTTTCATTGTTTCCACATCTATTTGCCATGAAGTGATAGGTACGGATGTCATGATCTTAGTTTTTTGAATGTTGAGTTTTAAGCCAGCTTTTTCATTCTCCTCTTTCACTCTCATCAAGAGGCTTTTTAGTTGCTTTTCATTTTTTGCCATAATGATGGTATCATCTTTGTATATGAGGTTATTGATATTTTTCTTGGCAACCTTGATTTCAGCTTGTGCTTCATCCAGTCCATCATTTCTCATGATGTATTCTGCATGTAAGTTAAATAAGCAGGGTGACAATATACAGCCTTGGTGTACTCCTTTTCCTCTTTGGAACCAGTCTGTTGTTCCATGTCCAGTTTGTGATGTTAAACGCCTTTTAATATACTTGTTGATCATTTGTTCATCTTCTTTGGAAAAATGCTTGCTCATTTCCTCTTCCCATTATTTCATCAGATAGTCTGGTTTTGTTTTTGTTTTATTTTTTACTTTTTGCTATTTAGTTGTATGAATTCTTTATGTGTTTTGTATATTATCCCTTATCAGACATATAATTGGGAACTATTTTCTCCCATTCCATAGATTGCTTTTTCATTTTCTGTCCTGAAGTAGCTTATTTTTGCTTCAGTTGCCTTTGCTTTTGGTGTCATAACAAAAAACAAAGAAAAATTATCACCAAGACCAATGTCAAGGGGCTTTTTCCTTTTTTTTTTTTTTTCAGGAGTTTTAAGGTTTCAGGTCCTACATTCAAGTCTTCAATCCACGTTGAAGTAAAATTTCTATATAAGATAGGAATCTAGTTTCTTTGTATATGGCTGTCCAATTTCCCCAGAAGCATTATTGAAGAGACTGTCCTTTCCTTATTGTATATACGTGTCTTCTTTGTCACAAAGTGACATTTGAATCCCTTGGTTTTAAACTTTCCCCTTTAAGCTCTCCACATACATGGGTTGAAGGAGTAGTGACTTAACTTTCAACACATGCTTTTGCCATGATATATGTATTTCACAGAAATAATTAATAGTATAGCAAATAAAACCAGTATGGTTTTATTTTATTTTTATCAACTGAAAGTTTTATGAGCTATATATGAATGATTTCTCCAGATAACTCTCCCAGTGTTTTTTACACCCTATTTTAGTCTGCCATATGTATATATGTTTTTTAGTCCCTGTTTTATGTATATATATATAGATACACATATATATGTATATATACATATATATGTATACACACACATATATATAGTTCAGGTTTGTCAAGCAATTCCTAATTGCTTTTGTCACATATGTTAACTCAGTTCCTAATTGCCTAAAAGGTTTCAATGATGGAAAAACACATTTTTAAAGGCAAAACATTATGGGTAGTCAGACTGTTTATAGTTCCTAGTTTATGCTTGGCAAAAGCAAAAAGAAAAATCACACACACATGCAACCCAAACAACTTTTGCAGTGCATTTAAATGTTGAAAGTGTTTTACAAATGAAAATAGCAAAATTAAAGTTTGGCTCACTTCTAGAAATTTAAATACATTATTATTTAAATGCATATATTCCATAAATTATCCCCAAATCACTTAGAACTATCTTCATAGTTTTTTTTTTTCCCCCTGGGTTCTATATAATGTGAACACTAAACAAGAAGTTATTCCTGGAAATTCACATAGACATGAAACACCATATAAGATTATTGTCAACAACAATCATAGCTGTTGCTGTGTTCTCTGTAGTGCCTAACTCTGGTATTGGTGTTAATTTCATTGTGGGTTATGAAGCCAAAATAGTTACTGAAGCTAAGATTTAGGAAATCAAAACCCCAAAATTCTAGGAAAAATGACCAATGCCAATAGCAAAAGGAAACAGATATCCTGCTTTTCTCTTTTAAGTTTTTATTTCCTTTTGACTGTTCTGGCTCTGCACTGCTGCTCAGGCTTTTCTCCAGCAGTGGCAAGTGGGCACTGCTCTCTAGCTGCTGTGCATGGGCTTCTGATTGTGGTGGCTCCTCACGTTGCAGAGCATGGGCTCTAGGGACACACAGGCTTCAGTAGTTGTGGCTCCCAGGCTCTGGAGCACAGTCTTAGTACTTGTAGTGCACGGGCTTAGTTGCTCCATGACATGTGGGATCTTCCCAGATCAGAGATCAAATTGGTGTCTCCTGCATTGGCAGATGGATTCTTTACCTCTGAGCCATCACGGAAACCTACACTGCTTTTCTTAATGTGCCCTCAGTGGAGGAGATAATGTGTTAAAGAGCCTGATAGCTAAACACTTATTTATATTTGTGAAAAAAAAATGCTTTAACAGTATTTACTTTTTCCTCTAGTTTAAAGATAATATTACAGAAAGAAACACAGGGTTGATTTCTGAAATACTGCAAGTCACAAAACTGTGGTCCTTTATGCTTTTTACAAAAATATATAATTGAAGACAGTTTTTCAGTAATCATGGACCTGTTAATAACTAGAAAAAGAGAATGAGGTTATTCAAGATTTTCATATAGCACAAAGAGAAATCTCAAGTGACTATAATATCTAGTATTTTTTTTAAAGAGCCAACTTCAGTAAATAAATTATAAGGGAGAATATGGTGGGTGGATTAGTATAAATAATTATATTAACTAGATCCTTAAAGATGATGATAAGGAAGCATTGACTAAAAGATTAGTATCCAAGATTATGTATTCACATTACATAACATCTTTTTTAGGGTACATTGACCATGAAAAATCTGTTCTTATAACTTACATAGAACATTGAGTAAAATAGCCATTGGCCAGGAACCAGAAAAAAGCTCTGCAGTGGTAATCTCCAAATTACATCTATAAAATATGTGTGTCTAAGGAAATCCTATTGTTAAGCAGATGTATAAAGCAAACACCTAGGCATATATGTACTTTGTTTGTTTGTTTGTTTCATTAAATATAACACTTCTGCCTAACTTTAGCTTAATGGGACAAACTGCTGCCCAATTCCCTATGAAACTTTTGCCAGACCACTTTCTAGAGCTCAGTTCCAAATTGCTAAAATATAGAACCGCTGATAGTTTCCATGGTAAACTTTGTATGTTCCCATTTGAATATACCATGGCTCCAGACCCTTAATCATCTATTAGCTGATTCAGAAGACCCAGAGCTTCTAGAGTCCCATTGCCTTGGACCAGGGGAACTAGATAAAGATATGCAAAAGGTAGGTTTTTCAGCAGTAGTTGAAGACATGGCCATTCATAGGACCCATATATATAATTGAAAAATTTCCCGATTTCCTTCTTATGGCTATTTTAAGTCCAAGAGTGTCAGTTTTAGCTTTGTTAGAATAGTCAGCAAACCCTACATTCGGTTCAACAGAATTATATGGATTCAGTGCAGAAGTAAAGAGTATGGCCCACAGGACACATCACTTTTCTTGTCCTAGAACAATAATGAAGGAGGAACCCTCTCTTTTTTCTTCCCACTTCTTGTGGTTTTTTTACAGCCTTTATCCATTAACCTAAAAGGCCAAAGTCTTTAACAGTAGGTTCATTCTCCTTTTCATAAAACCCATTTCCCCAAAACAATATGAATTTCTTATGCCAAGAAGTGCATATGCATGAGTGATAATATTAGTTCTTACTTCTTCCTAGATTTCAAGAATTTCTGTTTCATTGGGCTTTGAGTGCCTATAATGTCTCTGCATTTGGGGTGAAATTATAGGACCAGCCAAGAATGATGATGCCCTGTATTTTTTAACATGCAGGCATTCCATTGACGACCAGGACAGGTCAGAACTCAAGGGGCACTAAGACAGGAAGCAGAAAAGATGAAAATTTTGGACTGAGCCATCTATAAATATGTCCTTATTCTATCCAGCTAATTTCTTAACCAATACGTGGACAAGAAGAATGAAATATTTGCATCAAAGCACTTCTAAATGTTCATTGTATTGTTCTTATACATAAGTGTTACCTTTATAGCATGGTAAGCTGCTGCTGCTGCTGCTGCTAAGTCACTTCAATCGTGTCCAACTCTGTGTGACCCCATTGATGGCAGCCCACCAGGCTCCCTTGTCCCTGGGATTCTCCAGGCAAGAACATTGGAGTGGGTTGCCATTTCCTTCTCCAATGCATGAAAATGAAAAGTGAAAGTGAAGTTGCTCAGTCGTGTCCGACTCTTAGCGACCACATGGACTGCAGCCTACCAGGCTCCTCTGTTCATGGGGTTTTCCAGGCAAGAGTACTGGAGTGGGGTGCCATTATGCAGTTCTAAATCTACTGGACTTAGAGGAACAAGCAGAATAAATGAATCTTCTTGCTATTTTATAAAATTCCAAGTTGTGGAAACTTTCAGATATTATTATTGATAGTCTTACTTTGTTTTGCTTTCTGCTTATGTTATTGTTTTTCAGCTGAGTGTGTCTCAGATTTACTAATGCTACCAAAGTTCTGGTATCCAGAATGGGCAGCTAGGCAAACATTTACTTCTAAATAGCTCCTCATTATAGACACAGGAGCTGAAGGAACAAACTTTAATTTGGGGATTGCAGGGAGCAGTGAGGAAGCAAGGAGATACAAGAGTTTCCTAGGAGAACAATTCTCTCCTTTGCCACAGAATAAAAATAATCAATTTGTATGTCCCAATTTTAATACTCTTAGCTAACTAAATAGAATACTTATTTCTCCTTATGAGAACCATAAAAGGTACATAAAAACAAATGAACAAATCCAACTTTAGACTTACAGAATATACTTTTAGTCAGGACTCTGGTTGCAGTTGGCAGAAAGTTAGCTCAAACTAAATGGAAATAGAAAATATATATTGCTCCTTGCAACCAAGCTTCAGGAATTGCTGACTACAGCTAATCTCAAAGTCTGTCAGTTCCAGGGCCTAGAGTCCAGAAGTATTCTCTCTGAAGCCTTTAATTTCTGATTCTCTTTGTGGGTTGCTTTTGTTTTCTTCAATTTTTCTCACATTGTTGAAATAGCCACCAACAACTCCAGATTCATTTATTCTCCACAGAGAATGACTACTCACTTTGTTTCCAAGCTAAAAAATGCTTAGGAAAGAATCTGATTAGGCTAACTTCAAACAGGTACCCATACTTGGATCAATCGATGGTGACCATAGCCACACGGTCTGAAAATGGGACCACACACTCTTGAACCATATTGTTAGCAGAAACATTTCTCAGAAGAGAGAGGGTGGGAAAGTGATAATATCCACTACAGGTTATGGTGTTCTGTATGTGGATAATGTCCCATGCACATCAAAAAGTTTTTTAAAGATGAGTTAGAAGAAACCTAATAAAGCAAGTATTAGAAACTTGGGGAAATTTTGTCTGTCCAGATGTAAATATCTGTGCACATATCAGTGATTGTGTGAGAGAGAGGCAGATGAATGATAGGAATAAGGTGAAAGAGAAGAAAAGGGGAGGGTAGAGAAGAAATCAGGCAGATCAGGTTAATAATGGCATTGGAGAAAGCCCACATTTAGCACAGCCTAGTAATATAAATGTTGAGGAATCATATGTAAGCTACGCTTACTGAGAGATAGATCATTAAGCAGAATGGAGCACAAGCATATTCCTCTAGCATAAGGAGTATAGCTTTCAGTTTATCTCTTGCAGAAGTAAGGCACAGTCCAAAAATGAAAATATTTTAACATGAATCCATTCATATGTAGGTGTTTGTGTTTGACTTTTTCAGATAGAAGTACAAAATGACAGATCATGGTTTACAGGGTACTGTAGCCTATACTTTTGGAATTATTTTGTAGTTTTATAAGATAAATTGATTCTAAATCTTGCTATCTTGATTTTTAAAATAGTACTTTTCTAAACATAGTGTTGCTACTTCTCTATAGCCCTACTCAAACACAAAAAGAATCAAAATACAGTTTCCTGCCAGTTTAATCATTGACTAATTGGCCTCAGCATGTAAAATATTGTGGGTTTTTTCCTGTGTATAATTACTACACTGGAAGTTTATAAACTTCCTGGATAAAAAGAACAAACATGATATTCTGCTTTATTTCTGTTTCTGTTGTCAAATCTGGAATGAGAAATTTGAGACCTATGAACATATTGATAGCAATTGAGATGATGGGAGTAGATGAAATATCAAGGGAGATTTCGTAGATTGAAAAGAAGGGAGCAAAAAAACACACCAGAAACATGGAAGCTAACCCACTGAAGGTGCTTTCTTCAGAGACTAAGAAGGGGCAGCCAGAGAGGTGGAAGGGAATCCCTAAAAGAGTTGTATCAGGAAAACACAGTGAAGGAATTTCTTGTAGTCAAATGTGGTGAATTGCAAACAATGCTGCAGAGAAAGCTAATGAGAACTAAACTGTGTCTACTGAAATTAACAACTGAGAGGTGTGTGGTGTGGTATCCTGGGAGAGAAGGACAGTGGCGGTAGATGAGTGAAGGGAGGTAGGATTGCAGTTCAGTTTCAGAGGACTGAGCAAAGTGAAACAGTGAATATGAATGCTGATGCCTTTAGTATCTTGGCATGAATAGAAGGGACATAAGAGAGCAGACTCTGGAAGGGAGTATAAGCATGAGGGATGTTCATCTTATAACATGGGGGAGGATGGGAGAATAAAGAGGATAATAATCGTGAGGACACTGAGGCAGTAGGGCGAAGGCATAGAGGACAGGAGGAGGACCTAAGCTGAAGTGGAGAAGGGGAGCCTTCTTTCACAGAGGAGGAGGGAGAGATAGCAGGAATGAGGGCAGATGCATAAATCTGTGAGCATTTGAAAAGAAGTAAGTTCAAACATAAGCATTTAAAATTTGGGGAAAGAACAAGATCACCTGATTAATGAAAACAGAAAGGAGCTGATAACTAAATTGAAGTTACATATGTTTCATACCCGTTACAGACAATAAAAGAATCTGTTTATCTGCCTTCCTGTATGTCTGTCTGTTGATCTACTACATTGTTTGTGAATGGAAGATTGAAAATAATATTTATGATTGAAGTGTATCCATACCCCATAGACACTAACTTTGAAATGGAAGTGAGTAACAGTAACAAATGAAAGAAGAGAGAAGAAATTGAAGACACAGTTAATGTTGAAAAGCTGTAAGACAGGTAGTAAATATTAGCCCCTAAGGTATAAAACATTGGAAATTACTCAGTTCATAATGATATCAAGGTTGAAGATGTTGATGTTATGAGAGTGGCTAAAATTCCATACAGGTAAAAATATTTGTAATCCAGGAGGTTAAGAAGCTTTGAGCCTAAGGTTTCAGGTAGTCAAGTGCTTGGGCACTGAAATTGCCTAAAACTACCTATGGAAGAATGGAGAGGTAGAACATAGGGCAGATATCAAAGTCCGTAGCAATTAGAGAGCATAGGAAGTCCATAAATGGCAATGGTAAGAAAGAGTAGAGACAGAAGTATTGTTTAGGGGATCAGTCTCTCAAAGAGGAAGGGGTTTGCATGAGGGAGAGAGATTATTGAGCTGGAAGTGCTAACAAAAAGGGTGGGAGGCAGAAGACAATACATCTGGGCTCTGTAGGAAATGAGTTGGCTCTGATAGGGCCTTAGGGTAGAGGAAGAGCTAGGTTTGAACAAGGCAAGGAGATGGATGGAGTAAAGAGGCCAGGAATAAAGTTTTTATTTTTGTTTGTACATTGATTTACCAATATTTATAATGATATGAGGATATCTGAGGCATAGAGGTTGGAAGGGAAGTCAGCAAACTCATACGTTCTCACTAAACCTCTTTTGGCGGGAGTGGAGTTTTACCCATTGCCATTTTGTTTAAAATCTCTACCACTTGTAATCTTTCCCTATTTGGTAGTATCTCAATATTTTGGGGAGGGTCTTATTTTATTAGTAAAATATTATATTAGGATTCTTCAGCCATGTATTTTTTTTATCAGTCAATTAAAGTCAACTTTATTGAATATTGCTCTATTGTTTAAAAACACTATGCATTAGAGTAGACTTTGAAGTAATTTCCATATCTACCAGGCCCCATTTATTTCAAGAATCCTGACAGGCTATTATCCATTTAAATCCATTGACTATATTTTATTTATTTATTTAACTTAAATTTATTTATTTTAATTGGAGGCTAATTACTTTACTTCCTGACATGGACAACTGGCCAGACTGCGCCAACTGGTAAGGAACAAGAGACTTTATTGACCTCTCTCCCCTTCCCTCTCTCTTTCCTCTCCTTAACCCTTCCTATCCTTCCCTGTTTTTCTAGTTCCCCTGTCCTGGACACAGGAATCTGGTTGAAGGGCCCTCAGCCTGTGCTGAGGATTGGAGACTGATCACCTCCTCTTGGCAGAGAACTCAAATTCTGGATCTGGTCTGGTCTGATTTCTGGTAGGGCTGAGTTCCAGTCCTCCCTTCTCTGGAGGCCCAGGGAAAAGTCCAATAACGCCTGGGTATCTATAGGTGACCAGAGACGTCTGTAAGGCCACCCCTTTCAGCCCCCCTCTCCCACCTCCTCCCCCTTCTTCTTTCAACCTGGCTTCCTTTCCTCCCTTGAAATATTTGATGTTAGTACTTGGATTCTTGTATTTAAGGGCTTCCCTGGTGGTGCAGAGGTTAAAGCGTTTGCCTGCAATGTGGGAGACCTGGGTTCGATCCCTGGGTCGGGAAGATCCCCTGGAGAAGGAAATGGCAACCCACGCTAGTATTCTTGCCTGGAGAATCCCATGGATGGAGGAGCTTGGTGGGCTACAGTCCACGGGTCACAAAGAGTTCGACACGACTGAGAGACTTCACTTTCACTTTCACTTTAATTACTTTACAATATTTTATTGGTTTTGCCACACATCAACATGAATCTGCCATGGGTGCACACGTGTTCCCCATCCTGAATCCCTCTCCCACCTCCCTCCCTGTACCATCCCTCTGGGTCATCCCAGCGCACCAGCACCAAGCATCCTGTATCCTGCACTGATCCTGGACTGGCGATTCATTTCTTATATGATATTATACATGTTTCAATGCCATTCTCCCAAATCATCCCACCCTCCCCCTCTCCCACAGAGTCCAAAACACTGTTCTATACATCTGTGTCTCTTTTGCTGTCTCGCATACAGGGTTATCGTTACCATCTCTTTAAATTCCATATATATGCATTAGTATACATGACTGAGCGACTGAAATGAACTGAACTGAACTGATACTGTATTGATGTTTTTCTTTCTGCCTTACTTCACTCTGTGTAATAGGCTCCAGTTTCATCCACCTCATTAGAACTTATTCAAATGTATTCCTTTTAATGGCTGAGTAATATTCCATTGTGTATATGTACCACAGCTTTCTTTCTTATCCATTCGTCTGCTGATGGGCATCTAGGTTGCTTCCATGTCCTAGCTATTATAAACAGTGCTGCGATGAACACTGGGGTACATGTGTCTCTTTCAATGCTGGTTTCCTCGGTGTGTATGCCCAGCAGTGGGATTGCTGGGTCATAAAGTAGTTCTATTTCCAGTTTTTTAGGGAATCTCCACACTGTTCTCCATAGTGGCTGTACTAGTTTGCATTCCCACCAACAGTGTAAGAGGGTTCCCTTTTCTCCACACCCTCTCCAGCATTTATTGCTTGTAGACTTTTGGATAGCAGCCATTCTGACTGGCGTGAAATGGTACCTCATTGTGGTTTTGATTTGCATTTCTCTGATAAGTGACATTGAGAATCTTTTCATGTGTTTGTTAGCCATCTGTATGTCTTCTTTGGAGAAATGTCTATTTAGTTCTTTGGCCCATTTTTTGATTGGGTCGTTTTTTTTTTTCCTGGAATTGAACTGCAGGAGTTGCTTGTATATTTATGAGATTAGTTGTTTGTCAGTTGCTTCATTACCTGTTATTTTCTCCCATTCTGAAGGCTGTCTTTTCACCTTGCTTATAGTTTCCTTTGTTGTGCAGAAGCTTTTAATTTTAATTAGGTCCCATTTGTTTATTTTTGCTTTTATTTCCAATATTCCGGGAGGTTGGGTCATAGAGGATTCTGCTGCTGTGATTTATGTCAGAGAGTGTTTTGCCTATGTTCTCCTCTAGGAGTTTTATAGTTTCTGGTCTTACTTTTAGATCTCTAATCCATTTTGAATTTATTTTTGTGTATGGTGTTAGAAAGCATCCTAGTTTCATTCTTTTACAAGTGGTTGACCAGTTTTCCCAGCACCACTTGTTCAAGAGATTGTCTTTAATCCATTATATACTCTTGCCTCCTTTGTTGAAGATAAGGTGTCCATAGGTGTGTGGATTTATCTCTGGGCTTTCTATTTTGTTCCATTGATCTATATTTCTGTCTTTGTGCCAGTACCATCCTGTCTTGATGACTGTGGCTTTGTAGTAGAGCCTGAAGTCAGGCAGGTTGATCCCTCCAGTTCCATTCTTCTTTCTCAAGATTGCTTTGGCTATTCGAGGTTTTTTGTATTTCCATACAAATTGTGAAATTATTTGTTCTAGCTCTGTGAAAAATACCGCTGGTAGCTTGAAAGGGATTGCATTGAATCTATAAATTGCTTTGGGTAGTATATTCATTTTCACTATATTGATTCTTCTGATCCATGAACATGGTATATTTTTCCATCTATTAGTGTCCTCTTTGATTTCTTTCACCAGTGTTTTACAGTTTTCTATATATAGATTTTAGTTTCTTTAGGAAGATATATTCCTAAGTATTTTATTCTTTTCATTGCAATGGTGAATGGAATTGTTTCCTTAATTTCTTTTCTACTTTCTCATTATTAGTGTATAGGAATGCAAGGGATTTCTGTGTGTTGATTTTCTATCCTGCAACTTTACTATATTCATTGATTAGCTCTAGTAATTTTCTGGTGGAGTCTTTAGGGTTTTCTATGTAGAGGATCATGTCATCTGCAAACAGTGAGAGTTTTACTTCTTCTTTTCCAATTTGGATTCCTTTTATTTCTTTTTCTGCTCTGATTGCTGTGGCCAAAACTTCCAGAACTATGTTGAATAGTAGTGACAAGAGTGGGCATCCTTGTCTTGTTCCTGACTTTAGGGGAAATGGTTTCAATTTTTCACCATTGAGGATAATGTCTGCTATGGGTTTGTCATATATAGCTTTTATTATGTTGAGGTATGTTCCTTCTATTCCTGCTTTCTGTAGAGTTTTTATCATAAATGGATGTTGAATTTTGTCAAAGGCCTTCTCTGCATCTATTGAGATAATCATATGGCTTTTATTTTTCAATTAGTTAATGTGGTGAATTACATTGATTGATTTGCGGATATTGAAGAATCCTTGCATCCCTGGGATAAAGCCCACTTGGTCATGGTGTATGATCTTTTTAAAGTGTTGTTGGATTCTGATTGCTAGAATTTTGTTAAGGATTTTTGCATCTATGTTCATCAGTGATATTGGCCTGTAGTTTTCTTTTTTTGTGACATCTTTGTCAGGTTTTGATATTAGGGTGATGGTGGCCTCATAGAATGAGTTTGGAAGTTTACCTTCCTTTTCAATGTTCTGGAAGAGTTTGAGTAGGATAGGTGTTAGCTCCTCTCTAAATTTTTGGTAGAATTCAGGTGTGAAGCTGTCTGGACATGGGCTTTTGTTTGTTGGAAGATTTCTGATTAGAGTTTCAATTTCCATGCTTGTGATGGGTCTGTTAAGAGTTTCTATTTCTTCCTGGTTCAGTTTTGGAAAGTTGTATTTTTCTAAGAATTTGTCCATTTCTTCCACATTGTCCTTTTTATTGGCATATAATTGCTGATAGTAGTCTCTTATGATCCTTTTTATTTCTGTGTTGTCTGTTGTGATCTCTCCATTTTCATTTCTAATTTTATTGATTTGATTTTTCTCCCTTTGTTTCTCGATGAGTCTGGCTAATGGTTTGTCAATTTTATTTATCCTTTCAAAGAACCAGCTTTTGGCTTTGTTGATTTTTGCTATGGTCTCTTTTGTTTCTTTTGCATTTATTTCTGCCCTAATTTTTTAAATTTCTTTCCTTCTACTAACCCTGGGGTTCTTCATTTCTTCCTTTTCTAGTTGCTTTAGGTGTAGCTGCCGCTGCTGCTGCTAAGTTGCTTAGTCGTGTCTGACTCTGTGTGACCCCATAGACAGCAGCCCACCAGGCTCTCCCATCCCTGGGATTCTCCAGGCAAGAACACTGGAGTGGATTGCCATTTCCTTCTACTTAGGTGTAGAGTTAGGTTATTTATTTGACTTTTTCTTATTTCTTGAGGTATGCCTGTATTGCAATGAACTTTCCCCTGAGCACTGCTTTTACAGTGACCCACAGGTTTTGGGTGTTGTGTTTTCATTTTCATTCATTTCTATGCATATTTTGGTTTCTTTTTGATTTCTTCTGTCATTTGTTGGTTATTCAGCAGCATGTTGTTCAGCCTCCATATGTTGGAATTTTTAATAGTTTTTCTCCTGTAATTGAGATCTAATCTTACTGCATTGTGGTCAGAAAAGATGCTTGCAATGATTTCAATTTTTTTGAATTTACTAAGGCTAGATTTATGGCCCAGGATGTGATCTATCCTGGAGAAGGTTCTGTGTGCGCTTGAGAAAAAGGTGAAATTCATTGTTTTGGGGTGAAATGTCCTATAGATATCAATTAGGTCTAACTGGTCTATTGTATCATTTAAAGGGTGTTTCCTTGTTAATTTTCTGTTTAGTTGATCTATCCATAGGTGTGAGTGGGGTATTAAAGTCTCCAACAATTACTGTGTTATTGTTAATTTCCCCTTTCATACTTGTTAGCATTTGTCTTACATATTGCGGTGCTCCTATATTGGGTGCATATATATTTACAATTGTTATATCTTCTTCTTGGATTGATCCTTTGATCATTATGTAGTGTCCTTCTTTTTCTCTTTTCACAGCCTTTGTTTTAAAGTCTATTTTATCTGATATGAGTTTTGCTACTCCTGCTTTCTTTTGGTCTCTATTTGCATGGAATGTCTTTTTCCAGCCCTTCACTTTCAGTCTATATGTGTCCCTTGTTTTGAGGTGGGTCTCTTGTAGACAACATATATAGGGGTCTTATTTTTGTAACCATTAAGCCAGTCTTTGTCTTTTGGTTGGGGCATTCAACCCATTTACGTTTAAGGTAATTATTGATAAGTATGATCTCATTGCCATTTACTTTATTGTTTTGGGTTCGAGTTTATACACCCTTTTGTGTTTCCTGTCTAGAGAAGATCCTTTAGCATTCGTTGGAGAGCTGGTTTGGTGGTGCTGAATTCTCTCAGCTTTTGCTTGTCTATAAAGCTTTTGATTTCTCCTTCATCTTTGAATGAGATCCTTGCTGGGTACAGTAATCTGGGCTGTAGGTTATTTTCTTTCATCACTTTAAGTATGTCTTGCCATTCCCTCCTGGCCTGAAGAGTTTCTGTTGAAAGACCAGCTGTTATCCTTATGGGAATCCCCTTGTGTGTCATTTGTTGTTTTTCCCTTGCTGCTTTTAATGTTTGTTCTTTGTGTTTGATCTTTGTTAATTTGATTAATATGTGTCTTGGGGATTTTTGCCTTGGGTTTATCCTGTTTGGGACTCTCTGGGTTTCTTGGACTTGGGTGATTATTTCCTTCCCCATTTTAGGGAAGTTTTCAACTGTTATCTCCTCAAGTGTTTCCTCATGGTCTTTCTTTTTGTCGTCTTCTTCTGGGACTCCTATGATGCAAATATTGGGGCGTTTTATATTGTCCTGGAGGTCTCTGAGATTGTCCTCATTTATTTTAATTCATTTTTCTTTTTTCCTCTCTGATTCACTTATTTCTACCATTCTATCTTCTACTTCATTAATCCTATCTTCTGCCTCCATTATTCTACTATTTGTTGCCTCCAGAGTGTTTTTGATCTCATTTATTGCATTATTCATTATATATTGACCCTTTTTCTATTTCTTCTAGGTCCTTGTTAAACCTTTCTTGTATCTTCTCAATCCTTGTCTCCAGGCTATTTATCTGTGATTCCATTTCGATTTCAAGATTTTGGATCATTTTCACTATCATTATTTAGAATTCTTTACCAGGTAGATTCCCTATCTCTTCCTCTTTTGTTTGGTTTGATGGGCATTTATCCTGTTCCTTTACCTGCTGAGTATTCCTCTCTCTCTTCATCTTGTTTATATTGCTGTGTTTGGGGTGGTCTTTATGTATTCTGGCAGTTTGTGGAGTTCTCTTTATTGTGGAGTTTCCTCACTGTGGGTGGGGTTGTATGGGTGGCTTGTCAAGGTTTCTTGGTTAGGGAAGCTTGTGTCAGTGTTCTGGTGGGTGGAGCTGGATTTCTTCTCTCTGGAGTGCAATGAAGTGTCCAGTAATGAGTTATGAGATGTCAGTGGTTTTGGAGTAACTTTGGGCAGCCTGTATATTGAAGCTCAGGGCTGTGTTCCTGTGTTGCTGGAGAATTTTCATGGTATGTCTTGCTTTGGAACTTGTTGGCCCTTAGGTGGTGCTTGGTTTCAGTGTAAGTATATGGAGGCGTTTGATGAGCTCCTATTGATTAATGTTCCCTGGAGTCAGGAGTTTTCTGGTGTTCTCAGGATTTGGACTTAAGCCTCCTGCTTCTGGTTTTTAGTCTTATTTTTACAGTAGTCTCAAGACTTCTCCTTCTATACAGCACTGTTGACAAAACATCTAGATTAAAGATGAAAAGTTTCTCCACAGTGAGGGACACCCAAAGAGGTTCACAGAGTTACATGGAGAAGAGACGAGGGAGGAGGGAGTTAGAGGTGACCCAAATGAGATGAGGTGGAATGAAAACAGGAGAGAGCAAGCTAGCCAGTGACCACTTCCTTATGTGCACTCCACAGTCTGGACCACTCAGAGATGTTCACAGAGTTATGCAGAGAAGGGAAGAGGGAGGAAGGAGACAGAGATGGCCAGGAGGATAAAACAGGGGAATAAAAAGTAGCGAGACAGATCCAGCCAGTAATCAATTCCCTGAGTGTTCTCCAACATCTGAACACTCTGGTGATTCACAGAGTTGGGTAGAAAAGAGAAGGGGGAGGGAGGAGACAGAAGCAACCTGGTGGAGAAAAAGGAGAGTCCAAAGGGGGAGAGAGCAGTCAAGCCAGTAATGTCGCTCCCGAGTAAAAATGGGTACTGAAGACTAGGTTCTTAAAGGTACAAAATTGATAACAAATACCAAAAAGCAAAGATTAAAAGTCTAGAGTAGAGGTTGGATTTTCAAAAATACAATATTAAAAAAAGGAAAACAAAACAAAGTCTCAAAAATTATAAATATATATATATGAAGTTTGCTTTAAAAAATAGGGTCTTTTGTTTGCAAAGTAATAGTAGGTTATAAAAATGAAAATTAAAGGAGTAATAGAGGACTTAAAATTTTTTAAAAATTAAAGAAAAAGAATGATCATAAAAATAGTAAAAATATATCTAGGACTTTCTCTAGTGCTGTTGTGAGCAGTGTGGGGTCAGTTCATTTTTGGTAGTTCCTTGGTTCGGCTTACATTTCTCAAGATCTATAGGCCCCTTCCTCTGTAGTCAGTGCTAACTACAGGGTTTTAATCTATTGCACCTGTCACTTCCAAGGCGGTTCCCTCTGTTTTAACTTTTTCTGTTTGCTGGTCTCTTCAGTGTCTGATTTCCGCCCTGACATAAGGGGGGCTGTGGTGGACCCTTTTTTTAGGCTCATTTGTTCAGTCCTTCTGTGGGGAGGGAGGGACGCTGCAAACAAATAACACTGGAGTGTGCTCGCAGTGTCTCAGCCACACTGGGCCTACTCTTGCTCACGGCGCACACAGCTCAGGCTCTAGGTTTCTCCACCAGGAACCATCCAAGGCTGGCCCTGGGGTGCATGCACCTCCCAGGTCTAAGCCGCTCAGGTTCAGGCACTCAGGTAGTCCTCAGAGGCGCAGACTCGGTTGGGCCTGTGTTTTGTGCCCTCCCAGGTCTGAGCAGCACAGGTGACAAGGTGTTTGGCAAGCACGGTCACTGCGACTTATTACCTCCCCCTTCCCTGGCACTCGGTTTTCTGGGTGTACTACATGCGCACCTTCTCAGGCAGATGTTGACTGTCCAGAACCCCAAGAAGTCTTAGTTAGCAAAGAGGCGTGCTTGCAGTTTGGTAGATAATGCCTCTCTGGGGCTGCAATTGTCCCCTTCTGGCTCTGGCTGGCTGTCACCAGAGGGGGATGGTCTGCAGCAGGCTAGTTCTGTTCAGTCCTTTGTTCTCTGTGCGGGCCTGGTGGTGTCTTAGGTTAGGGTTTTTCGCATGGTAGCTATCCCACAGTCTGGTTTGCTAGCCCAAGTTAGTTCGCTCAGATTGCCCTCGGGGCATTCAGGCCCGCGCCTCCCTGCCCAGCCCCCACTTGTCTAGTGGCAGGTGCAGGCGTCTATGCTGCTTCTCTGCTGGGGGAGTAACTGTTGGGCTCATAATCTGTGGGTTTTAATTATTTATTTATTTTTCCTCCCTGTTACATTGCCCTCTGTGCTTCCAAGGCTCGCCACAGACTCGGCAGTGAGAGTGTTTCCTGGTGTTTGGAAATTTCTCTCTTTTTAAGACTCCCTTCCCAAGGCAGAACTCCGTCCCTACCTCTTTTGTCTCTTTTTTTGTCTTTTATATTTTTTCCTACCTCTTTTCAAAGACAATGGGCTGCTTTTCTGGGTGCATGATGTCTTCTGCCAGCATTCAGAAGTTGTTTTGTGGAATTTACTCAGTGTTTAAATGTTCTTCTGATGAATTTGTTGGAGAGAAAGTGGTCTCTTCATCCTATTCCTCTGCCATCTTAGGACCGCCAATCATGTATTTTATTGTATAAAACTCTTAAATAGATGTTTGCTCCTTAAAGTCAAAACTAGCGTAGTCACCTTTACATCCTGGACAGCACTTAACAGAGTTCCCTGAATTGCAGTAGGTACTCAATAATTCCTTAATAATTTTAGTTGAAAGTACACATATACAAATAATTATAGAATATATGCAGAGTCTGTTATTAACAAGTATCTGTCCTTAGTTAAACTTCAAAGTTTTGCACAGCAAAGGAAACCATTAACAAAATGAAAAGACTAATTACTGAATGGGAGAAAATATTTGCAAATGATAAAGTGGATAATACTCAACATACACGAAAAGCTCATACAACTCAGTATCAAAGCAGAAGGACAGAATGGACATTTTTCCAAAGTGGAAACGTGTGTGGCCAAGAGGCATGTGAAAAGATGCTCAGTGCCACTAATCATCAGGGAAATGCAAATCAACACCACAGTGATCCTACCTCTTACTCATCAGAATGTCTATCGTTAAAAGAACACAAACAAAAAATGTTGACACTGATGTGGAGAAAACGGAATCTTGTATACTGTTGCTGGGAATGTAAATTGACACAGCCATTGTGGAAAACAGTTTCTCAAAAAATGAAAAATAGAACTAACATATGACTCAGCAGTTCCAATTCTGGGTATATTTCTGAAAAAAGAGAAACACTAATTTGAAAAGATACACGCACCCCAGTATTCATAGCAGCATTATTTACTATTGCCAAGGTATTGAAGCAACCGAAGGGTCCATGAACAGGTAAATGAATAGAGAAGATGTGACTATATATATGTATATATATATATATGTATATCATATCTATATATATGTATGAAAATGAAAGTGAACTCGCTTAGTCATGTCTGACTCTTTGTGACCCCATGGACTGCAGCCTACCAGGCTCCTTGGTCCATGGGATTTTCCAGGCAAGAGTACTGGAGTATGTTGCCATTTCCTTCTCCAGGGAATCTTCCCAACCCAGGGATTGAACCCAGGTTTCCTGTATCACAGGCAGATGCTTTACCATCTGAGCCACCAGGGAAGTTATCTATATGTATATGTGTATATATATATTATAACATCTACACACACACACAATGGAATATTAAACCATAAACAAGAATAACATTTTGCCATTTGTAGCAACATGGATGGACTTGGAAGTTATTATGCTAAGTGAAATGAGTCAAAGACAAATACTGCATGATACACTTTTATGTGGAATCTAAAAAATACAACAAACTAGTGAAAATAAAAAAGAAGCAGAATCATAGATGCAGAGAACAAACTGTGGTTACAAGTGGGGAGAGAGAAGGAGGGGGAAATATAGGGGCTTCAGAGGTACAGAATTTTATGTATAAAATAAGCCACCAAGATATATTGTACAACACAGGGACTATAGCCAATCATTTGTATCAACTATGAATGAATATGCTCTTTTAAAATTGTGAATCACTGCATTCTACATCAACTATGATGGTTTAGTTGCTAAGTCATGTCCAACTCTTGCAACCCCATGGACTATAGTCCTCCAAACTCTTTGGTACATGGGATTTTCCAGGCAAGAATACTGGAGTGGGTTGCCTTTTCCTTCTTCAGGGGATCTTCCCAACGCAGGGATTGAACAAACCTGCATCCCCTGCATTGGCAGGCAGAATCTTTACTGCTGAGCCACTAGAGAAGCCCAATGCAGGATGCGGTTTGGTAGAATTTTGTTCAGGATTTTTACATCTATATTCACCAGTGATGCTGGCCTGCAGTTTTCTTTTTGTGTGTGTGTGATATCTATCTGGTTTTGGTATCAGGGTAATGGTGGCCTTATAGAATGAGTTTTGGAGTGTTTCTGCTTCTGCAATTTTTTGGAAGAGTTTGAGCAGGACAGGTATTAACTCTTCTCTAAACATTTGCTAGAATTTGCCTGTGAAGCTATCTGGCCCTGGTCTTTTGTTTGTTGGAGGATTTCTTTTTTTAAATATTTATTTATTTGGCTGCATTGGATCTTAGTTGTGGCATGTACATTTTGAGAGCTTTCATTGCAGAGCACAGAGTCTCCAGTTGTGATGCACAAGCTCAGTAATTGCCACATGTGGGCTTAGTTGCTCTGAAGCATATGCGATCTTGGTTACCTGACCAGGGATCAAACCTGTGTCCCCTGCATTGCAGGGTGCAGCGTCCTTTTTATCTTATCCACTGGACCACCAGGGAAGTCCCTGTTGGAAGACTTTTGAACACAGTTTCAATTTCAATGCTTGTGATTGTTCTGTTCATATTTTCTGTTTCTTCCTGGTTCAGTCTTGGAAGGTTTTACTTTTCTAAGACTTTGTCCATTCCTTCCAGGTTGCCTTTGCATTTCTGTAGTGTCAGTTGTAACTTCTTTTCATTTCTAATTTTATTAATTTGAGTCTTCTCCCTTTTTTTCTTAATGACTCTGACTAATGGTATATCTATTTTTTTATTTTCTCAAAGAACTAGCTTTTAGTTTTATTGATCTTTGCTATTGTTTTCTTCATTTCTTTTTCAATTATTTCTGCTTTGAACTTTATTATTTCTTTCCTTCTACTAACTTTGAGGGGTTTCGGTTCTTCTCTTTTTAATTTCTTTAGGTATAAGGTTAGGTTGTTTATTTGGGATGTTTCTTGAGGTAGGATTTTATTGTCATAAGTTTTCCTCTTAGAACTGCTTTTGCTGCATCCCATAGGTTTTGGGTCATAATGTTTTTGTTATTTGTTTCTAGGTATTTTTTAAATTTCCTCTTTGATTTTTTTCAGTGGTCCCTTGATTATTTAGAAGTGTATTGTTTAGCCTTCATGTATTTCTATTTTTTACAGATTTTTTTTTCTTTCAATAATTGATATCTAATCTCGTAGCATTGTGGTCAGAAAAGATGCTTGATAAGATTTCAGTTTTCTTAAATTCACCAAGGCTTGAAAATTTTAAAAAAAGAAAAAAAACAGTACTAAAATAGAATAAAATAGTCATCCTTAAGTAATCTTCCTTAGAAATAGTCATCTCTATCTAGAATGGAAATCTGGCTATGCAGAATAGCCACTACTTTTCTCAACCAGATAACCATGTGATTAAGTTGTGGCCAAAATAAATCAAGCAAAATTTTTCTTGTGAAAATTCTAGGAAGTGCCCTTAAAAGGAGAAGGTATGCCCTTTTCTGTCCCTTCCTCCTGCTTGGAAGGGATGAATGTGATGACTACCACTCTAGCAGGCTTTAGGGATCACAGGGTAATGTATATAAACTGTGTGAGAACCCAGTAGAAAGAGTAACACTTTGTGGAACTGCCACTCTACTCCTTCTGTGTACCTCAGGAATTTTCTTATGTTCAGTTCAGTTCAGTTGGTCAGTCGTGTCTGACTCTTCATGACCCCATGGACCACAGCACACTAGCCCTCCCTGTCCATCACTAACTCCCAGAGCTCACTCAAACTCATCTCCATTGAGTCAGTGATACCATCCAACCATTTCATCCTCTGTCATCCCTTTCTTCTCCTGCCTTCAATCTTTCCCAGCATCAGGGTCTTTTCAAAGAATCAGTTCTTTGCATCAGGTGTCCAAAGTATTGGAGTTTCAGCTTCAACATCAGTCCTTCCAGTGTGTCAGCTTCAACATCAGTCCAACACTCAAGACTGATCTCCTTCAGAATGGACTGATTGGATCTCGTTGCAGTCCAAGGGACTCTCAAGAGTCTTCTCCAACACCACAGTTCAAAAGCATCAATTCTTTGGTGCTCAGCTTTCTTTATAGTCCAACTCTCACACCCATACATGACTACTGGAAAAGCCATACCCTTGACTAGATGGACCTTTGTTGGCAAAGTCATGTGTCTGCTTTTTAATATGCTGTCTAGGTTGGTCATAACTTTCCTTCCAAGGAGCAAGAGTCTTTTAATTTCATGGCTGCAGTCACCATCTGTGGTGATTTTGGAGCCCCCCAAAATAAAGTCTGCCACTATTTCCCAGTCATGTTACTTGTAGCCAAATATCATCCTAATTGACATTATGGATATCTTTTGATTCATCTAGCTTAAGTGTAGTTTTATATAAAAATCAATTTTCAGGCTAATCTGTATAAATTTTCATCAAGACTGCACACAGTGTATGACTGTTTCTTTTTGCAACATCTATGAAGAGTTACTTCCCTCTTGCTGATGTGAAAAAGTACTGCAATGTGACTTACTCCTTTTAGAGTTTTCATTCTTAATGTGTTGCTGTTCAGCCACCCAGTCATGTCCAACTCTTTGTGACCTCATGGACTACTACACACCAGACCTCCTGTCTCTCACCTTCTCCTGGAGTTTGCCCAAGTTCATGTCCATTGCATCATCACCAGGGACTTTTCTGATGAGTCAGCTGTTCGCATCAGGTAACCAATGTACTGGAGCTTCAGCTTCAGCATCAGTTCTTCCAATGAGTATTCAGGGTTGATTTCCTTTAAGATTGACTGGTTTGATCTTGTTGCTGTCCAAGAGACTCTCAAAAGTCTTCTCCAGCACCACAGTTTGAAGGCATCAATTCTGCAGCACTCTGCCCTCTTCATGGTCCAGCTTTCAAAACTCTACACGACCATTCTTATGTTTGAGACAAAAGTTAAAACTATAGAATCCACTGCAGAGTCCTCTCAAACTTAAGCTCTGGGAAGCTAATTAGAAGAGGAAAAAACAATAGAGATGAAGATTTTTTTCTAAAAGAAGAAATTTCTCTTGAGTATTCCACCTCTCATGTTCAAACTTACTCCTTAACATTGCATTTGCTCCCTTTTAGATATTTACCTTAATTTTACAAAACCTTCACATATATCTGTTTAACATTATACAACTTTTAATATTCTCAAACACATTAGACAAGGGAATTCATCAATTCTCTTGATGTACCTATGAAGTAGGCAAATATTTTCCCCTTCATTTCAAAAGGTCTGGAGAGGTCAGACAACTTCCTTAAAGGAACTAGATAGAGTCAGGGCTAGTCCTTGACTGTAAACAGCAATCTTTTTAGTATTTCTCGTGATTCAGAATCAGGAATCAAACAGGGCACTATGGGCATGCTAAGTCTTTGTTCCACATGATGTCTACTGGGGCCCTAAAACCTAGTGACTTTTTAGCTCACATATCTGGTGCTTCTGCTAGAATGGCTCAAGTGCTTTAGAGCTGACTGGAGCGTTTCAGCTGGGGTTATTCGCCTAGGGCCTCAGTTCTTGGTGTCAGCTGAGTGAACTTCTATGTAACCTCATCAGGGTGGCTGGAGTTCTTATATGAAGGCTTAGCACCACAAACCACAAAAGCAGAAGCTGCCAGGTACCGTCAAGGCTTGGGCCTGAAACGAGCAATTATCACTTCTACCATGCTCTTTGAGTCTGCAAGCTGCAGGTCCAGCCCAGATGTAAGGGGTGAGGGCTCTACGAGTGTGTGGATTGGAGGAGATGTTTTGTCAGGAGCCACTACTGTGTTTGCTGGGTAAAATACAAGATACTTAATTAACTTTGAATTTTGGATGACAGAAATTGTTTTGGTATAAGTATGTCTCATGCAAAACACACAAAATATGTATGTTTCACCTATTCTGAAGCATTATCCATTGTTCATCTGAAATTAAAATTTAACCATGTATGCTGAATTTTTGTTGGCTAAATCTCCTAATCCTAGAGTCTACCAATGTAATAACAGACCATCAGTGAATATAGACTGATATCTCTGTAAACTTTCTAAGGACACAGGTGTAATGTGTAGTTTAATGAGACCATTTGCCAGCCCTACCTGTATCTCCTAGCTCATGCAGTGTGTATATAGGTGCTTAGCTCCATTTCTGAATTTGATTAAAGTGATCATGGTAGTCAGGTGAATTCATCAATGAAATGGGACTGAGCTACTGGGAAGAAAGGTGTTGCATTCATAAAAACATAAACTAGAAAGATAATATCGTTTTCATACTTTGATTCTTCTGAAATTTCTTTTTAGGCCCACCAAGTATTTTTCTGGTACCTTCTGTGTAGGTATTAGGTAGCATTGTAAGACAGTGATATTTTTTGTTGTTGCTCTTCCATTCAAAGTGAAAGAGATTATGCAAAAGCGGTAACAAGGTAACTGCAGGAGGCTTACAGTTCTTATTAAAGAATCCCTTAAAATTTTTGTATTAATAATTCAGTGCTTATGGAGCTCCTCAGAAAGAGCTTCTAATCCAAAAAGTTTGTTTTTTATTATGCTTCTGATAAATCCTGAGTTAGAAATCTTGGTTTCAAAGATTTCCAGAAGAGACTAATTGATCTGCCAGTCATGGGATCTAACCAACACTGTTTAAATCACCAGGAGTCATTAGAAATCTTCCCAGCTCTGTCAGGAGCCTCTTCTCCATGTAAAGTCACATGGGTAGGTGCCTTGAAAATTATGTGGGAGACGGCATACAATTTTCTGGCACTTGTGTAAATTTCAACAGTTATTTGGCATTTTTAAATTTAAAATATAATTGCCTCTCATTGGGTTAATATTTATTTATCTAATATTTACCAATCACCTATCACACTTGACTCAGTTTTATAATCCCATTTTCAAAACAAAGACACAGTATTATATAAAAAGAATAAAGAAGTAGCTTCAGCCAGTGTAAAATCTTTCCTAGGACAAAACTGTCTTTTCTAAATCTCTGTTCTTACCACATCTCCTGTCCTTCCTGTTGTAAGTTGATGTCTAGCTAGGCTTGGCATTTAAGAATACTTAAGACTGGTTTTTGAGCCTATCCATGGGAATGACCCACTATGTGCTCTATAGTCCCCCTAATAAACATGGAACCTCTCCTTCAGGATTTGGGAGTAAGAACATACTGCTGTATAGTATTTGATTCTGAAGGAATTCTTTGTGAATCTTTCTCAGCTTGCTAAAGACATGCTTTCCCAAAGATACTAATGAAAACAATTTAAGTGCAATGATACAAGAGGTTATAGAACTTTTGATAGCAATAGGTTCTGAAAGATTTTTCTAATGAGAAATATGTCACTCGAAGAAATTCAAGGACTTGTGCAAAATCATGACAACACTGAGACTAGAAGGCAAGGCTTCTTCAACCAAATGCTCTTCAAATTAAAGCAAATTCCACTATCGCTACAACAGTGTCTCCTAACTGAAATCAGTTCAGTTCAGTTCAGTCACTCAGTCTTGTCCGACTCCTTGCAACCCCATGAATCACAGCACACCAAGCCTCCTGAAATCAGTACTCCTAAAAGTTCTTTTAATGTCTACATGTTTTGTGCCTTTGTGGAAAATGTCTGAGAAACACTCTGAAACCGTTGTGTTCATAACTTTCCATTCCTTGAAGGTACTCTGTCAAAAAGCTGAAGTTTCAAGTTTATAGGTTTACTTGAAATTTATAACCAAGCATGAGCATTCATGGGATTTCATTGTAAATGTGTGTTAATTTTTATTTAAACAAGGTCCTATTGATGATCATTTAGACTTTTCTCTTGCTATTAAATAAATTATTTAACATATGTAGAAATGTACCAGTAGATATTTCTGAGAAAGAGAGCTTAGTCTAAATTAATTAATAATTAATTTAACCTGTCTTGTGTGATATTTTTACTATTTAAGCAATTAATAACAAGACATTACAATTATTATTAATATCCAGTTTTTCTACTTAAGAAATGGGATGATCAATTGTCTTCATTTTGTTCTGCCTGGATAGATAACTAATATTTAAAAACATTTCTCATTTGAATTACTGTCTCCATTTGGTACTAATTATTCAACTGGTAAGCCAGCTTGCATGGAGGTAGAACTGTGAATTTTCATAGCTCATGATATGGAAAATGGGCCACCAGTGACGGTACAAAGACACAGTTTCAGAACTTATTTTGGATAGAAACTCATTTAGTTCTCAGCTCAAATTAAGTGACTTTTATGTGACATAGCAGTTAAAATCAATTTGAGAGCTTCCTGGAATACCATTTAGAGCAAGTATGCAGACATCTTCTAATTTAAAACCTGGAACACTGACAAACTCCAGCAGATTGGGTCTCATAGGCATTGAAACTATGGGAACATGCACAGTAATGGTAGATCTGTTTCTCATTTTCTAGATTCTTAATGATTTATCCATGAATATGATCCAGCTATATGCTTATTGACTCTATTGCTTAGTTGAATCTATTGGTTAAAATAAAGCTTTGGATTAACTGGGGATTTCAGTTAGCTGTTCTATGCATAGGTAGTGCATTGGTAAGGACCCACCTGCCAGTGCAGGAGATGTGAGTTCGACCCCTGGGTAAAGAAAATCCCCTGGAGGAGGAAATGGTGACCCACTCCAGTATTCTTGCCTGGGAAATCCCATGGACAGAGAAGCCTGTCTGCTCCTGTAGTCCTGGTGAGCTATAATCCATAGAGTTGCAAAGAGTCAGACATGTCTAAGTACATTGGCACATTCTATCCTTGCATCTTTAATTAAAAATCTAATTTATCTTGATTATAGCCGTATTTGCTAAGTGTTTAACAAAATGGAGAAAATAGAGGACAAATCAGCATATGTTAGCACATTTTAGAAAGTTAGAGTTATTTAACCACAAGATATTTTTTTTGAAATACTAGATTTCAGCAATAATTACTTCAAAGAATTAATTTATCCAGTTAATATGAATATATTTTTAAAAGTAATGGCCTTATTTCTTCATGTAGTTTTCAAATGTATGCCTTTTGTTTGACTAAAGGAAAGGAAATATCATTAGGTATAATTTTGAACTATATCCCAGTTCAAATAGCATTCTCCAAAGCTCTGTTTTATTTATCAAGAGTATTTCATTGAATACAAACCTGAAGAGGTGCTTATGTAAGAAGTTTCTGTGATGAAATGCATTTGGGAACTGCCACATAACACACTAAAATCAAGCAAATTATCAGTATAAACTAGATTTGAACTCAACAATTTCCCAGGTAATGCTTATGTAGCTGGTACAGGGTCTATACTTTGAGAACCATTTTTTATAAGCTTCCCTATCAAAAAGGTACTAGACTTCTAGAAGCTCCATGCAAGTGCATACCAGTTAAGTAGGTAAGTTGAGCAGTCCTGGTCAAGTGTGGAGGTGGTTGGTCAGAAACAGAGGCTGCTTGGCCCCCTGTGCCATACAGTTGCTCCCTACAGAATCAGGCCTCATTATTTCTAACATGCTGGAGGAAGATCTAGCCTTCTCCGTCCATAAATCCTGAGTGCTGAAATAGGACTGGAAGCAAGATTCCCATTATGCGTGGCCATAGCTTCCAGGCTTGCATGCCAGTCTCTCATAAACCAGAGAAGGGGCAAGTTGTTTTCCAATAATAAATTCTGAGATGGAAAAATTTGGTTAGAGGCCAGATTTTCTCCATGTCAAACATGTCATCTGTTTGCTGCCAGCTCCTGACCATGTCTCATAAATATAGGCTTTAGTCTCTTGCTTAATTCTACTAAATGACGCACTTCAAGGTAGCTCAATACTTAGACATAGGAGTGTGCACACCACAAACATTAAAGGTATGAATGGAATCCAATTATACATAAACTAGGGGCATATGATGAAAAGTTAAAGGCAAGTTCAAACCTACCGTTTTATTCCTTCACTATGAAATTAAATTGCAAATAAATTAATTTGATGGAGTTGCTCCCAGGGCAATCAGCAACCAGCTGACCCTGTAATCTGAGAAACATATGATAATTCAGCTCATAAATTAAAGATACTGTTTTTCCAAAGGCAGGTGCATCCTCCATAGGTAAAGCATTAAATACATGATTTCACTTACTGTTGGCAAGTAAGATATTATTCAAATAGAATATAGAATTTTCTATGCAGTTGTGTTGATCATTCAAGCAGATGTGTTTCACATAACCAATATGTCCTTTAGAATATGAATTAGCCAGAAAGATTGAACAATTGTCTTTTTGCACGTAGGCTATGTAATGTAATTTTCTGAGGCTTTTGGTGTCACTCTTGTCCTCTCTTGCCAATATTTTATGCTAATCATCCTTCAGTGTGCTTGACAGCAGTATTGCCTTTATAATCTCAGAGAGTATGTATTGAAATGGTATAAACTGGTCAAAGAGTATAGCATAGTGCCCATCCCTTGGATCAGGAGAGTGGTATCAGAGGTAAGGGTTAATTTGATTGATTCATTGTGAGTAGGACTCTCAGAGAGTTGACTTTTTATTAATATTTAGAACTATATACAAATGTCCATTTTACTATTATGATTTTTTTTCTTCCTGGTATTTATGTACTTCCTTTTTCTTGACTTACTAACAGTGGCTAAAACTTAAAATACAATATTGCATAGATGTTTCAGAAGTAGACATTATTGCCTTTTCCTTGATCCTAGTGTGGGAGAGGGTGAATTATTTAGTCTTTCCTGAGCAAGTTTAATATTAGCTTTGGCTTTTTGTTAGAGACATTTTTTTTTTTAGATTGAGAAATCTCTCTACTATTCTTAGTTTATGATGTGTTGCTAAACATGTTTAGTTCAGTTCAGTTCAGTCGCTCAGTCGTGTCCGACTCTTTGCGACCCCATGAATCGCAGCATGCCAGGCCTCCCTGTCCATCACCGTCTCCCGTCTCCCGGAGTTCACTCAGACTCACGTCCATCGAGTCAGTGATGCCATCCAGCCATCTCATCCTCTGTCATCCCCTTCTCCTCCTGCCCCCAATTTCTCCCAACATCAGAGTCTTTTCCAATGAGTCAACTCTTCTCATGAGGTGTCCAATTATGCATCCATTAAATTTATAATATGGGATTTTTCCTTTTTCCTGTTAATTTTGTTAATTAAATTTTTGATTTTCAAATGGTAAGCCAACCTTGCAATCCTGGAAAAAAAACACAGCTTGGGTTTATCATCCCTTTCATGTATTGTTAAATTTGATATGGTAATATTTTGTCAAATATATATATTGATGTAAATATTGTATTTGTTTATATTAATGAGGGGTATCTTATCATATTTTTTAATGCTTTTTTGTGGTTTTATTGAAGTAAACTTTACATATGGTGATATCCATAGATTTCGACAAAATTAAATGAATTTTATATATGATTATACCTGTGTCAGAGAAGGCAATGGCACCCCACTCCAGTACTCTTGCCTGGAAAATCCCATGGACGGAGGAGCCTGGTAGGCTGCAGTCCATGGGGTCGCTGAGAGTCGACCCGACTGAGCGACTTCACTTTCACTTTTCACTTTCATCCATTGAAGAAGGAAATGGCAACCCACTCCAGTGTTGTTGCCTGGAGAATCCCACGGACGAGGGAGCCTGATGGGCTGCCATCTATGGAGTCGCACAGTCAGACATAACTGAAACGACTTAGCAGCAGCAGCATACCCGTGTAGCCCACACTCCAATAAAGAAATAGAACATTTATATAACTTTATAAAATTTACTTATGCCCCCTATTATTCAATTCCTACTCCCTATAGATTATCCTGTCATAATCAATTTCTGTTAAGCTAAAGGCATTCAACCTCTTGATCTCCTTATAGATAATACAACATTCTTATATGTCTGGCTTCTTTTGCCCAACACATAGTTTTTGATATTTATCTATGTTGTTGCATACATCAGTAGTTCATTCATTTTTATTACTGAGTGGTATTTTATTGAATGAATATTTTTCAGTCTTTTATCCTGATGGACATTTGTATTGTTTCCAGTTTAGCACTATTATAAATAAAGGAGATAAACGTTTTAATGTAACTCTTCCATGAATAAATTGCTTCCTTAATTGGAATAAATACCTAGGAGAGAATTCCTGAATCACAAAGTTGGTATATGTTTAATTTCATAAGAAAATATCAAGTGGGGCTAATAGAAATGAAAGCCACAGAAATTAAAAGATTCTAATGAAAGTCATCCCATCACATGATAAAGGTGTATTAAAGAGGAAGGGTTGGAAAATAAAGCCCATGGACTAAACCTATTATTCTACTTACTTTTGTGTGGCCTACACCTACTTTTCTGTGGCCTGTACCTACTTTTGTATGGCCTATAAATGAAAAATTAAAATATAAAATGTAAAGGATTATTAGCTCTTTGGCAATAACAGTTGTTTAGTTTTGCTTCTTGGGACTCAAAGACATAAACATTTAACATTTGGCTCTTAGAGAAAAAATTTTCTGACCAGTGGGCATAGCTGCAGTAGTAATACAATGACTATTTTAAAAAAATTCTAAGAATGATACTTTAGATTGTCCAAAGTAAAGAATATAATTTTGAATCAAAGAAAAAAATATTGCATCTCAGATATATTGATCCAGAAATAATAAATGAAAAATTGTATCCAAAGTTAAACTAGATGGTCTACTATCACTAACAATACCAGAATTAGTGACCATTAAGAAAAATCAAACACAGGAAATGATAAAGAAATAACAGTGATTAAAAAGAGGAGAGTGATACAGAAAGACCACACCCAACTAGAAATGCTGTCTCCAGAGCCACAATGGCAAAAAACTAAATAAATAAATGAGAATTTAGACCAATTATAATGGTGATGAAGTGAAAGAGACAGAAGATGAGTACTCCTCAGAATAATCAGGATTTCAAGATGAGAAACCACCCAAGTAATGTGAATAGGGCAGTCACCAGGTTAAAGTCATGACAGGGACAACTGCCGCTCTACTGTACTGATCATTTGTATATAAACACACTAATCATCTTTTTAAAATTCCCAAATGTATAAATTCAATAGATATAAGATGTCCAGTAATCATAGGTGAATTTAGTCATTGGGAAGAACCTCATGAACCAAGCAGAGCAGGGTTGGAAATATCTATAATAAAAAGGAGCATATAATATCTTTACTAGATTGAACTGAGATTATTAATAACTCAGTAATAGTTCATACCTCATATTGATAAAATGTTAGTAATTTTAACAAGGTACTTCCTGTAATATACTTTGTTGTTCGGTCACTAAGTTGTGTCCAACTCTTTGTGACCCCATGAACTGCAGCACACCAGGCTTCCCTGTCTTTCACTATCTCCTAGAGTTTGCTCAGATTCATATCCACTGAGTCAGTGATACTATCTGGCCTTCTCATTTTCTGCTGTTCCCTTCTCCTTTTGCCTTCAATCTATCGGCATCAGGGTTTTTTCCAGTGAACTGATTCTTCCCATCAAGTGGCCAAAGTATTGGAGCTTCAAGTTTAGCATCTGTCCTTCCAGTGAATATTCAGGGTTGATTTCCTTTAAGATTGACTAGTTTGATCTCCTTGCAGTCCAAGGGACTCTCAAGAGTCTTCTCCAGCACCACAGTTCAAAAGCATCAATTCTTGGGTGCTCAACCTTCTTTATGGTCCAACTCTTACATCCATACATGATACCAGGAAAACCATAGCTTTGACTATATAGACATTTGTTGGAAACTGATGTCTGGTTTTCAATATGCTATGTAGGTTTGGTCATAGCTTTTCTTCCAAGAAGCAAGCCTCTTTTAATTTCATGGGTGCAGTCACCATCCATAGTGATTCTGGAGCCCAAGAAAATAAAATCTGTCATTGTTACCACTCCCGCCTCCCATATTTGCCATGAAGTGTTGAGACCAGATGCCATGATCTTAGTTTTTTTAATGTTGAGTTTTAAGGCACCTTTTCTCTCTTCTTTTGTCCCCCTCAAGAGGCTCTTTAGTTTCTCCTCACTTTCTGCAATTAGAGTGGTATCATCTGCATATCTGAGGTTTTTGATATTTCTCCTGGCAATCTTGATTCCAGCTTGTGATTCATCCAGTCCAGCATTTTGCGTGATGTTCTCTGCATGGAAGTTAAATAAGCAGGGTGACAATATATAGTCTTGACGTATTCCTTTCCCAGTTTTGAACCAATCTGCTTTTATTCTACATTCAATTCTAATTTCTTGCTTCTTGACCTGCAGACAGGTTTCTCAGGAGACAGGTAAGGTGATCTGGTATTCCCATCTCTTTAAGAATTTTCCAGTTTGTTGTGATCCACACAGTCAAAGGCTTTAGTGTAGTCAATGAAGCAGGAGTAGATGTTTTTCTGGAATTCCCTTGCTTTCTCGATGATCCAAGGCAATTTGATCTCTGGCTCCTCTGCCTGTTCTAAAATGTCTTAATGAACTGATAACCATGGTAGTGTGCTCACTCAGCTAGAGCCAGACATCCTGAAGTGTGAAGTCTAGTGGGCTTTAGGAAGCATTACTATGAACAAAGCCAGCGGAGGTGATGGAATTCCAGCTGATCTATTTAAAATCCTAAAAGATAATGCTCTTAAAGTGCTGCACTTAATATGTGAGCAAATTTGGAAAACTCAGCAGTGACCACAGGGACTGGAAAAGGTCGGTTTGCATTCCAATCCCCCCAAAAAGGATATTGCCAAAGAAGTTTCAAACTACTGTCCAGTTGTACTCATTTGACATGCTAGTAAGGTTATGTTCAAAATCCTTTAAGCTAGGCTTCAGCAGTGTGTGAACTGCTACTTCCATATAATTTTCCATAACTTCTATATAATTTTTATGATCATGAGAAACATTGTGGGGAATGGTCATTAGCAGGAGAAAAAGTACAATAGGCAGAAATCTCAATACATTTCTTAAGAATAATTTGATTGCTCAAGAAAGGAAAAATATCCTCATCTGTTAAGTAGAAAACAATGGAAATGACTTTTCTAAAAGATAAACAGGAACTTGAAGTTGTGTCATCTGTTGTTATAAAAATAACTTGTTACTTGGGGATCCTGATATAGGTTAATAAGAAAATCTCAACATTTTAAATGCATAAAAAAGGATGAAAGAATATTACAGAGAGTCAAGCATATGTTACAGTTTCTCTGTACCTCTGATCCCTGCACTGAAATATAATGACTTTAAATTAAGGGATGTAACCTTAAGTAAGAATGGATCCTGGTCTTCATAGCGGTGGCTGTTGGGATTCAGGCTTGAACTATATTGTCCATTTGGTTTTTTGAAGCAAAAACAATTGATTCATTTAATAGTCTGATACTCTCTATTAGGAAAACTTGGCGCACGCCATTTGTAGTACCTAAATAGCCACTGAGTTCTTAACTGAGTCTACCTCTTGTTAATTTTAGAACTCAAGTGCCAGCCATACAAATAGCAAGATAACAGGAGCTAAGATATCTACTCGCGAGCTAAGAGAATTACTCAGGTTTTTCACCTTTTCCAGCTGTTGTCTTCTACTAGACTTTTTGGAGTTTTCCTTGTGATTCAAAGGTCAAGCGAGGATTTGAGGAAAGTGTATATCCTGGGTTGGAAATTCCTGGGCCCTGGTGCCTTCCTTTTTAGGATTTTCCCCTTCAATTTATAGCTCATGTGTTCTCTGACAACTCAACCTGATGAAATAGCAGGTTTCTGCTTGAATTATTCTTCCCCTGTGCCGTATGAAGTGGGAAGTGCCTTTGGGGAAAAGGCAAATAAATATGGATCTGACGCAGTGGCCATTTATTCTTTCAAAAGTTGAAATATTCCATGCCGCTGCCTGCCTTTGGACATTCTAAAGTGCCTTCAACTTGGTTTATATATTATTTTATAATAATTATTTGTAGAAGAGTTAGCCTTATATAAGCTATTTATCTTTATCACATTCTGAACTCACTTTTTCTCCAATGGCATCTCTCCGTAGCCTTCCAGCTTTGAAAGTTCCTTTGGATTTGAATCCAGATGAATTTTTGTTCCCTTTCATGGTTAGCTTCATCTTTTTGCTGTGATTTCAAAAAGATTTTCTCTTTATACTCAAGTAAACTGATTTGGTATCTCTTGGCATGTACTGCCACATACCAGTTCATTCATTCCGCCAATATTTGTCACCTATTAGTGCCAGCTCTTAAAAAGATTTTCAGGGATACAGCAGTGAGCAAAACAATAAATTCGTATTAATATTATAATAGGAGACCTATTTTATAGTTAGAAGAGAGAAAACAAAACAAAAAAGTTTAAATGATCTTAGAAATAATAAGGTACAAGGGTTATAAGTGCTATGGGGGAAAACAAAGTGGAGAAGGATATTTTAGAATATATTTTAGTGGTTGTTTTTTTTTTACTTTCTTTCTTACTATCACTATCACTTTATAAATATACCATAACTGATAATAATTCAAAGTAGCATACAAGTTCCCTCCTTAGAATCACAATTTATCAGTGGCATTAAATATATCACTCACTTCTGTGGTGTGGGGATTTTTCTGGAGGTTTTTTGTTTTTTTTTTTTTTTTTTTTAGTAATATAATATCCTTCCACAAAAATTCTCCCATGACTTTTAGGAAAGTTGACATTTCATATTTTATATTCTTCAGTCTATGCATGAATATTCATCAGTTTTTCTTCAAGAAAATCCCCATGCTTGAATCTGCATTTTTTACTGTGCTAAAAAAATTTCAGCCTTTTTAGAAAAACAAGTAAGGTGGTTTTGTTTACTTACAGTGAAACAAAGTGGAATTTAAAACCAAGTAGAAACAACTCCTTCCAGAGTTACCAGGACTCCACTGATGCATGAACTCTATTGGTCAGATAGCATGCTGAAAGAATGCCATGAAGAAATTTTTCTTGGCTTTGGAGTAGACTACACGTTTACATGTGTGTGTATATATGCATGTGTGTGTGATATTAGCACATTTCCCAACAATTTGGCTTTCTTTTTGCTTTATGTTAAAAGTTAGTACTGATATATACATGAAATATCAGAGAATCAAAATTAATTCTACATAGTGACAAGGAAGATTATCTTATTCTTAGTGATGAACAGTATATTAATTGCTGTAGTTTTCATGTTTTAGTCTTAAATTAGCCTCTCCTTCTATCTGCCTCATATAATCCCTTGTCAACAATTCTTCATTTTAAAATAAGTTTTAAAATAGAGAAAGGTTAAACTAGAGAGAGGTTCCCTTGAAATCAAGTATTGTATCTGGGACTCCTGTGTAGGCTGCTGATTGCTCCCTTGCTGATTGTTCATCTACCTATCCTTCTCTTGCATTTTTCCCTGCCTCCTCCCCTTTTGCCTTTTCTATCTCTGGACAAAGAAAAGTCAAAGTTCTGTCACCTTTCACTGACTCTCAGGCTGCGCCCACATTATACTAGAAACAGCTCAGTCAATTCAGCCGAACATCTGGTCAATTCAGTCACACCATGAGTTTAAAAGATGTGTGTTCTAAATCTATTGATTGGTTACAGAAGATGAAGTTGTAAAAGTGATAACATGGAATAGATATAAACAGTCTGACTCAGTCTGAGCTTGAGCCAGGTAGGAGCACAGACCTGTTAGACAGACCAGTGAGCCCAGTTCCAGTCTCCCGTTCACTGTCCTGTTTCAGTGTTTCCGACTCACCTCTGCCACAATGCCCTGAAGCTGAGCGGGACTCTGCAACCCTACTCTTTTCATTTATTCACCTCAGTTTCAAAAAGTGATGGGTGAAGATAAGAATGCAGGGTCTTCTGAACTTCAGAATCCCAGTATTATGGAACAATAAGGCAGGAGTAGAAGCTGGTGTTTAGCCTATCCATTGCCAAAGTTTGGTCAGTGAATTTCTAGCATCTTCCTGGAGTTGTCTCAGAGTCTAATAGGTTTGTGTGCGTGTTCAAGGTGGGTGGGAGTAGGACGTGGGAAGTGTGACTTAAAGGAGGCTTAATAGACTGTATTTTCTACCCCTCCTGGGGGCACAAAGGCCCACTCCCATACACATATAGAAACATGAACCCATTTCATGCACTGGTTCCGGTTTTATCAGTTTTATCTAGCATAGTTCCATAAGGGATTATTTTTTAGAACATTTCTTCTAAGAAACTATTTTAGCCCCAATGATGTAGTTCAGATCTGTCATTTTACAGACAGAGGTAGTCACAGGGCTGTGACTGTCCCAGGGTAATGCTGCTATTTAAAGTTCATTCTATACCTTCCAACACTGAAGAAAAGCTTGCTCATTCAGTAATTGAACTGAATCATAAGAACTTTCTGGGGCACAGACCTCTATATAAATAGGAAAACTAAAGAAAAGACAAATTTGTTCATTTAAGGAATGTGCTCACTGCAGAGGCAGAAATTGCTCTTGTTACCTGTTCAGCTTCCATCACATACTCACTTCATTAGGTCTAAATACTCACTCATTCATTCATTACAAAAAGTTGGTCATGTATATAACATGCATCTAATGTTGAAGTCATGAATATGAGAGAAAAAATAATATAATCTCTACCTTTATAAAGCTTACATTTTACTGATAAACTGATACATAAAGTTATCTGTATATGTACTTGAAGGCATACATGTTTTTAATTTGAGCAATAATAAAAAATAGCCACTATTTTTTGAAAGTTAGCTTTTCTGTATCAAGCTATGTAAGATGTATAAGATATGCATACTTATTATTCTATAAGATAGTTAATATTTCCATTTTACAGGCACTTAGAGGGTCGTGTGCGTGTGTGCCATTCTGCAGTTGTGTCTGACTCTCGGTGACCCCATGGAGTATAGCCTGACAGGTTTCTCTGCCCATGAGCTTTCCCAGTCCAGAATACTGGAGTATCGCCCTCCCCCAGGGGATTTACCTGACCTAGGGATCGAACCTGTGTCTCTTATGACTCCTGCATTGGCAGGTGGGTTATTTACCACCAGCACCACTTGGGAAACCCCACTAAATAACATATCTAAGGCTTTACCACTAACTAAATGCTTAATCTTGGAGTGAAATTCAGATTGGTCCATTTCTAAACTCTTAGCTAGGTGGAGGGACTTTCTGTCTATTAGAATCACCAATAAAAGTTTTATAAGGAGAACATTTTGGTTTTGAATTGACACATTGGGGAAGGTAAGGGGAAAGCATAAATGGATGCAGCGTTATGTCTAGGTTTGAACATTTAAAAAGGCAATAAGAATGTTAGAGACGTAACATTTTATGTATTCCATATTTTTACCAACAAATTATGCCTTAAAAAGCAAAGTTCTGAATAATAATCAAATGTCTTTCAAATGGGCCAAAGTATGTAACATATGTAAATCTATAATGAATCAATGAGACAACCCTGGAATTTCAGCTTCTGGAAATTAAATATTAATGGCACAACTTTGCTCCACAAAAGTATTAAATCCTCTTGAAGTGCTCCACACATTTGCAAACTGTAGCTAAATTATGGATCTTTGAACACATTAACACTTTTATTTTCTTTTGCTGTTAGTTCTTGGTGTTCAGTATTAACAGGAAACAATTACAGATGATTAGTTAAGCCTGTATCTCCAGGCACCTAAAATAACCCCTATGTCTATAAAGGTAATGACTCTATAAGCAACTGCTAAGTCACTGCTAAGTCACTTCAGTCGTGTCCAACTCTGTGCGACCCCATAGACGGCAGCCCACCAGGCTCCCCTGTCCCTGGGATTCTCCAAGCAAGAACACCGGAATGGGTTGCCATTTCCTTCTCCAATGTATGAAAGTGAAAAGTGAAAGTGAAGTCTTTCAGTCGTGTCCAACTCTTGGCGACCCCATGGACTGCAGCCCACCAGGCTCCTCTGTCCATGGGATTTTCCAAGCAAGTACTGGAGTGGGGTGCCATTGCCTTCTCCACTATAAGCAACTAGTAAGAAAAAAATAACTTCAAGGACTGATGAGAAGATTTTCCTGATTCCTTTTTTTAAAAAACCATGATTTGAAAACAACTGAATCTAACATTAAGATGACATTAATCTAGCCTCTAAATTTTGCTTTCGTAAGTATACGAGTCCACGTTTCATATAGCCTTAATATGTTTACTATGATAATTGGTACAATTTATGTCCTATACATTTTTGTTCATATGAAATAACATTTTTTATTATCAGTGGTATGATATTTAAATAGATCTCAGTTATATAGTTGGTAATGTTTATTTTATCAAATTAATATATTATTGATTATAGACAAATTATTATTTCATATATTCCTTAAAAAAAGGCACTGCTGGTTCAGCTATAATTCTGTATCTCTTAGCATTTTATATTATCCTTAAAAAATATTTTGAATATATTTAGACATGAATTTTTAATCATGTATCACTCATGCCCATATGAAGAGAAAAATATAAGCAGAATAATTTGCTTCACTTTTCACTTTCATGCATTGGAGAAGGAAATGGCAACCCACTCCAGTGTTCTTGCCGGGAGAATCCCAGGGACGGGGGAGCCTGGTGGGCTGCCATCTGTGGGGTTGCACAGAGTCAAACACAACTAAAGCGACCTAGCAGCAGCAGCAGAGTCTAGTTTTTGGCTCTTACCTCCAAGTATACAAAACTGTGCGGAAGCATGAGTGCAATGCCTTCAGATCATGCCTGCGGTACATATGGGAAACACATGGAATAAAATAGGTCCATAGCATACGTATCACAGTTCACAATGGAAACATGCAGAAAAAGCTTTTCCCCCAACTCCCAAAGCAGGTACACTTGGCCCTTCATATTCACAGGTTACGCATCCATAGATTCAACCAACCATGGAACAAAAACAAAACCAGAAAGTTCCCAAAAGCAAAATTACAATTTTCTGCGTGCTGGCAACTATTTATGTAGCATTTTCATTGCATTATGTATCATAAGTAACCTAGAGATGATTTTGCAGCTAGATGAAAAGTCATAAATGATGTACTAGAGGCATAGGTTAACTCTATTATGCATCTAATAAAGTTCTAAATTGTGGGCCTTAGAGTATGTATCTGAAACCAAACATGTGCATTTGAACAAATAAAGGATTTTGTTAAAATCAAATTCTGATTTGGTAGATCTGGGATAAGGACTGAGATTCTGCATTTCTGATAAGTTCTCTGGTGTCCCCCAAACTGCTGGTCTGCAAGCTACACTATATATATGGAGCAAGGCTGTAACTAGAGCATTCTCTTCCCCTTCCTGGATTTGAAGCCTCTAGTCTTCTCTACATGTTTAACTCTTCTGGTCAAGTTTTCTGTTTTGTTATGAATTGAATTGTGTCCCCTCCAAAAGAGGTGTTGCTGACCTGGCTGTCAGGAGCTGTGAGTGTGACAGTATAGGGAAATAGGCTCCTTACAGATGTAATCAAGTTAAGACGAGGTCATTAGGATGCACCTCAACTGACACAACTGGTGCCCTTATGAGAAGAGGGGAATTTGAACATAAAAACTCAAAGGGAGACCACCATGTGAAAACTGAGGTAGAGACTGGAATCACGCATCTACAAAACATGGAGTGCCAAAGATCACTGGATGTCCCTAGAAGCTGAGAGAGAGGCATGGGGCAAAGTCTCAGGGTTCTAAGATGGAACCAACCCAACTGACACCATTGTTTTGGACTTCTAGCTTTCAGAACTGTGTGACAAATTTCTGTGGTTTTAAGCCTGAAATACTTTGTTAGGAAAGACCTAGGATGTATGCTGTAATGTCATATTGCTATGATATTTAGCGTAAAACTTACCCATGAGAGAATGGAAGGAGACGGATGAATTTTCTTTTTTACTTTTCTTTGTAAATAGTGAAGGGATTTAAAATGATTCATATCTTATCACCCACAATTTTTTTTTAATCAGTGAATCATTGTTTACCTAGAATGTCAAGAATGTTTAACTTCATCATGAAAGTTAAGCATGAGAAGTCTTTATGGGGATTTTTTTCTGACATAAAAATTTACTTAGTTTATTTTCTACCCAACTACCCCCTTTGCGCTGATAATAGTGGAATGACCTAAAACTGCCCCATGGACTACAAAACTGCTGATATAGTTATGCTTCTAAGAAATTAGGCCTTAATTTTTCTGATACACAACTTATAAAGATATTGAGTATATTTTTTCCCCTTTTTGGTAGTGAATCAAACAGACGTCAGTTCTCTGAAGCTCTTTATTCTTGTTCTATTCCTGCTGTTTCCTGGCGCTTTCACACAAGTATAGCTGTGTAGGCAAAGAAGGATGAAATAATTTTTCTTCTCTCAGTTGCATGGAAAACAATCATTGTCCTTTTCTCTATAGAAATGGGGACATTTGGTGGAATTAAATAAGGAATCCAAGGTAATATAGCATTAAGAACATTTTTGTCATTAATACCCAAATAACCATCCTAGAGGGAGCATGATAACACATTTTCATAATTTAAATACAAGTGATTAATTGCAGCAGTGAAAGTGATATTTGTTGTTCCTATTGTTTTGGAAAAGTGCCTGTCATTAAATACTTTATCTAATCGAACACATAAGCACTGGTAAAAGACATCATTTTATTTCAAGTGGCACTTTGCAGCTAGGAAAAAAAAAAGAGGAAAAATAATAAACTGTACCTGTGGGAATAGATTATGCCAAGGAAGAACAAGAGACTAAATTCAACCTAATTTATGGATGTTGGGTTCTTTCTATTGATCTTTGGTGAATATATTTAACTTAAAGCATTTTGCCCTGGATTTTCCTATAATAATGAATGGTGGCATAAGTACGGCACCTGAATCGGTTTAGCTTGTGAGGTAGATGCTGTGCAGCACCCGTTCAGGATGGAGGCACTCTTCCTTTCAGGCCCTGGGAATCTTGGTTGCTCAGGGCTTTCAGCTGAGTCCTTCTGATGATGTTGATGCATCCAAGGCCACACCTGCTCTCAGGAGGGTTGGAGAGGCAGCCTCTATCCCGTGACTAGTCAATGTAGGGCATCAAGGCCCAAACTCTCTGCCTCGAAGTGAGACAACCCTGAATCCACAGCTCCCTGTGGGGATGGTCCAAGACCTTGGTTGTAATTGGACCACAGTTTACCGTGTATCCTGTGTTCTTCACTCACTAAATGATGTTGACCCTAGGAATGCTTCTGGCAAAAATCTCAGAATCTCAGTGTGTTTTTCAGGTAACCAAGTTTCAACCGCTTGTAAATTAAACCAACATGATATAAATAGTCAAGGATACTGAGTAGTGATAGTGAATACTGGTACTGGTAGTGATACTAAATACTGATAGTGAAGGACTCTGATGCTTGATCTAATATGTATGTTAGATAAAATAGTGATCTCCCCAAAGATGTTTATGTGCTGATCCCTGAAACCTGTGAATACGTTGCCTTCCATGTCAAAGGGACTTTGGAGATGTGATTATCATTAGGATCTCCAAATAGGTAAATTATACTGGATTATCCACACAAGTCCAATATAATGTCAAGGGGCTTTAAAGTGGAGAAAGGAGGCAGAAGAAATCAGAGAAAGATATGTGACAATGGAAACAAAGTCAGAATGATAAATACAAGAAGGTCTCAAACCACTGCTGCTGGCTTTTAAGACAGAGAAAGGGAGCCACAAGCCAAGGAATGCAGGGCAGCCTCTAGAAACTGAGAAGTCAGAGCCTACAGCCTCCAGAAAGAAATGCAGCTGACACTTTGATTTTAGGAATTCTATCCCAAAGAACTGTAGAGTAATATGTTTCTGTTGTTTTAAGCCAGGAAGTCTGTGGTCTTTTGTTAGAACAGCAATAGCAAATTCCACAGTATATTTCCTATGCATGTTAGGTTGTGTAAACTATAAAATTAGCATCATTATTTCATGGTCACTAACACTGGATAAAATGGCCTGCCTGCGGAACTGAACTTGCTCTGCGTCCATTCTTCCCTGCCTGCCCCATTTTGGTGATCACACTTTATCCTCAACCCTAAATGTTTAAAGTGTGATTTATAGCCAGCAGGATCATACCTGGCTTTGTCTTGATAATGAACCACAAATTCAAAACACAGTGGTGTTCAAATGAGAGTGTTACAGTCTTTGTAGTTTTCTGGACCTGGGTTCAAATCCCAGCACCGTGATTTATTGGTTTAGTGGCCACAGTCAGTTGTCCAGCTTCTCTGAGCCACCTTTCCTCATTTATAAAATTGGAGGGGTGTGTGTGTATTATGGAGTTCTTATGAGTATTAAATTACATGTTCTTACACATTGGTGCAAAACAGGAACTTAATACACATTAGTTATTTATATTATTACAACATGGTTCAATGATTTATTCATTCAAGAAATATTTCTTGAGTTCTTACTGTGTGCTAAGATTTGTTTTCCCGAATTGCTGAATGATCACATAGAGATAGAACTGAAATTTGTCTTCAACATTTAAGAAGCCTAGGTAACAGGTACCTGTTACTATATCCACAACTACCATGTCTTTAACATTTAATAAATGAATTAATTCATTAAGAAATGGCTTGGACAATTTTTATTCAGTGTGAACTGACCATGTTACCCAGTGGATTATAAAAATACCTTGCACCAGCCCCAAATATGTAAAACACACACAGAGCAACTAAAGAAGACAGCATTTTCCCAAGAGTGCTTGGGGAAAAAATGTGATTGTAGTAGACTTCATTGAAAATGCAGGAGAAAACTCTAGAACATTTGAGGTTATGACCTAATATGTATTTTTACCTTTAGGTTATTTGACTAGAACAGCTTATGCACATTCAGTGTTTCATTAAAAGGCACATTCCTGCTCAGAGACATAACAGATATATTTGCAGTAAAAGAATTTTATTTATTTTCATATTACAAACTCTGCCAGAACCACATGGAAAAAGACCAAAGGATTTATTACCTTTAAAATCCATTCATCTAGTTTTGAAAGATTTTCTCAAAATACCAGTTGAAATGATGTTGTTACTTTCAGGTCTTACTGAAGTGCCTATAATTAAAGTCATCAAAGAAATAATTATCAAAATATAAGACAAAGAAAAGTATAATTATATAAGTTCAATAAATTATATGCAAATAAATGCCTTTTATTAATGCAGATTATTAAAAAAAGGAATTTGCAGAAACTATTTTGTGAAATGTAAAGAGTCATTATAGGAGTGAATTTAGGTTTAGTGTTTGATTATAAATAACCTTTAAACATTCTTTTTTTTTTTAATTTACAAAGAAAGGACCCAGCAAAATCAAACATGTAAGAGTAAAGAAATAGTAGAAAATATTTTCCTTAGTTGGCTTGTGTTACGATAAAGTCTCTATTCTCAGTGGATAATACTACCATTAATAGATGCAAACAGAGTTAACATAATTCTTTAGGTATTTCAGCAGATTCCAGAACCAATTCCACAGTATTATACTGTTAAGGCCAATGTAAATTATTTATAAAATTACAAAGAGAAGTGACACAGCCTTCAAAATATGCTAGCTAGACTTCTCATTTTATAGAAAAGGAAGTTGAAGTCTGAAGTGATATACTGCAATCCAAATGATGAGTCATCCCAAATTAGAAAACCCCGTGTTTAGTTCCGGCCCCTTGTTTTTGATTGCTAATGTGTTGTCCAAATTCATCACCACCTTACTTAACAGGCTTTGTTCAAAATGCCTTCTGACTATTTTCCAATATCCAGTCCACATTCAAGTGAGATTTGCTTCTAAAGTTTCCTGGGAATGTGACTCAAGATTTTGAAAGTAATCCTAAGTAAAAGTAACAAAATGTTTCCAAGGCAAGTCAGCACTGTCTAGAGCAACACTATCCAATAAAAATCTTTTCTAATAGATACATTGAAAAAGTAAAAAGAAACAGATGAATAAATTTTAGTAATCCATTGTGTGTAACTCAATATATCAAACATAATTATTTCATGTAATAAATGGTAAAAAACTAACAATATTTTATAGTCATGTATTCATACTCAGTCTTCAAAATCAGTGTGGATTTTACCTTTATAGCATGTATCCATTTGGACTAGACTTATTTCAAGTGTTCAGTAGATAATTGTGCCATGTGGCTCCCGTATTGGACAACATGGATCTAGAGTGATAACCATTTAAATTCTGCATTAAAATTAAACTACTTCAGTCTAATTATGAGCATGAATAACTTTGAATAAATAAAACAACTGGCAATTTTTATTCCCCAAATATTAGAAATCACTCTATATTCTGGACTTCATAGTGCATGTATATTGAATTTCTTGTGTTTCTTCTCTTTTGCTTCTATTTATCTCTCTTCTTTTCTGCCATGTCTGGGAGAATTCCTCTAACTTCTCTTTTAATTCATTGGCTTAATTTTCCATAGTATCTAATAAATTCTTCAAGGTATCCATTGCATAGTTAAGTTGGATAATTTGTTGTTGTTGTTTTTGACTGAGACACTGTTTCTTGAGCTCAGATGTTTCTCTGATAGATTTATAGGGTAAATTAACACTTCAATCTTCCTGATATTATAAAATGTTCATTATTAGTTTTCCCTTCTTTGAACTTATTTCATTTTATTACTTAGGATACATTTCCCTTCTTTAATACTGTGTAGTCTTTGTATAATAAATATTTAATTGGCAATTTGTTTCACAGTGCTGTGGCAAAAATATGGAATACATGTGTGGAGGTCATCAGAGTGGCAACATATCTCTGGCATGAACAATATATAAATATCCCATTTTCTCAAAGGCTGAACATCTTTAGAGTAAAACATGATATTAGAGCTCTACATAGTGCAAGGTCTTTGTTATAAAGAAGACTGTAATCAAACCCAGTGAAAACTAGGCTGATTCTGTTGTCAGGTGTGTGCATTCTTGTCAGTGTGCCCAAGGAAAGAAAATAACAGCCCCAACGTTGCAAAAGCATGTTGTATGTTTTGTACCTTCGTATTAATAAATGTGGTACATTTGGCCTAAATTTTTATTTTAACAGACCACCTGGTAAACCAGATAACCAGATGCTGTGCAGCAAACACTAAACTGGGATCTCTGAAGGTCACTGGTTGATGAACAGCCAACTGAATCAGGTCAGTTTAAAATGATTGGTTTGGTCTTTTTGCTTACTGCTTTCTGAATCCTTATGAAGGAAAGTCTGTAATTTTGTTACCATCATGTAAGTACCTATTAGATGTTATGTGGTTTTCTGTTAAGAATAGTTCTTATCAAAAGGGAAAAAAGAAAGTTTCTCTTTTCTTTTGTTTTATTTGGTGGTTTATATTACTTGTGTGGTGTGGAGAGGAAGTATCTAGTTAGGACTAGGTACTAACTAACTAACCAGGTACTGATTCTAAGAAGCAGGCTGGGGAGTCTCACAGTCTCTGATTGGCTTGCCTGACTATGCTGGAGGTGTGCCTGAGGCAGATGGCTATTCCTCTTCCAGGACTGGTTGAATCGCCACAGCCTAGATATGGTCACGATTGTCTGTCTCCAGTACATCCTGCAATAGTCACTCACTGTTTCTGCTTTTCCCTGGTTTCTCCTACCTGTCATGGGGTCCTCTCCATGTAGCCGTGACTGCCCGGTGTTCCACAACATTATGAACCAGACACAAGTAAACTCTAACGGTTTTCATTGACCAGATGGTAAATTTCCATTCCATGAGGGAAAGGCAAGAAAATAATTTTAAAGCCTTGATATTATAAAATACTTCCCGGTGTCATTTCAGTGGTAATTCTTCCTATCATATTGTGATCCAACAAGATTCCATTAAATAAGGTCAGAGGTGTATAAATGTCCTGTTATCTGGTTCCTCTGCAGTCTCCATCCTTGGACCACAAGTACAGCATTATATTTGAGATGACCTTGGATTACATTGATCCCATAGATCCCAGGGGATGTGTTCCTGCAGAAAGTCATAAATGAAACATCTGTAACACCATTCCTGCTACCTTCAGAGGTGTAACTGAGATGGCAGAAATACTCTAAAATATTTACTAGCTTCTAATAAGCAAAAGTCATTAAACAAATGTTTGCCCATTCACAGAAAATATTCATCTTAAAAACATGTTGGCAAATTAGATCAGTCCTTTGCAAAAAAAAAAAAAAAAAGCACAAAGGATTTCAATTTTGTACTTGAATTTGCATGTTTGCTAATTCATACCGATTATAAGTGTAAGCATCCTATAATCAATACTTTATCTTCATTATTTTAGCCTCCAAAGTTTTAACTAATAGTCTTCTAATTTTCAAATATGATGGTTATTCTTTTATTTTGTATTTATATAACAAATGTAAAGGAATTTAGAAAGGAGGAATGTTTAGTGTTAAATGGAATTACAATCTTAAGTTGAAAAACATGCTAAAGAGCAGTCACAATTCTTGACTTTTTCATCAGCTCCAGTTTCAAATATTGGTTGTATGATAACTTTACTCTTCCCTTTCTCTGCCTTGAGAGAAAGGCTGGAAATATTTTAATATAATGAAGTCTTGTATTCTCTCTTTCAATTGATTCTCAGAAAATGCACAGTTTCATTGTATGCCCAACATGCAGAATTCTTTCAAGATGCTGGTGTTTTTCTTCAGGCATGCATTTAATAATATGAAAGCTGCTTGATTACTAAAGACTCAACTCAGAAAAGAAACTGATTTCATCTTCTCAGATTTGTGGTTTCATTTGTAAAATGCTGAAAATTTGTATTCCCTATGCATGAAAAATAGCCTGACACATAATCTTTTATTTACTCAACACAGAGTTTCCTATTTTGAATCTGTGGATTCTAATAGGATCAAATTGTTTTCCCTTGTGATGATCTTTTAATGAGGACGCTATGTAATTGGAGGAGTAATTGATTCAAAAGAAATGGGAGTCTCTGAAAATATGCTAAAAAGAACTCCTGAAACTATTTACCTAAATGACTCCAAGATTATACTTTATATTCTAAATGAAGATAAAAACAAAACATGATGCTATTTTTTGCTCAAAATATTTTAAAGCATTGTATTTGAGGCCCAGTGAAAGAAGAGCTGGTTGAAAGCTGTTTGTAGGATTGCAGCAACAGAAGCATAAGCGTAGAGTTCAGGTAGAATGAACAGGGATGTAAAAAAAAGGCTTCTGTCAGGAGGAAAATTCTCAACCCTGATAGTTCTCACTTTCAATTATAGTACAGATCGAGTATCAAGAAAAGGCTGCAATGAAATTCAAGTGCTATACTCAGCTGACAGCTATTCTTGTGTTGCTTTCTCTTGTAGCAAATTCGTCCTTCCAGGAGCTATCTGTCGTGTAAAATGTCTTCCATTTATGCATGTTGATTTTCCCTCTTTGCAGTGTGTTATTATATGTGACCAACTAACTTTTTCCTTGAGTCTATTTTGTATGACAAAGTAAGATTCTGGACATTCAAAATTAAATGGCTTGCTGTTTGTTCCATTTCCTATAACTTCCAAACAAGCTTGAAATATGAGAAATACAGGTAAGACTATCTGAAGGATGATGAACCTTAATAGATCATCATTTATTAAGATGCAGAAATAGGTCAGCAAATACCATTAATACTCCACTCTACTAAACCAAAGGAAAAGCCATTAAGATAAAGCTCAGCAGAAGGTGAATATTTTCCTTTCAATTTAAGTATGTAGTTATTCTATAACCGTAGGTATTTAAACTATATGCTATTATTTCATTTCAGTTATATATGCCAGTGTACTAAAACTCAGTGGTAAAGGAACTTAATTTTTTTTTAATTAAAAAAGTTTGTTTTCTCTTTGGCTGCATGGGTTCTTCATTGCTGCATGCCAGCTTCCCCTAGTTGCAGTGGGCTGGGGCTGCTCTTTGTTGCACTGTGCTGGCTTCTTATTGCAGCGACTTCTCTTGATTGCAGAGCATGAGCTCTAGAGTGTGCAGGCCTCAGCAGTTGTGGTGCATGGGCTTAGTTGCTCCACAGCATGTAAAATCTTCCCCGACCAGGAATTGAACCCATGTCCGCTCCATTGGCAGGCAGATTCTTAACCACTGGGTCACGAGGGAAGTCCCAAGGTATTTTATTGAAAAGTTTCTTATCTCTAATTTTCAGGCAAGGGGACAAAACTAAAAGAAACAAATTAATCCAAGAATTTTTTTTTTTATATATAGGCATTTGTAAGTGTAGTAAAACTTTACATTTTCCCTTGAGCAACACATGAGACTGACTACATAAAAATATAGCATGATGACACTAAGTCCTTGATTAGTTAATAAAAGTTAACTATGCTTAATATTGGAGAAGGCAATGGCACCCCACTCCAGTACTCTTGCCTGGAAAATCCCATGGATGGAAGAGCCTGGTAGGCTGCAGTCCATGGGGTCGCTAAGAGTCGGACACGACTGAGCGACTTCACTTTCACTTTTCACTTTCATGCATTGGAGAAAGACATGGCAACCCACTCCAGTGTTCTTGCCTGGAGAATCGCAAGGACGGGGGAGCCTGGTGGGCTGCAGTCTATGGGGTCTCACGGAGTCGGACACGACTGAAGCGACTTAGCAGCAGCAGCATGCTTAATATTTATTCTCTGTTACTGTGACAATAAAGCAATAAAATAGCTGATAGAGATCCAACCAGTCCATCCTAAAGGAGATCAGTCCTGGGTGTTCATTGGAAGGACTGATGTTAAAGCTGAAACTCCAATACTTTGGCCACCTGATGCAAAGAGCTGACTCATTTGAAAATACCCTGATGCTGGGAAAGATTGAGGACAGGAGGAGAAGGGGACGACAGAGGATGAGATGATTCGATGGCATCACCAACTCAACAGACATGAGTTTGGGTAAACTCTGGGAGTTGATGATGGACAGGGAGGACTAGCGTACTGCAGTTCATGGGGTCGCAAAGAGTCGGACACGACTGAGTGACTGAACTGAACTGAATTTTAGTCAGAAGGTTTGAAACCAAAGAGTAGCACAGAATTTATCAACAAAATTTAACTAAGCATGCTATTCAATTGAGGTTTAAAATGGTACTGGGCATTGAGATTTATTTTATTATCTCTTAAGGTTATTTTCATTGAATTACATGAAGTTAACTATGTATTTCAGAATATGAATTTTTTCAGACAAAATTATGTAAAGGGTAAACACATGGGCTCATAACTGATGAGTATAATAAAATATTTTTCTCTTGACCTTTTCTATTTTATCTAGTTTCACCATCTATTTGAGGAAAAGCTCCTAAAAAGCCATTTAATAAATAATAGAGTATCCCTTTCCAAAATGCACAGTCCTAAGGATTTAGAATGTGGTACTGAGGATTAGAAAGAATCTACTTAGGAGGGAAATTATACAGCAATTAAAGCACTCTACCACTACAAATTCTATGTGGGGTTTTAAAAAGGGATTCTATTTAATTCCTTAAATACTGCAGTATTGAAACTTGGAGTATGATGTTACCAAAGAGATTATATTATTAAAAAGATTGGTAAAACCCAGTTACCAGTATGAGAGAATAACACTAATGTTTTAAAGGATAACCAGATTATTCAATATTATTAAAGTCAATAGTAAACAGAATAGAAAGTAAGCAAAGGAATGCATTTATCTTGTACAACTGGAAAAATATCTTTATAGTTTGAATTCCCAAGTTATGGAATTTACACACATATAAACACATATCCTTTTTATTAACTCGTTCACAGAGACTAGTTCAATATATTTGAAAATTAATACTAGTTATACTGTCAATAACTGAGCTCTATAAATTTTAATCCTAGCATAAAGAGGAATCATTACCAGGGAAAAATAATATTTTAAAATAAATTTCTTATATTTTCAATGTTTAATAAGCCTTTTGATGGAATTTGGATTCTTCAGTTATTTAGCTTATTCAGATAAACCAAAACATCTTTAAAAGACTAAATTATTTAAGTCTAAGAGCCAACCTAAGCAAATTTTGACCTTTCATATCTTAAACTTACTGTTCTTGATGTTGTTCAGTTGCTAAGTCATCTCTGACTCTTTACAACCCCATAAACTGCTGCAGGCCAGGTTTCCTTGTCCTTCACTATCTCCCAGAGCTTGCTCAAACTCATGTCCATTGAGCTGGTGATGCCATCCAACCATCTCATCCTCTGTAATCCCCTTCTTTCCCTGCCTTCAATCTTTCCCAGCATCAGGGTGTTTTCCAGAGAGTCAGCTCTTCATAGCAGGTGGCCAAAGTATTGGAGCTTCAGCATCAGTCCTTCCAATGAATATTCAGGGTTGATTTCCTTTAGGATTGAGTGGTTGGATATCTCCTTGCTGTCCGAGGGACTCTCAAGAGTCTTCTCTAGCACCACAACCCAAAGCATCAATTCTTTGGCACTCAGCTTTGTTTGGTCCAAATCTCACATCCATACATGACTACTGGAAAAACCATAGCTTTGACTGTATGGATCCTTGTTGACAAAGTGATATCTCTGCTTTTTAGTACACTATCTAAGTTTGTCATAGGTTTTCTTCCAAGGAGCAAGTGTCTTTTAATTGTATGGCTGCAGTTTCTGTCTACAGTGATTTTTGAGAACCAAGAAAATAAAGTCTGTCACTATTTCCACTTTTCCTTATTTATTTGCATGAAGAAATGAGACTGGATGCCATGATCTTCATATTTTTTCTTTAATGTTGAATTTTAAACCAGCTATTTTTCTCTTTTCTTTCACTCTCATCAAGAGATTCTTTAGTTCCTCTTCAGTTTCTGCCATTAGAGTGATATCATCTACATATCTGATAACTCTCCTGGCAATACTGATTCCACCTGGTGCTTCATCCAGCCTGGCATTTCGCATGATATACTCTGCATATAAGTTAAATAAGTAGGGTGACAATATACACCCATGATATACTCCTTTCTCAATTTTGAACCAGTCTGTTGTTCCACGTATAGTGCTAACTGTAGCTTCTTGACCTGCACACAGGTTTCTCAGGAGGCAGGTCAGGTGGTCTGGTATTCCCATCTCTTTCAGAATTTTCCACACTTTATTGTGATCCACACAGCATAGTCATTAGCATAATCAATGAAGAAGACATAGATGTTTTCATGGAATTCTCTTGCTTTCAGTATGACCCAGTGGGTTTTAGAAATTTGATCTCTGGTTCCTCTGCCTTTTCTAGTTCCAGCTTGTACATTTGGAAGTTCTCAGTTCATGTACTGTTGAACCCTAGCTGAAGGATTTTGAGCATTACCTTGAGCATGTAAAATGAAGTGAAGTGAAAGTCGTTCAGTTGTGTCTGACTATTTGAGACCGCATAGACTATACAGTCCATGGAATTCTCCAGGCCAGAATACTGGAGTGAGTAGCCTTTCCCCAGGGGATCTTCCCAACCCAGGGATCGAGCCCAGGTCTCCGGCATTGCAGGCGGATTCTTTACCAGCTGAGCCACAAGGGAAGTCCTGAAAATGTGAAGTGAGTGCAGTTGTAAGATAGTTTGACCACTCGGTGGCATTGCTTTTCTTTGGGATTGGAATGACAACTTACCTTTTCCAGTTCTGTGCCACTGCTGTGTGTGTGTGTGCTGTGTTTAGTTGCTCAGTTGTGTCCAGCTGTTTGCAGAGCCCATGGACTCCAGCCCGCCAGGCTCCTCTGTCCTTGGTGATTCTCTATGCAAGAAAACTGGAGTGGGTTACCATGCCCTCCTCCAGGGGACCTTCCCAACCCAGAGATCGAACCCAGGTCTCCTGCATTGCAGGAGGATTTTTTACCATCTGAGCCTCCAGGGAAGCCCAAGTTTTCTAAATTTGCTGCCATATTGAGAACAACACTTTAGCAGCAGCATCTTTTAGGATTTAAAATACATGAGCTAGAATTCCATCACCTCCACTAGCTTTCATCATAGTAATGCTCCCCAAGACCCACTTGACTTCACACTCCAAGATGTCTGATTCTAGGTGAGTGACATCATCATCATGGTTATCTGCATCATTAAGACCTTTTTTGTACCGTTGTTCTATGTATTCTTGCCATGTCTTCTTAATCTCTTCTGCTCCTAAGGTCCTTGCCATTTCTGTCATTTATAGTGCCCCTCTTTGTATGATATATTCCCTGGGTATCTCCAATTTCCTTGAGGAAATCTCTAGTCTTTCCCATTTTATTGTTTTCTTCTGTTTCATTGCATTGTTCACTTAAGATGGCTTTCTTATCTCTCCGTGCTATTCTTTGGAACAGCATCATTGTCAACAAGAGAGTCCCGAAATGCAGTACTTAGATGCAATCTCAAAAATGACAGAGTGATCTCTATTCGTTTTCAAGGCAAACCATTCAATATTATGGTAATCCAAGTCTATGCCTCAACCAGTAATGCTGAAGAAGCTGAGGTTGAACGTTTCTATGAAGACCTACAAACTGTATAGAACTAACACCCCAAAAAGATGTCCTTTCATTATAGGGGACTAGAATGCAAAAGTAGGAAGAAACACCAGGAGTCACAGGCAATTTGGCCTTGGAGTTCAGACTGAAGCAGGGCAAAGATTAACAGAGTTTTACCAAGAGAATGCACTAGTCATAGCAAACACCCTCTTCCAACAACACAAGAGAAGACTCTACACATGGGCATCACCAGATGGCCAACACCGAAATCAGATTGATTATATTCTTTGCAGCCAAAGATGGAGAAGCTCTATACAGTCAGCAAGAACAAGACTGGGAGCTGACTGTGGCTCAGATCATGAACTCCTTATTGCCAAATTCAGACTAAAATTGAAGAAAGTAGGGAAAACCACTATACCATTCAGGTATGACCTAAATCATATCCCTTATTATTATACACTGGAAGTGAGAAATAGATTTAAGGGACTAGATCTGATAGACAGTGCCTGATAAACTATGGATGGAGGTTCATGACATTGTACAGGAGACAGGGAGCAAGAACATCCCCAAGAAAAAGAAACAAAGCAAAATGGTTGTCTGAGGAGGCCTTACAAATAGCTGTGAAAAAAAGAGAAGTGAAAAGCAAAGGAGAAAAGCAAAGATATACCCATTTGAATGCAGAGTTCCAAAGAACAGCAAGGAGAGATAAGAAAGCCGTCCAGAATTGAAAGAGACACATGTACCCCAATGTTCATCGCAGCACTGTTTATAATAGCCAGGACATGGAAACAACCTAGATGTCCATCAGCAGATGAATGGATAAGAAAGCTGTGGTACATATACACAATGGAGTATTACTCAGCCGTTAAAAAGAATTCATTTGAATCAGTTCTGATGAGATGGATGAAACTGGAGCCGATTATACAGAGTGAAGTAAGCCAGAAAGAAAAACACCAATACAGTATACTAACACATATATATGGACTTTAGGAAGATGGCAATGACGACCCTGTATGCAAGACAGGGAAAGAGACACAGATGTGTATAACGGACTTTTGGACTCAGAGGGAGAGGGAGAGGGTGGGATGATTTGGGAGAATGACATTCTAACATGTATACTATCATGTGAATTGAATCGCCAGTCTATGTCTGACGCAGGATGCAGCATGCTTGGGGCTGGTGCATGGGGATGACCCAGAAAGATGTTATGGGGAGGGAGGTTGGAGGGAGGTTCATGTTTGGGAATGCATGTAAGATTTAAAGATTTTAAAATTTAAAAAATAAAAAAACTAAAAAAAAAAAAAAAAAAAAGAAAGCCGTCCTCAGTGATCAGTGCAAAGAAATAGAAGAAAACAGTAGAATGGGAAAGACGAGAGATCTCTTCAAGAAAATTAGAGATACCAAGGGAATATTTCATGAAGAGGTGGGCTCAATAAGGGACAGAAATGGTATGCACCTAACAGAAGTAAAATATATTAAGAAGAGGTGGCAAGAATATACAGAAGAACTATACAAAAAAGATCTTCATGACCCAGCTAATCATGATGGTGTGATCACTCACCTAGAGCCACACATCCTGGAATGTGAAGTCAAGTGGGCCTTAGGAAGTATCATTATGACCAAAGCTATTGGAGACAGTGGAATTCCAGTTGAGCTGTTTCAAATCCTGTAAGATGATGCTGTGAAAGTGCTGCACTCAATATGCCAGCAAATTTGGAAAACTCAGCAATGGCCACAGGACTGGAAAAGGTCAGTTTTCATTCCAATCCCAAAGAAAGGCAATGCCAAGAATGCTCAAACTATCACACAATTGCATTCATCTCACACGTTAGTAAAGTAATGCTCAAAATTCTCCAAGCCAGGCTTCAGCAATATGTGAACTGTAAACTTCCAGATGTAAAAGCAGAGGAACAAGAGATCAAATTGCCAACATCCACTGGATCATCAAGAAAGCAAGAGTTCCAGAAAAACATCTATTTCTGCTTTATTGACAATGCCAAAGACTTTGACTGTGTGGATCTCCATAAACTATGGAAAATTCTGAAAGAGATGGGAATACCAAACCACCTGACCTCCTCTTGAGAAACCTGTATGCAGGTCAGGAAGCAACAGTTACAACTGGACATGGAACAACAGACTGGTTCCCAATAGGAAAAGGAGTGTGTCAAGGCTATATATTGTCACCCTGCTTATTTAACTTCTATGCAGAGTACATTATGAGAAACGCTGGACTAGAAGAAGCACAAGCTGGAATCAAGATTGCCAGGAGAAATATCATTCACCTCAGATATGCAGATGACACCACCCTTAGGGCAGAAAGTGAAGAACTAAAGGGCTTCTTGCTGAAAGTGAAAGAGGAGAGTGAAAAAGTTGGCTTAAAGCTCAACATTCAGAAAATTAAGATTATGGCATCCAGTCCCATAACTTCATGGCAAATACATGGAGAAACAGTGGAAACAGTGGCTGACTTTATTTTGGGGGGCTCCAAAATCACTGCAGATGGTGACTGCAGCCATGAAATTAAAAGACGCTTGCTCCTTGGAAGAAAAGTTATGACCAACCTGGACAACATATTAAAAAGCAGAGATATTACTTTGCCAACAAAGGTCCATTTAGTGAAGGCTATGGTTTTTCCATTAGTCATGTATGGATGTGAGAGTTGGATTATAAAGAAAGCTGAGTGCCGAAGAATTGATGCTTTTGACCTGTGGTGTTAAAGAAGACTCTTGAGAGTCCCTTGGACTGCAAGGAGATCCAACCAGTCCATCTTAAAGGAGATCAGTCCTGGGTGCTCATTGGAGGGACTAATGTTGAAGCTGAAACTCCCATATGTTGCCTATCTGATGCAAAGAGCTGACTCATTTGAAAAGACCCTGATGCTGGGAAAGACTGAGGACAGGAGGAGAAGGGGATGACAGAGGGTGAGATGGTGGATGGCATTACCAACTCAATGGAGATGAGTCTGAGCAACTTCTGGGAGTTGGTGATGGATAGGGAGGCCTGTCATTCTGTGGTCCTTAGGATCATGAAGAGTTGGGCATGACTGAGCGACTGAACTGAACTGAACTGACCTGCATTCAAATGGGTGTATCTTTCCGTTTCTCCTATGCCTTTCACGTCTTTTATTTTCCCAGATATTTGTAAGGTGTCTTCAGATAAACACTCTGTCTTCATGCATTTCTTTTTTTAGGGATGCTTTTTGTCCTCTCCTCCTGTACAGTGTTATGAAGCTCTGTCCATAATGTTTCAGGCACTGTGTCTTCCAGATCTAATCCCTTGAATCTATTTATCACCCCCAGTGTAAAATCATAAGGGATTTGACATAGGTCATACCTGGATGGTCTGGTGTTTTTTCCTACTTTCTTATATTTAAGCCTGAGTTTTGTAATAAGGGGTTCATGTTCTGAGCTTCAGTCAGCTCCAGGTCTTGTTTTTGCTACTGTACAGAGATCCTCCATTTTCAGCTACAAAGAATATGATCAATCTGATTTTGGTATTGATCATCTGGTGATCTCCATGTGTAGAGCCATCTCTTGTGTTGTAGGAAGATGACATTTGTTATGACCAGTGTGTTCTCTTGGGACAACTGTCAGCCTTTGCCCTGCTTCATTTTTGTACTCCAAGGCCAAACTTGTCTGTTACTCCAGGTGTCTCTTGACTTCCTACTTTAGCATTCCAATCCCCTATGTTGAAAAGGACATTTTGGGGCAGATTTAGTTCTAGAAGTTCTTGTAGATCTTCACAGAACCATTCAACTTCAGCTTCTTCAGCATTAGTAGTTGGGGCATGGACTTGGATTACTGTGATGCTGAATGCTTTGCCTTGAATACAAACTGAAATCAGTCTATTGTTTTTGAGATTGCACCCAAGTACTGATTTTTGGATTTGTTATATCAGACTTATTTATAGAAAATAAGCAACATAATTGAAAATTAGGACATTATAAGGAGAACAAAACTGTATTTAGTCTATTGAAGCAACTTATCAAAAAAATTAACATGCAAAGCATTTTTATTGTAAAATTTTCAAAGAATACAAAGCTTAATGTTCCAATAAGGAGCACATTCAATTAAACTTGTTTATAATTTCTTATCTTATAGTTTCCACTGGAAAATCATCTCTATAATTATAGGCTTGTTCTTTCATTAGATGTAAATATACAATATATATTCATGTATCTTCAATATGCAACTTGGGAAAAAAGAGTGCTTTGGCTCTTTGAAATAGTAGGGTTGTTTGTTTTTTTTTCAATCAGAAATTCCAACATCTGAGAGGGATGTAAGTCTGCTTTGTTGTTACATGCCATAGATTTGGAAAAGTTTCTGACAAGAGTGTAGATATCAAAGAACCTGGCTACTAATTTTCATTTCTGTACTGACAGATGTAAGGATAAAAGTTGAGTCACGTTTGTCAAGTAACAGAGATCCTCTTTTGATTCTCCTTTTCTTCAGTCCATGAGCTTGGTAATAGGTGCTTTAAAAATACATATTGACATTTTTAAAAGGGTACAAAGACTATCAATCTTATTAATCTTGAGGAATAACACAATCTAAAAAGGGGGGCAGGGGCATCCTGTTCAACCAAGCACATGGTGATGATACCTTTATAAGAGCAGAAGACATTACTGACCGCAGCCTGGTTTGTATTTGAGAATATTCTGTATATTCCTTATGACACCTCAATTCAATTAAAAAAAAAAACAACACTGCTCTAGGGAGGTATAGCAATATACCAGAATGTATATTTCAGCTACAAAGAATATAATCAATCTGATTTTGGTATTGACCATCTGGTGATGTGTTTTTTAACCCAGTTCCATTATTGCAATTTACTTCTGTCTTTGACTTCAGTACTATTGATGAGGTTAGGAATACTTGGCTTCTCTTCCATATTTTCATACTGTCAGATGACTCTCAAGTCATTATAGCTATCTCTGCTGCTGCTGCTGCTAAGTTGCTTCAGTCGTGTCCAACTCTGTGCGACCCCATAGATGGCAGCCCGCCAGGCTCCACCATCCCTGGGATTCTCCAGGCAAGAACACTGGAATGGGTTGCCATTTCCTTCTCCAATGCATGAAGGTGAAAAGAGAAAGGGAAGTCACTCTGACTCTTCGTGACCCCATGGACCCAGCCTACCAGGCTCCTCCATCCATGGGATTCCCCAGGCAAGAGTACTGGAGTGGGTTGCCATTGCCTTCTCCATAGCTATTTCTACTTTTCCTTTTAAAACGAATTGATTTTCCATTGGATATTTGTACACCTGACCAATATTAATTATCTATTCCTTAATACCAACAGTGTGCCGTGTTCAGTATATCCAAAAGTAAATGCATTAACTCTTCCTCTACCCAGCTGTATCCCACACCTGATATTCTTTGACTATAATTTTTCTTATTGGTTACAAGGTATTTGTAAAGAAAATAATTGTCCTTCTAACACCTATTTCTCCTCCTTGTTTGGTCACTGAACACTAAATACAGTCAGAGTGGCAAAGTATTCAGACAAAGTAGACTTCCCAGCCATCCCTGAAGCTAGGTGTGGCCATGTACTAAGTTCTGGCCAAAGAGATAAATGTGGAAATTGTTAGCTGAGTGTTCTACGGGCCTCTTAAAAGCGAGAGGAAAAGCTGTGCTGTGCTCATTCTGGCTCTTTCACTTTCTGCTCCTTGCTTAAAATATGGAAATTGTACTTGAGCTCCAGCATCCATGTTGGACAATGCAAATTGTAATGAAGAAGCAAAACAGAGAGTGGAGAGGGAGACGGAAGGAGCCTGGGTCTCTGTGAGCCCGGCACAGCTACCGTCCAGGCCGAGAGCGCTTTCTTCACACTTGGCCCAAGGCGGAGAGAAATAAATTGTTGCTTACTTTAACCACAGTTATTTCTGGTATCTGTTACTAGCAGGAGAAAGTAATTCCTTATTGACACAGTACGCAGAGTTCCCAGGAGTTTTTCTAGAATTTGTCTCCTTTGTTATCCACTCCAACAGCCAATTAGTCACCGAGTCCTGTCAGTTTAATTTCTTAAATTTATTTCAAATTTTCTGCTTTTTCTACATCCCCACTTTTATTACTTTACTTCAAACACTTGTCATCTGACACCACAGCATTGCAGCGGACTCCAGCTCATCTTCTTGCAGCCTCACTTCCCTAGGATATATCATCCCAACTGCTGCCAGAAATGATGATCTGATCATAATCCTCTCTGCCCCCCTTCAGGTTCACATACCTTCACCGACTAATTTCCAACCAGGTAATTTTTTTAGTGTGCCAAAAAAGTATGAATCTTGAGTATTGGCCTTGTCTGTAGTCTTACACTCTGGAAATACTGAAACATTGCCAGTTCCCTGAATACCCTTCTCTTCAATTTCTTGTCAATGCTACTTATTCTCTAAATGCCTTTTGTTAGGCTGTTGGTTACAAAACCCTTATTTATCAATTTAAAACATATTTAAGATTCTCTTTGAAGATGTCATGCCTCCCTGACTTGTGAAACACAGTGTTCACTCTGTAAAATTATACACAATTCTGCATATTGTTGCATATCACATTGTACCATTATTATTTTTAGATGCCTGTTTCATTTACAAGACTTATGGACAATCTAAGGATAGATGGGGTGTATTGCTCATTTTCATACTTGGTACCTCCCATTTCTGTCTTAGTGTCTGGGGAATAGTTGTACCAGCCACCCAGGAAGTATTTGAGGAATTTGAATTGTATTGTTAGTTGACAGACCTTCAGGAGTAGATGTCTTCGTGGGTCATCCTAATAGAAGCCAAAATCGTTCAGGATTATTATCTACATTAAATGACCATCGGGATTATCTCATGCTAAGCTACTGTCATGGTTGGCTACTCAAAGAAAGCAAGGGTCTTTGAAAGTTAGAAGTAAAACAGATAGTGGTGTAATGATATCAAAACCATTTTGCTACTGTGAATGACAGCTAGCAACTTTGCAAAGAAATAGAGCAGGTTAATCATGGGTTAATAATTTACTAAAATTCTTATCTATCAGGCTTCATTGAAGAGAATTTATCACTAGGTCTTGTTTTCATAGGTTTATTTCTTCTTCATATCATTTGATTGTGGTTATCTCATCATTGAGAACCACCATTTCTTTTCTTTGAAATTAAAGAGATTTAGCTACTCTTAATATACTTAAATGTCTCACATGTTTAGAAAATACTTAAAACAAGCTTTACTGTTCTGAAACAGTTGCAGTTCCCTTATCAGACACATTTTTAAAAATTACTTCAAGGGGAATAAGTTTATTAGATAAAATCTTTGGCAGTCAATCTTCAGGATTTAGTGGTTTGTAGGAAAGCAATGATTTTCTAATAAAGCTGTACTTTTATTAGAATTAGATATTTTATTTCCTCCATTCTGATCTATGATAATCACTATCACAGTGGCCCAATTTTGAGAGCAGCCCATTATTTCCACAATGCTATTGGTGTCCTCTCTGTATGGTAAATCAGGAAATCAAAAAATTTAATTTGGAATTTTACTCAACAAATAACCTTGCTGACTGATCTACTCATTACACTGCTCTTGCATAAATACTGTTGTGAGTGAACTCTGAGGTAAGTAAAGTCAAATCAAACATTATTTCTTAGACCCTCAAAGACTCTAGGCTATATACTTTTTTTTTTACTTGTTCAAAATCATATATTTATTAATCCAGGGACTGAAATTCAAATATCAGTATTTTTATTCCAACCTGATATTTGATTCCAGTACTATGTCAAATTGCTTTCTTTCTTTTTTTTTTTTTTAGTTTTTTATTTTTTAAATTTTAAAATCTTTAATTCTTACATGCATTCCCAAACATGAACCCCCCTCCCACCTCCCCTCCCCATAACATCTTTCTGGGTCATCCCCATGCACCAGCCCCAAGCATGCTGCATCCTGCGTCAGACATAGACTGGCGATTCAATTCACATGATAGTATACATGTTAGAATGTCATTCTCCCAAATCATCCCACCCTCTCCCTCTCCCTCTGAGTCCAAAAGTCCGTTATACACATCTGTGTCTCTTTCCCTGTCTTGCATACAGGGTCGTCATTGCCATCTTCCTAAATTCCATATATATGTGTTAGTATACTGTATTGGTGTTTTTCTTTCTGGCTTACTTCACTCTGTATAATTGGCTCAGTTTCATCCATCTCATCAGAACTGATTCAAATGAATTCTTTTTAATGGCTGAGTAATACTCCATTGTGTATATGTACCACCGCTTTCTTATCCATTCATCTGCTGATGGACATCTAGGTTGTTTCCATGTCCTGGCTATTATAAACAGTGCTGCGATGAACATTGGGGTACATGTGTCTCTTTCAATTCTGATTTCCTCGGTGTGTATGCCCAGAAGTGGGATTGCTGGGTCATAAGGTAGTTCTATTTGCAATTTTTTAAGGAATCTCCACACTGTTTTCCATAGTGGCTGTACTAGTTTGCATTCCCACCAACAGTGTAGGAGGGTTCCCTTTCTCCACACCCTCGCCAGCATTTATTGCTTGTAGATTTTTGGATCGCAGCCATTCTGACTGGTGTGAAGTGGTACCTCATTGTGGTTTTGATTTGCATTTCTCTAATAATGAGTGATGTTGAGCATCTTTTCATGTGTTTGTTAGCCATCCGTATGTCTTCTTTGGAGAAATGTCTATTTAGTTCTTTGGCCCATTTTTTGATTGGGTCGTTTATTTTTCTGGAGTTGAGCTGCAGAAGTTGCTTGTATATTTTTGAGATTAGTTGTTTGTCAGTTGCTTCATTTGCTATTATTTTCTCCCATTCAGAAGGCTGTCTTTTCACCTTGCTTATAGTTTCCTTTGTTGTGCAGAAGCTTTTAATTTTAATTAGATCCCATTTGTTTATTTTTGCTTTTATTTCCAGAATTCTGGGAGGTGGATCATAGAGGATCCTGCTGTGATTTATGTCTGAGAGTGTTTTGCTTATGTTCTCCTCTAGGAGTTTTATAGTTTCTGATCTTACATTTAGATCTTTAATCCATTTTGAGTTTATTTTTGTGTGCGGTGTTAGAAAGTGATCTAGTTTCATTCTTTTACAAGTGGTTGACCAGTTTTCCCAGCACCACTTGTTAAAGAGATTGTCTTTACTCCATTGTATATTCTTGCCTCCTTTGTCAAAGATAAGGTGTCCATATGTGTGTGGATTTATCTCTGGGCTTTCTATTTTGTTCCATTGATCTATATGTCTGTCTTTGTGCCAGTACCATACTGTCTTGATGACTGTGGCTTTGTAGTAGAGCCTGAAGTCAGGCAAGTTGATTCCTCCAGTTCCATTCTTCTTTCTCAAGATTGCTTTGGCTATTCGAGGTTTTTTGTATTTCCATACAAATCTTGAAATTATTTGTTCTAGTTCTGTGAAAAATGTGGCTGGTAGCTTGATAGGGATTGCATTGAATTTGTAAATTGCTTTGGGTAGTATACTCATTTTCACTATATTGATTCTTCCAATCCATGAACATGGTATATTTCTCCATCTATTAGTGTCCTCTTTGATTTCTTTCATCAGTGTTTTATAGTTTTCTATATATAGGTCTTTAGTTTCTTTAGGTAGATATATTCCTAAGTATTTTATTCTTTTCGTTGCAATGGTGAATGGAATTGTTTCCTTAATTTCTTTTTCTACTTTCTCATTATTCGTGTATAGGAATGCAAGGGATTTCTGTGTGTTGATTTTATATCCTGCAACTTTACTATATTCATTGATTAGCTCTAGTAATTTTCTGGTGGAGTCTTTAGGGTTTTCCATGTAGAGGATCATGTCATCTGCAAACAGTGAGAGTTTTACTTCTTCTTTTCCAATGTGGATTCCTTTTATTTCTTTTTCTGCTCTGATTGCTGTGGCCAAAACTTCCAGAACTATGTTGAATAGTAGCGGTGAAAGTGGACACCCTTGTCTTGTTCCTGACTTTAGGGGAAATGCTTTCAATTTTTCACCATTGAGGATAATGTTTGCTGTGGGTTTGTCATAGATAGCTTTTATTATGTTGAGGTATGTTCCTTCTATTCCTGCTTTCTGGAGAGTTTTTATCATAAATGGATGTTGAATTTTGTCAAAGGCCTTCTCTGCATCTATTGAGATAATCATATGGTTTTTATTTTTCAATTTGTTAATGTGGTGAATTACATTGATTGATTGGCTATATACTTTTTAAAATATATTTTTTCAAAATCTGTAGAGATACATGTCTTACATTTGTGGTAGAATGTTTTTTCCCTTGTGCTTCAATGTTAAATTTAATCGCACTAAAATTATTGGTAGAGAAAAAAAAATTAGTCATACTCCCAGAAGAAAATGAAATTTAAGCAAATAGGTAGGAGGATTATTTAATATTTTGTGATATTTGAACTTGCTTTGTAACCATATGTCATGGCAGTTTTCCTGGCTGAATTTTCAGTGACTTTCCCAAGGTCATAGAGCAAGTAAGTGTTGGAAATGGGGTTCACTTCAAGGTGAGCTAGTCCTGGCATCTCCACATTAACTACTTTTTGCTGTGATGGCTCCAGTGGCCATTACATTGGTATTTAACAAAGCATGTTCAATTCAAAATGATTCAAAAGAATCTACTGAGCCCCAACTATGATCTAGGCCCAAGATGCCTAAATCTGTGGTGGTGGTGGTTTGGTCGCTAAATCGTGTCCGACTCTTGTGACCCCATGGACTGTAGCCTGCCAGGCTCCTCTGTCTACAGGATTCTCCAGGCAAGAATACTGGAGTGAGTTGCTGTTTCCTAACTCTGTAGAGCTCATATTTAAATAGGGAGAAACAACAGACTGTTAACTTAATAAATAGGTAATCTACTCTTTTAGAAGACTGTAAGCACATATGGAAGAAAAACAGAAAACAAAATGAACACGCAGATATAAGGGAGACATTTTAATATTTGGGAATGAATTATTTTTTATGTGTTTCTTATTTGTTAACCCATATCCTTTTTGAATGTGTTCCCTGATGGCTCAGCAGGTGAAGAATCCACCAGCGATTCAGGAGACACAGGTGATGCAGGTTCGATCCCTAGGCTGGGAAGAACCCTTGGAGTAGGAAATGACAACCCACTCCATTCTTGCCTGCAAAATTCCATGTATAGAGGAGCCTGGTAGGCTATAGTCCATGGGGTCACAAAGAGTCAGGCATGACTGAGCGACCAAGCACAGCAGCACAGGAACCTCTCTGAGTAACAACCTTATCAAGCAGATAACAGTACTTATGTACAGTCTATATAGATAACAGAAAATGAAGTCTTACAGTCCTCACTGATTTCTGAAGTTACTCATGTTAGCATCTTTTCTCCAACCCCATTCAGTGGGGTTATGCCATATATTGTATCTAATTAGATTTTTAAAATCATAGCCTGCATTCCATCCTGTAATCTGATTTCCTAAGCCATTTTTATTTAAAAAAAAAAATTTACACCAAGGTACACTTTTGTGCTAAAAAGGTCTATGAGTTTTGACAAATGGATAATGCCATGTAGCCATCACTACAGTATCATACAATATACATTTGCCCCACAGCTATGGGCAGGCTTCCTGCTGGAATCCAGAATGCAGTCAGCAGGACCCAACCACATCCCTTTAATGCATGGGCTCTTCTTCTGTCTTAAGCCTGTCAGCTTTCAGACTGCAACTTATACCATTGCTTTTCCTAGTTTCAGGTCTTTGGACTCAGAGTTGAGCTAAACTTTAATTTTCTTTAGCTTGCCCACTGCAGAACTGGGGATATATCAGCTTTCATAACTGTTTGAACCAGTTCTACCTTCTGTTGTACATTCTCCTGAATATTTATATATATATACACACACATTTCCTATTAATATACTACTTTTATCTGGAGAACCCTAACTGCTAATACAATAGCTTGTTTATTTTTGGATTTATATTGTATGGATGTACCTACTTGTTTATCCATTCATTTATTAGAAAATAATCATGGTTGCTTCTAGCTTTAAGCCATTATGAATAAAGGTGCTGTAAACATTTATGTGTAGCTTTTCATGTAAACAGAAGTTTTCAATTCATTTGACCAAATACCCAGGAGCATATTTGCTGAATTGCATGCTAAGACTTTGTTTAACTTCCTAAGAGGTTTTCTTCTGAAGAGGCTATCTAGTTTTTCATTCCCACAGCAATGGATCAACTCTCTGCATCCTCACGGCATGTGGTATCAATTGCATACATTTAACCATTCCAGTAGTTGTGAGATGGTGTCTCATTGTTGTTTTGACTTCAGTTCAGTTCAGTCACTCAGTCATTTCCAACTTTTGTGACCCCATGGACTGCAGCATGCAAGGCCTCCCTGTCTATCACCAACTCTCAGAGTTCACTCAGATTCACGTCCATCGAATCCGTGATGCCATCCAGCCATCTCATCCTCTGTCGTCCCCTTCTCCTCCTGCCCCCAATCCCTCCCAGCATCAGAGTCTTTTCCAATGAGTCAACTCTTTGCATGAGGTGGCCAAAGTACTGGAGTTTCAGCTTCAACATCAGTCCTACCAATGAACACTCATAATTGATCTCCTTTAGGATGGACTGGTTGGATCTCCTTGCAGTCCAAAGGACTCTCAAGAGTCTTCTCTAACATCACAGTTCAAAAGCATCAATTCTTTGGCACTTGGTTTTCTTTATAGTCCAACTCTCACATCCATTCATGACTACTGGAAAAACCATAGCCTTGACGAGACGGACCTTTGTTGACAAAGTAATGTCTCTGCTTTTTAATATGCTGTCCAGGTTGGTCATAACTCTCCTTCCAAGGAATAAGAGTCTTTTAATTCCATAGCTGCAGTCACCATCTGCAGTGATTTTGGAGCCCAAAAAAATAAAGTCTGACACTGTTTCCATTGTTTCCCCATCTATTTCCCATGAAGTGATGGGACCAGATGCCATGATCTCCGTTTTCTGAATGTTGAGCTTTAAGCCAACATTTTCACTCTCCTCTTTCACTTTCATCAAGAGGCTTTTTAGCTCTTCTTCACTTTCTGCCATAAGGGTCGTGTCATCTGTATATCTGAGTTATTGGTGTTTCTCCCAGCAGTTTTGATTCCAGCTTGTGTTTCATCCAGCCTAGCATTTCTCATGATATACTCTGCATAGAAGTTAAATAAGCAGGGTGACAATATACAGCCTTGACGTACTCCTTTTCCTGTTTGGAACCAGTCTGTTGTTCCATGTTCAGTCTAACTATTGCTTCCTGACCTGCATAAAGATTCCTCAAGAGGCAGGTCAGGTGGTCTGGTATTCCCATCTCTTTCAGAATTTTCCACAGTTTATTGTGATCCACACAGTCAAAGGCTTTGGCATAGTCAATAAAGCAGAAATAGATGTTGTTCTGGAACTCTCTTGCTTTTTCCATGATCCAGTGGATGTTGGCAATTTGATCTCTGGTTCCTCTGCCTTTTCCAAAACCAACTTGAACATCTGGAAGTTCACGGTTCATGTATTGCTGAAGCCTGGCTTGGAGAATTTTGAGCATTACTTTACTAACGTGTGAGATGAGTGCAATTGTGTGGTAGTTTGAACATTCTTTGGCATTGCCTTTCTTTGGGATTGGAATAAAAACTGACCTGTTCCAGTCTTGTGGCCACTGCTGAGTTTTTCAAATTTGCTGGCATATTGAGTGCAGCACTTTCCCAGCACCATCTTTTAGAATTTGAAATAGCTCAACAGAAGTTCCATCATCTCCACTAGCTTTGTTCATAGTGATGCTTCCTAAGGCCCACTTGACTTCATATTCCAGGATGTGTGGCTCTAGGTGAGTGATAACACCTTTGTAATTATCTGGATTGTGAAGATCTTTTTGTACAGTTCTTCTGTGTATTCTTGCCACCTCTTCTTAATATCTTCTGCTTCTGTTAGGTCCATACCATTTCTGTCCTTTATTGAGCCCATCTTTGCATTAACTATTCCCTTGGTATCTCTAATTTTCTTGAAGAGATCTCTAGTCTTTCCCATTCTATTGTTTTCCTCTATTTCTTTGCCTTGATCAGTGAGGAAGGCTTTCTTATCTCTCCTTGCAAATACAAATCATATTGAGTAATTTTTTCATATACCTATTTGGTATCTTTCCATATTCTTTGGTGGGATCTTTTCCTTGTTTCCTTATTGCTGAATTTTGAGTTTTTTGTATATTTTGAATACATATAACATGTAAATATATGTCATGTTACACATTCAGTCTTCTGTCTTTGGGTGTTCTCACAACATATTTTTAAATGGTTAACTTCCCAGTTTCCAGGATTGTAATAGTTTGGAACAGCCAAGAAGAAACAGTACTGAGATCTCAATGGACTTGTTGACAATAACTTTATGGGAGTAATTTTTTCCAAGGAGGAGAGTTCTGGTCCAGGGCCCAAATAATGCAGCTGCTTATCCCCTGGTGGTTTGTTAAACATTTCTACAATGTTATTATTCCCCATTTACATAGGAAACAGTAATTCCATGTCAAACAAGTCAGGCATCACAGTAGGGGAAGGACGTGCTCCATTGGTCCTATAGGAGGAGAAAAGGCCTTTTCTGCTGATTCAGTATCGTGGTCTGTTTAGGTGACTGATGATACACAGAGAAGCCATTTATATATTGTAACAGTGAAAACTGTGACAATGGGTCAGAAATGCATCATCTTAAATACTTTAGTGGGAAAATCATATAGCCTCAGAGTCCCACTTTAAGCCTCAAATAAATTTTAATCTTTTCCTGTTCTCAAGAAATAACTGAGATATGAAGTCTTTAGGGAGCCTCATGCAATTTCACAGAGGAAAATCATTAGAGACATAATAGTCACAGTATGTACGGTTATGTGTTATCACTTAGGGATGAAGCTTAGACCTCTTACCATCCGAAACAGAGGCAGTCATTCTTCCTCCTCAACTCCCTTCAAGATTTTACATCTAGATTATTAGAAACAAGGTGGGATGCAAAGTGTCTTTGCTCAGTATCTATTTAGCCTTATCCTGTAGAACTCATGAGGTGATTTCTGTATTCCCACTGCCCCATCTGAGAGAGTAAGAACTTTGCTACTCAGGAGTTAGGGAACCTGCCAAATAGCTAGAAACTAGGTAGTTCATATTCATTCCATATTTCTGGCCCTTTCCCTATGAAGTGCGAGCCAAATCCATGATGCTAGCCACTGCCATTATTTAGAAACAGACATACAACTAAAGCCTCATGGACATAGTAACACCTTCATCTGTGGTTTATATTTCCCTTTTTGAGGGGTGGCATAGGGGAGAGGCTCTCTGCTTTATTAAAACAGCTATAAAAGAACTTCATTCATTAATTAGATGTTTTCTGTCTTATCATCTAATTATTAAGCTCACCAGGACAAAAAATAATACATGAGAAATTACTGCCTTAGCCAGAAACTGCTGCAAGGAACATAGTATTATGAACTATGTCTTTAAAAAAATAGAAAATCAATCCATATAAACAATTAGAATGCCAGAAACTAAACTGACAACCTAGAATCCTCAGTAATATGCCCCAAAATGCTAGCCATAACTTGATGAGCTACATGTGATTCCATAGTCAGCATGCTCATGGTATGAGTTTTCCCCAAGTGCCTATACCCAGTCATTCAAGGGTGCAAGCTTGAATTCTTGGGCTTTTTCCTGAGATATGGCTGCTGTCCCATGAAGATTTCAATTTATCTTGCCCATCCTATGAACACCATTTACAAGCTCTTCTTAAATTAGATATTAACAAAGTCTCCTTAGCATAGCAGAACTGTTGTGCTGAACAGAAAGAAGAGAATGCAGATATATGGAACTCAGAAACTAATTTTCAGACTTGCCAATCAGGACTCCAGCTCCCAGAAGAGTAGTGACTGTCTCCACACCTGATATCATTAAACATCATATTGTCGCCTGTGCCAAAATGGAACCTGAGCTGAACTTGGATGTTCACGCTTTCGCAAGCACCTGGGATAACATTGCTGCAAAAGTAAATTTTGTTCTCAAGTTTATACCACTATCTTTACATATAAGGAGTAAATGAACACTGCCTGTTGGCACCACTTAACTGATAAGACTTTTAATTCAGTTAGAAGAGGTGGTTTCTACCATTCTCTTTAATAAATAAAGTCTTTAATAAAATGAAAATTAAATAATCTTCTTATGTATTTGATCACAGTAGACGTGAAAAATTCTAACTAAACAGCACCTCCAAGGAGTTGGGCAGTAATATTGTTCTTGATGTGTATTTTACGTTTCCTGACTACAATTGCCTGGAGAAAAAGAAAAGAATGTATATATAAATTAGTCTTTGCTTTCCAGTTTCCCTCCTACATTCTCTGTAAGACAGTGTTTCCAATCAGGAAAAAAAATTACTTCCTTCAGGGAAGTATCAGAATCTTGCAGGGAAGTTAAGTATAGCCTGTTTGATAAAGTACACTCAAATTAAACTATTATAAATTTGGAAAAAATAATTCTTGCTCTTTTAAGTGAAACAGATAGTAATATTCAACAAAACAAGCCCTATGCCCTTCACAAGGGAATACATCAAAATCTCCTGGGAGAAAAACATGATTTTTTAATATATTACAATAATAATATACAACCAAGGCTTAAAAGAGTTTAAAGTAATTTTACTGCAAAGTGTGACTTTTTAAATAGCACTGTCTTTTAAATAGACATATCACATTTTACATATTTTCAAGGGCTTTCAAAGTTTTCAAAGGACTATGACCTAAATGTTACCATTTCAGTGTTGCTCAAAGCATTTGGAAACTTTTTTCTGGAAAAGTCTAATGCGAGATAAGAAAATTCATCTCTTTGCTTCATAGCCATATATACCTATAGTCCATTTTTGTAAAACTTTGCAGTCATTGATTTGTCCCCACAGCATTCTCTGTTTACCAAATCATCTTTTTTTTAATATAGAAGTTAATTAAGAACTTGATAGCCTATGAAATGCAAACCACTGTGCCCTAACCTGAGAAATTCCTATTCATCTTCCCTGCTCGCTCAGATGGTAAAGAATCTGCCTGCAATGCAGGAGACCTGTGTTTGATCCCTTGGTTAGGAAGATCCCCTGGAAAAGGGAATGGCAACCCATTCCAGTATTCTTGCCTGGAGAATTCCGTGGACAGGGGAGCATGGTAGGCTACAGTCTAAGGTGTTGCAATGAGTTGGATGTGACTGAGTGACTATCACTAACCTGAGAAATTCCTATTCATCAAGGTATTTTAGATGATTCTCAGGTAATTTATGGAAAACTTTGGTAATTATTCCATTAATGGGTATAAATCTGCTTCCATTAAGGAAAGCTAGATGGGCATGCCAAAGGCTCTGAAGACTTTTCCAAAGAAACTCCCAAATGGTTTTGAGCACTGACACCATTCCAATAAGTGCATATGGTCCTCCTTGTTAACAACGTTCAAAGCCAACATTTGCCTGGATCTATGAATTGTTAAACGGAGAAGGCAATGGCAACCCACTCCAGTACTCTTGCCTGGAAAATCCCATGGATGGAGGAGCCTGGGTAGGCTGCAGTCCATGGGGTCGCTGGGAGTCGGACATGACTGAGCAACTTCACTTTCACTTTTCACTTTCATGCACTAGAGAAGAAAATGGCAACCCACTCCAGTGTTCTTGCCTGGAGAATCCCAGGGACGGGGGAGCCCGGTGGGCTGCCATCTATGGGGTCGCACAGAGTTGGACACGACTGAAGTGACTTAGCAGACTTAGCATGAATGGTTAAAAGTTTATCTTTCTAAAAAAATCCACAGTGTAGTCATTTATGTTACAGACTATGGTATGCTACTTCTTGCTAGCTTGCTAGTTGCCCTTTTCCTCTTTGCCAGAAAACTTCTAGACCTAGCTGGTAATCCCACACAGACTGCTGTTCTCTATGGTTTTTGCTACCTGCCCTCTGCCTGGCCTTCTTCTTTAGCTCCACAGATGGATTACCTTTACCCCAGCTTCCCCTATCCCTGCCTTCTTATTTGGAGTTTCCAGAACTATGAGCAATGACCACCGTCCATTGACTAATAAGCAGGGGAGCAACTAGATAGTAGCTACTAAATATACACCATGTTCCTCAGTATACCATGTTGACTGGAGGTGGAAAAAGAGAAAGTAGCTCTAATGATTTTTATATTTTAAGCACTTGCATGAGATGTAGAATAACTTTGACAATAAGGATCATAAAACCCTGAGTGTTTAATAGCTTTCTCCAGAAGTCTCTAGGGAAAAACATGAAATTTTGCTGGATGTCATAGAGAGAAGTTAAGAGTTAGGTTTTCTTGTTTCCTTTTACCAACTGGGAATGATTCAGTTGCTTATCAATAAAAGTGAAACATCGTTGGATTCCTTAGAGTGAGAGTTAGGATCAGGGAAAGAGAGGAAATGAGGAATGCGGTTGCTTAACTCCAGACTTGATCAGACATCCCCACTGATCTTCAAGATTAAAAACAGTATAGTGCATGCTCCAAGATATAAACAGTGCTGCATTCAAATTGTAAAAAGTTTATACTTTCTAATGTACGTTTTTAGGGCATGTAATTTATCATTTATTATTTGAATTATAATACCACTGAATTCAACAAAGTCATAATCTGAAATTGATTTTTCAATTCATCCCTCTGAAGAATATTGTCAATTACCTCTAAAAATATCTGTGCATTTTGTTTACACAGAAAATTTATTTATTTCTAGATGTGTTTTATAATATCAACTTTTGTGTATTAGAGGACTTCCCTTGTGGCTCAGATGGTAAAGAATCTGCCTACAATGCAGGAGACTCAGGTTCGATCCTTGAGTTGGGAAGATCTGGAGAGGGGAATGGCTAGAGAATTCCAGGGACAGAGGAGTCCATGGGATTGCAAAGAGTCAGACACGACTGAGTAATTTCACTTTCACTTTGTATTTTAAAAAGTTAATAGCTTATTTTTTTCCCTTAGTTTAAAAATAAGGTTTTTATATTTCATAGAGTTTTATAGCTAACAATATATCTTGATATATTTCTAGCATCTATGGTTCTAATTAACATATTCCTGATAACAGTTTTGATACTAATATTTATAGTGTTATAGGGCCACCTTCAGAGCATTCACTCTTAATTAGGAATCTAAGACTCTAAAAAATCACTCTTAATTAGGGATTTAACACTCTAAAAACCAGGTTTCAATTAAAGTAATTTAGACACAGCACACTGTTTATTCTGCAGTATTTTAAAATAAATCAATATGTAAATAACAATCCTAAGAACATCAATTAATTAAATATAAATTGTAGAACAAGAGCTATTTGATATTTTAAAATTCAAGTGTCACAAGAGGCATCTTCAGATTATTATCAGGTAATTAACTGAATATTATTATTTAGATTTTGATGTATGATTATCAGCTTTAGTTCAGTTATAAGGAGTTTATTCTACTTCAAGAGGACAAATGGACAAAAATGTTTATAAAATTGAAATTATAAAACTTAGCTAAAAATAAAGTGATATCTCTAGTTGGAATGTAATAGTAACATAATGGTATTGATCATAAAACAATAATGATAATTTACCATTATTATAATCACCTATTGTTTTTATTGGTGGTAGAATTTAACAACTAAGATGCCAAATAGAATGCATATCTTGCAGATCATATTTTATTTAACCTTTCAATACTTACCTAATCTCCACTCCATCCTCCTTAAAGTATAGTTTATCTTGCTTTATAGAATCCTGCATCATCCTGCTTTTCTTTGCCTTGAATTTCCAGTTACTACTACTCAGTATTCACTATAGCCACTGCTTCCTCTGTCGATTCATCACATATTGCCTGTTTTATTCAAAGTCACTCTGGATAGTGACTGCAGCCATGAAATTAAAAGATGCTTGCTCCTTGGAAGGAAAGCTATGGCAAACCAAGACAGTGCATTAAAAAGCAAAGACACTGCCTTACCCATAAAGGTCCATATAGTCAAAGCTATGGTTTTTCTAGTAGTCATGCACAGGTGTGAGAGATGGACCATAAAGAAGGCTGAGTGGCAAAGAATTGATGATTTTGAATTGTGATGTTGGAGAAGACTCTTGAGAGTCCCTTGGACAGCCAGGAGATCAAAGTAGTCAATCCTAAAGCAAATTAACCCTTGAATATTCATTGGAAGGACTGATATTAAAGCTCCAATACTTTAGCCACCTGATGCAAAGAGTCGACTCATTGGACAAGACCCCAGTACTGGGAAAGACTGAATCAAAAGGGGCAGCAGAGGATGAGATTGTTAGATAGTATGACTGACTCAGTGGACATGGATCTGAGCAAACTCTGGAAGACAGTGGAGGATAGTGGGAAGCATGGCATGCTGCAGTCCATGTTGTCGCAGAGCCCGACATGACATAGCAGCTGAACGACAGTGATTCTATGGGTTCTTTCTGTCTGGGGTCCTCTTCTCTCATTGGCTGTTTTATCTATTTCTTAAGTCTTAAGCTGTTATCTATATGACTCCCAAATCAAAATTCCTACCCAAAATATAAGGTTGACTACCCAATTGTCCATCCATCAACTTACTTGAGTGGTCCATAGCAACTCAAACTCTCCATGCTCCAAACCAGGCAATCCTGTACTCCATTTTATAGGGATCAAGACACTGACATAGGCATTGTATTTATTTCCTCTCTTTTACCTCATGCATTAATAATTTCCAAAATATATTGATTCCAGCATCTAAACATAAGTATCTTTTCCCTCTTTCCATTCTCAAGGATACTTTCCTAGTACTAAGAAGCCAGTATTTCTCCACAGTGTTTCCATAGTATCCTCCTAAATAAGCTCCCTGGATCTAATATAATTTCTCAAAATTATATTAATTCTGTATTTCCAGAAATCTCTCTAAATAGGAATCTCATCCTGTCTCTCTTCTTCTTGAGCTGCTTTAACTCCCTCCACACAGAGTCCTGAAGTCTAAGGGCCTCCATGGTCTCACCTCGGCTTACTTCTCTGGCCTTGTTTACTTCCTAGTTTATTCTTCGTTTATGTAAATTTTTCCCATATTTATTGAGATATAATTGACATAAAAATAGTGTAAAGATGTGTTCAACATGATTTGCTATATAGAAAAATTATTACATGGATTCCCTGTTAGCTCAGCTGGTAAAGACTCCGCCTGCAATGCAGGAGACCCTGGTTCAGTCCCTGGGTTGGGAAGATCCCCTGGAGAAGGGAAAGGTTACCCATTCAAGTATTCTGGCCTAGAGAATTCCAGTCCATGGGGTCACAAAGTCCATGGGGACATGATTGAGTGACTTTCACTTCACTTTCACTAAAATTGTTACACAATAAGGTTACTTAACACATTTATCTCCTCAGATAATCACATGTTGCATTACTTAGGATCTACTCTTTTAGCAACTTCCAAGTATATAATGGGGCTTCCCTGGTGGCCCAGTGGTAAAGAATCTGCCTGCCAATGCAGGAGACACAGGTTTGATCCATGGATGTGGAAAATCCCCTCAAAAAGGGAATGACCACCCACTCCAGTATTCTTGCCTGGGAATGGCCACCCACTCCAGTATTCTTGCCTGGGAAATCCCATGGACAGAGGAGCTGCAGTCCACGGAATTTCAAATGAGTCAGACATGTCTTAGTGACTAACCCAACAGCAAGTATATAATACACTGTTTATAACTCTAGCCCCATGCTAAACACTAGATCCCCAGAACTTATCCATCTTATTCAGTTTGTGCCCTTGGATCAACATCTCTCCATTTCCTCCATCCAAGTCCCTGATAATCATTCTTCTACTATCTATTTCTCTGAGTTTGACGTCCCCTCTCTTTTTTTTTTTTTTTTAAAGATTCCATACATAACTGAGAATTTGTCTTTCTCTGACTTATTTCACTTAGGAAAAAAAAATGCCTTCAGGGTCCATCCATGGCCTGATTGCTCATTTATTTTTAGTGCTGAATAACATTCCATTGTCTCTATGTTCTACAGTTTATGAATCCATTCAGTTGCTGGAGGACATCTTGGCTGGCTTCCAAGTTTTGGCGATTATGAATAAAGCTGCTATAGACAGTCATACACAAGCTTTTCTGTGGACATAAACTTTCGTCTCCTTTGGGTAAATATCAAAGGCACAATTGCTGGGTCAGATGTATGGCAAAAATATGCATAGCTTTGTAAGCACCTGCCAAAGTACCTTCCTAAGTAGCTATACCATTTTGCATTCCTACCAGCAATGAATGAGATTCCCTATTGGTCTGCATTCTAGCCAGCATTTGGTATGTTGGTGTTCTGGATTTTGACCATTATAATAGGTGTGGAGTGGAATGGCTTAAGTTAAGAATCAATTTAGAGTTTATAAAACTTGCCTCTTCTCATCTGATAATAATGAATGGGTTAAACACTAAATGTATAAATAGAAACAAATGTAATTCTGTCTTAAATAAGACTTCAGATTCAGTTCAGTTCAGTTCAGTCACTCAGTCGTGTCCGACTCTTTGCGACTCCATGAATCGCAGCACGTCAGGCCTCCCTGTCCATCACCATCTCCCGGAGTTCACTCAGATTCACATCCATCGAGTCAGTGATGCCATCCAGCCATCTCATCCTCTGTCGTCCCCTTCTCCTCCCAACTTCGGTCTTTCCCAGCATCAGGGTCTTTTCTAAAGAGTCAGTTCTTTGCATCAGATGGCCAAAGTATGGAGATTCAGCTTCAGCATCAGTCCTTCCAATGAATATTCAGGACTGATTTCCTTTAAGATTGACTGGTTTGATATCATTGCAGTCCTGGGACTCTTAAGAGTCTTCTCTAACACCGCAGTTCAAAAGCATCAATTCTTTACCTATCAGCCTTCTTTATGTTTCAACTCTCACAACATACATGACTACTGGAAAAAACATAGCTTTGACCAGATGGACATTTGTTGGCAAAGTAATGTCTCTGCTTCTTAATATACTGTCTCGGTCTGTCATCTGTCATAGTTTTTCTAAGAAACAAGCATCTTTTAATTAAATGGCTGCAGTCACCATCTGAAGTGATTTTGGAGCCCAAAAAACTAAAATCTGTCACTGTTTCCATTGTTTCCCCATCTATTTACCATGAAGCAATGGGACCATATGCCATGATCTTAGTGTTCTGAATGTTGAGCTTCAAGCCAGCTATTCCACTCTCCTCTTTCGCCTTCATCAAGAGGTTCTTTAGTTCCTTTTCACTTTCTGTGATAAGGATGGTGTCATCTACATATCTGAGGTTACTGATATTTCCCCCAGCAGTCTTAATCCAGCTTGGGCTTCATCCAGCTTGGCGTTTCGCATGACCTACTCTGCATTTAAGTTTCCCTGGTGGCTCAGATGGTAAAGCGTCTGCCTGCAGTGCAGGAGACCCAGGTTTGATCCCTTGGTTGGGAAGATCCCCTGGAGAAGGAAATGGCAACCCATCCAGTACTCTTGCCTGGAAAATTCCATGGACTGAGGAGCCTGGTAGGCTACAGTCCATGGGGTCCCAAAGAGTTGGACATGACTGAGTGACTTCACTTTCACTCTGCATATAAGTTAAGCAGGGTGATAATATACAGTCTTGACGTACTCCTTTCCCAATTTAAACCAGTCCATTGTTCCATGTCCAGGTCTAACTGTTGCATCTTGACCTGCATACAGGTTTCTCAGGAGGCAGGTAAGGTGGTCTGGTATTCCCATCTCTTTAAGAAATTTCTGCAGTTTGTTGTGGTCCACAGAGTCAAAGGTTTTGGCAAAGTCAGTGAAGCAAAAGTAGATGTTTTTCTGGAATTCTCTTGCTTTTTCTATGATCCAACGGATATTGGCAATTTGATCTCTGGTTGCTCCACCTTTTCTAAATCCAGCACAAACATCTAGAAGTTCTTGGTTCACAAACTGATGAAGCCTAACTTGGAGAATTTTGAGCATTACTTGCTAGTGTGGGAGATGAGTGCAATTGTGCAGTAGTTTGAGCATTCTTTGGCATTACCTTTCTTTGGGATTGGAATGAAAACTGACCTTTTCCACACCTGTGGCCACTGCCCAATTTTCCACATTTGCTGGATATTGAGTGCAGCACTTTAACAGCTTCCTCTTTAGGATTTGAAATAGCTCAGCTGGAATTCTGTCACTTCCACTAGCTTGGTTGGTAGTCATGCTTCCTAAGGCCCACTTGACTTTGCATTCCAAGATATCTGGCTCTAGGTGTGTGATCACACTATTATGCTTCTTTGGGTCATTAAGACCTCTTTTGTATAGTTCTTCTGTGTATTCTTGCCACCTCTTCTTAATATCTTCTGCTTCTGTTAGGTCCATACCGTTTCTGTCCTTTATTGTGCCTATCTTTGCATGAAATGTTCCCTTGGTATCTCTAATCTTTTTGAGGAGATCTGTAGTCTTTCCCATTGTATTGTTTTCCTCTGTCTTTTCTTGATCACTTAGGAAGGCTTTCTTATCTCTCCTTGCTGTTCTTTGGAACTCTGCTTTCAGATGGATGTATCTTTCCTTTTCTCCGTTCCCTCTTGCTTCTCTTGTTTTCTCAGCTATTTGTAACACCTCCTCAGACAACTGTTTTGCCTTTCTGCATTTCTTTCTCTTGGGGATGGTGTTGATCACCACCTCCTATATAATGTTATGAACCCCTGTCCATAGTTCTTCAGGCACTCTCTCTATCAGATCTAATGCCTTAATTCTGTTTGTCACTTCCACTGTATCATCGTAAGGGATTTGATTTAGGTGATACCTGAGTGGTCTACTGGTTTTCCCTAATTTCTTCAATTTAAGTCTGAATTTGGCAATATGGCGTTCCCAATCTGAGCCACAGTCAGCTCCGAGTCTAGTTTTTGCTGACTATATAGAACTTTGGCTGCAAAGAATATAATTTTTGGCTTCCATCTTTGGCTGCAAAGAATATAATCCATCTGGTTTTGGTATTTACCATCTGGTGATGTCCATATGTAGAGTCTTCTGTTGTGTTGTTGAAAAATGTGTTTGCTGTGACCAGTGCGTTCTCTTGGCAAAACTCTGTTAGTCTTTTCCCTGCTTCATCGTGTACTCCAAGGCCAAACTTGCCTGTTACTCCAGATAGTAACTTCCAAAAGGACTTCCTCCTTTTGCCTTCCAGCCCCCTATGATGAAAAGGATTTTTTTTTTCTTTTGGTGTTAGTTCTAGAAGGTTTCATAGGTCTTCATAGAACTGTTCAGCTTCTTTGGCATTAGTGGTTGGGGAATATACTTAGGTTACTGTGATATTGAATGGTTTGCCTTGGAAATGAACTGAGTTCATTCTGTCATTTTGGCGATTGCATCCAAGTACTTCATCAGACTCTTTTGCTGATTATAAGGGCTACTCCATTTCTTCTAAGGGATCCTTGCCCACAGTAGTGGATATAATGGTCATCTGAATTAAATTCACCCGTTCCGTTCCATTTTAGTTCACTGATTCCTAAAATGTTGATGTTCAATCTTGCCATTGACCACTTCCAATTTACCTTGATTCCTGGACCTAATATTCCAGGTTTCTATGCAACATTGTTCTTTACAGCATCAGACTTTAGTTTCACCACCAAACATGTCCACAACTGGGCATTGTTTTTGCTCTGGCTCTGTCTCTTCATTCTTTCTGAAGTTATTTCTTCATTCTTCCTAAGCAGCATTATTGGGCACCTACCAGCCTGGGGAGTTCATCTTCTAGTGTCATATATTTTTGCCTTTTCATGCTGTTCCTTGGGTTCTCAAAGCAAGAATACTGAAGTGGTTTGCCATTCCCTTATCCAGTGGACCACATTTTGTCGGAACTCTCCACCATGACCCGTCCATCTTGGGTGGTCTTACACAGGCATGACTCATAGTTTCATTGACAGGGCTGGGATCCATGTGATCAGTTTGGTTAGTTTTCTGTGATTATGGTATTCATTCTGTCTGCCCTCTCACATATAAGGATAGAAGCTTGTGGAAGATTCCTGATAGGAGGGACTGGCTATGGGGAATCTGGGTTTTGTTCTGATGGATGGGGCTGTGCTCCCTCCCTGTTGTTTGGCCTGTGGCCAAACCATGATGGTTTTAATTGTAGTTATGGTGACCCCCTTCAAAAGCATTTATGCCAGCACTCTTGTATTCAGTGCCCCTGACCTCGTGGCAGGCCACTGTTGACTCACGACACCACCAGAGACTCCTTGACACTCACAGGCAAGTCTAGCTCAGTCTCTTGTGGGGTCACTGCTCCTTTCTCCTTGGTCCTGGTGTGTACAAGGTTTTGTTTGTGCCTCCAAGAGTCTGTTTCCCCAGTCTTGTTGGAAGTTCTGTAATCAAATCCCACTAGCCTCCAAAGTCAAATTCCTTGGAGGTTCTCAGTGGCTTTGCCCAATCCCCAGGTTGGGAAATCTATTGTGGGTCCTAGAACTGTCTTAACAGTGTGTGAGAATTTCTTTCATATAATTGTTCTCCAATTTGTGGGTCATCTGCTCTGTGGCTTTCTGGTGGGGCTAATGGTGACCTCCTCTACAAGGATTTAATGCCACATGCTGTCTGTTCCAAGTATGCTGTAGCCAGAGCCCCTGTCCCCGTGGCAGGCCACTGCTGGCTTGCACCTCTGTAGGAGACACCCAAATACTCAAAGGCAGGTCTGGCTCAGTTTCTGTGGAGTCTCTGGGGTGGGTATGGGGTTTGATTCTAAATGAGATTTCACCCCTCCTTCTATCTTGTTGGGATTTCTTCTTTGCACTTGGACGTGGGATATCTTTTTTTGGTGTGATCCAACATTCTCCTGTTGATGGATGTTCAGCAGTGAGTTGCAATTTTGGAGTTCTCGCAGGAGAAGGTGAGTGCATGTCCTTTTACTCCACCATATCAGTGTAGTACTCTATTTTTATATTTCAGATGGAAACATCAGAGATAAGAGTGTGATTTGATTGCATTAGAGGGATAATGAACCACTAGTCCACTTGAAACACATAGGACTGTATTTTAAAATACATCTATAACATATTCAAACATTGGGTTTTTTTTATCAGACAATACTGAAAATGTGGGGAAAAGAAAAAAACAGGAAATATTAACATATTTTGAAAGAAAAATTTTTTAAGAAAACTTAGAATTTTCAAAATTGAAAGTTATTTCTTATAATACTGAGAAAGCTCTTACTCCCAATATTACAAAAGTGAAACCAAATTTCAGCCAGTGTAATCAAGGACTTGAAAATTCCTCAATATCAGTATAACTTAAGTGATAGCTGAAAAGTCAGTATGCCTCTTTAAGATTCCATAAGCTTAAAAATTGCATACACTCTCCAAAAACGGAGTCAGCATTTGTTGCATGTCCTAAGAGCAATAGGTAACCTCAAAGTCCTAGAAATAAAGTTCAAATGGTAATGGATACAACATATAAAATGAAACCTAGATAAATTATTTCTTCCATCTTTTAAAAAAAGATTCTATTTTCTCTCTTGCATCCAGGCACTGTGGTAAACATTGGAGGAGTGCAAAAGTGAATCAGCTACAATCCTTCCTGTCTAGGTGCTAATAATGTCTCACAAAGAAGCTGAAAAATACTAAAATGTAATCTAATAAAGGACGTGGCAAACATCATCGGAGGGATAAAGGGAAAGTATTAGATTAATTTAGAACAGGGAGGATTACTTCTGCTTGCAGGAAGTCTTTGTAGATCAGAATCCTGAGCAAGGCCTTTAAGTATGGGTTATGAAAAAATTATATTAGAGGAAAGAAACAACTTGAGCAAAGGAAGAGGAATAAAAGTGGGCAAGTGTGGGTGTAGAGAGAAAAGAGCAAATGCTTCAGTTAATTTAGAGCATAGCATGATTGAAATGCAATGGTAGATAATATTTGGAAATAGGTATTGGGTCCAGTCTTTAGAGGACCTTGAGTAGCATTGAAAGTCTAGTTCTGTAATTCAGGAACAGTGACTAAAATAAGAATCATATAAGAAATGTTATTGAGAGCTACCCTAAAGAATGGACTTCCCAGATAGCTCAGTGGTAAAGAATCTGCCTACAGTGCAGGAGACCTGGCTTCTATCCTGGGTCAGAAAGATCCTCTGGAGTAGGAAATGGCAACCTACTCCAGTATTCTTGCCTGGAGAATCCCTTGGACAGAGGAGCCTGACGGGCTACAGTCCATGGGGTGGCAGAGTTGGACACAACTGAGCATGTACTCAACTACCCTAAAGAGTACATCAGTATATGTACTGTTCTCTTTTAAATATGTAGCAGTCCTCTTCAGAGGGGTGTCAAAGATGAATGCTTCTCAAGCCAGCATTAGAAAGGGTAAGGAATATTTGCACAATCCTTTATTCTCATTTCCTATTAATCCTGCAGTGCATGAGACCCAGGTTCAATTCCTGGGTCAGAAAGATCTGCTAGAGAAGAGATAGGCTACCCACTCCAGCATTCTTGGGCTTCCCTGTGGCTCAGGTGGTAGAGAATCCACTTGCAATGCAGGAGACCTGGGTCCGATCCCTGAGTTGGGAAGATCCCCTGGAGAAGGGAAAGGCTACCCTCTCCAGTATTGTGGCCTGGAGAATTCCATGGACTGTATAGTCCATGCAGTTGCAAAGAGTTGAACATGACTGAGTGACTTTCACTTCACTCACTTCCTATTTATCTTAGTTTACTAAAAGAAGAATGTATCACCTTCAATTATTTGACATTTCTTCTCTTGTAGGAATTTGTTTATGTGCTCGAGCCAAATATCTGCTATCAAAAAAGTAATTTCAACTATTAATAATATTACAAAAAGTATGATTCATTGTCTGTAACATCTCAGAAACAATTACTAGGCTATTATCATATATCATTTCATTTATTTCTTATAACAAGGTCCTACAAGCATGGTATTATTGTAATTATTTTACACATAATGAAACCAAGGATCTGAGACATGAAATCAGTGTTTCTCTGTCTTAAAACTAGCATGTTAAGAAAGATAAGATTTGAACACAGGGTACTCTGACTCCAAAATAAGCATAGTCTATCCACTCTGACAGTGATTGAAAATGCAGTAAATTCAACCTCCAGTTTTTCTTTCATAACATTTTATTAGTCTGGAGTGCATCATCCAATCAGTTGTCATTTGAATTTCCATAATAGAGATCTTAGACAAAATTTCTTTCATCTCTACAGGTAACATGGATCTTTTATGAAGATCCATCGCTCCAGACTCAGTACCTTGTATGATAGTCCTGATTCCTGGAGGAAACGTTCAAAATACCCACTGATATGGCATGGCAGCAGTCAGAAAAGACCACTGAACAATCAGGCTCAGACATAGACCAACATAGTGGCAGCTCCGATACAGACCAGCTGAGACGAGTCTCTTGTCAGTATTCCACCAGAATTTATAAACAGCACTTCCATCCAAATTCCCAGCTGAGTGTATACAATTATACTGAATTGCCATAACAAATTTTGAATCTTGAAAGATGCATTCAGAGAGTAGTGGAGGGACTTTGGAGAGACCTATACTTCATGCTCTCTGCTTAGAGCTACAAGTCCTCAGGTAATCCCTCAGCTCTCCTAGGTGCCTCCTGTGGAAGCAGAGATCACAACACCTGCTCTTTAGGTGTTTATAAGGATGAATTAATGTATGCCTAGAGACTCACAACTGCTGGCACAGAGGCACAATCCTGGATGCTATTCTTTACTCCTTGTGGTCCCTGTGTTGATTCTCTTCTCCCTGTTTCTCCAGGATCTACTTCTTCAATGGACTGATCTAGAGAGATTGTCCAAAGCAGGGGAAATTTGTTTAAAAACAAACAGATGAGCAATATATTTTCTCTGTAATTCTTTTTTATTAACCTTATTTTAAATTCTTTGTTTTACTCTCAAATTTATAATTGTGGCTGATTTTCATCATGCTTATGTATGTAAAACCTTGAGGAAAAAATGGGTTAAAATTTCTTTAGACAATGGTTCAGGATATTATGTCCTATAAAATTTAGCTTGCAGAGGAATTCTCTTGAAGGACCTTTTCTTGTAATTCACAATCCTTAAACAGTCATTCCCAAAGGATCTGTTTTTAGCCATTTTTGCTTGCTTTATGACTTTCATGCAGCTCAAACTAGACAAACATATAAAAATTGTGCAGTACTCTATTCTGCCTTTCATTGTAGTTTGTCATGTATGTGTCTTTTCCCCTGCAGATCATAAGCAAAGGAACCTTGTACACCTCAGGAGAGTGTCTGTGATCTAGTCCATGATTAAGAAATATTTACTGAATTAAAACAGTGAGATGGAATGAATTCTGAAGTGAAAAAAAATGACCAGATATGATAAATAATCTCCCTTGAGATACACATACACAAATTTTCCACTTCAAGCATTTAAAAGTAAATATAAGTTATTAATAGGCCATTCTGCTGTGATTTGAAGCATCCATGAATGGGGTGATTCAAAGGTTTAATATTTCATGGAGCAAAGGTCAAGGAGAGTGAGCTGAAATATGCCTTGAATCACCACCTGGTTTCAGAAAGAGTGAAATACTCCCTCTCAATATTCCAACACATCCCTAACTGGGTTATTTTTAATGGGCCTTCTACCCTGTGGTAGAAAGGCATCATAGTCATCAAGCAGCTGAGAGCAAGGCATGACCTCTGTAGATCCCACAATAACAGCCTGCTAGACACACGGCTTCCCAGACAACAGAAAAAAAATCTGCTTTGTTTATGGTCGCAACAGGGCAGCACTGTTATTTGTCCAAGCATAAGGCTCACGTCTGGCTCCAGAGAAGAATAACTAATGAGATAAAAGAATTACTTCTCCATTCTTTGCACCTGACAGGATATATTATTCTTGTGTTTTAAAATGTGAGATATCAGTAAGGACAAAGAGTTGAAATAATGCGGAAGGAAAAAAAAATGTGTGTTCCATTTCGGATCACTGCTGATTTGTAAACTCTTCTGTAACCTGCTTATTGCTTTCTGGACTGTTACAAAAATAGTACGTTCAGTGCGCTTTCCCTCCTAAGGGTGCTGGAGGAGCTTAGTGAGAGTGAAGGGAATAAAATGAGTGATGAAATGTTTACCGTGCAAACTTCAGCTCAACAAATAGTGTGATATTTCTTCTCTTCTCTAATTCACATTTTATGAGAGCCATTTTTAAATGTGTGCCTTCCTTTATTGACTTTGCCTATGTTCAAGGGAGTTTGCCACAAATGGAAAACATCTGTATTGATATTTCTAAAATGAACTTGCTCATTCATTTCATAGAGTATTTCTGATTCATCCATATCTGCTCCCTTGATATGTAGTAACGCTACTTTGATTAGATATTCGTCCACTACTCTTTCCTCTACTACACTTAGAAACTTTACTTGTAATTGCTTATTAAGGAGATAATATGCTCATCTGCGCTTCCTCCAAAGAGAAATAGCTTACGTAAAACTTGTTTTAAAAAACATGCATAGTGAAATGTGTCAGACATAGCAAGATACATACTGTATGATTTCACATGTGGAATCTTAAATAAACTCGTAGATACAGAAAACAGGTTAGTAGTTGCCAGAAGCAGAGGCCTTGGAAAGGGGGTGGGCAAAATGAGTAAAGATGGTCAAAATATATAAACTTCCAGTTATAAGATAAACAAGTCCTGGGGTTGTATGTACAGCATGGCGATTGTAGTTAACAACTGCTATTGCTGTTCAGTTACTTAGTCATGTCTGACTCTTTCTGGTCACATGGGCTGTAGCATACCAGGCTCCTCTGTCTTCCACTATCTCCCAGAGTTTGCTCAAATTCATAACCATTGAGTCAGTAATGCTATCAACCATCTCATCCTCTGCTCCCTGCTTCTCCTTTCACTTTCAGTCTTTCCAAGCACCAGGGTCTTTTCCAATGAGTCAGCTCTTCGTATCAGGTGGCCAGAGTGTAAGAGCTTTTGGCTTCAGCATCAGTCTTTCAAAAGGATATTCAGGGTTGATTTCCTTTAGGGTTGACTAAAGGAAATCTCTTTGCAGTCCAAGGGACTTTCAAGAGTCTTCTCCATGTTCACAATTCAAAAACATCAATTCTTTGGCACTCAGCCTTCTTTATGATCCGATTCTCACATCCATACATGACTACTGGCAAAACCATAGCTTTAACAAAATGGACCTTTGTTGGCAAAGTGATATCTCTACGTTTTAATATGCTGATTATAAAGCATATTAAACCTCGGAAAGTTTGTCATAGGTTTCCTTTCAAGGAGCAAGGGTCTTTTGAATTCATGGCTGCGGTCACCATCCACAGTGATTTTGGAGCCCAAGAAAAGAAAATCTGTCACTGCTTTCACTTTCCCCATTTCTGTTTGCCATGAAGTGGTGGGACTAAATGCCATCATCACAGTTTTTTAATGGTGAGTTTTAAGCCAGCTTTTTCACTCTCCTCTTTGACCTTCATCAAGAGGCTCTTTAGTTCCACTTTGTTTTCTGCCATTAGAGTGATACTTATGTATCTGGAGTTGTTATTTCCCCCAGCAATCCTGATCCCAGTTTGTGATTCATCCAGCCCAGGATTTCACTTGATGTGCTTTGCATAGAAGTTAAATAAGCAGGGTGACAATATACAGCTTTGTCATACTCCTTTCCCAATTTTGAACCTATCCATTGTTCCATGTCTGGTTGTAACTGTTGCTTCTTGACCTGCATACAGGCTTCTCAGGAGACAGGTAAGGTGGTCTGGTATTCCCAGCTCATGAAGAATTTTCCAGTTTGTTGTGATCCATGCAGTCAAAGGTTTTAGTGTAATCAATGAAGCAGATGTTTTTCTGGAATTCCCTTGCTTTTTCCATTATCCCATGAATGCTGGCAATTTGATCTTTTGTTCTTCTGCCTTTTCAAAACCCTGCTTGGACATCTGGAAGTTCTTGGTTCATGTACTGTTGAAGCCTTGCTTGAAGTATTTTTAGCATAACCATGCCAGGAAGAGAGTTGGAACATTCTTTGGCATTGCCCTTCTTTGGGCTTGGAATAAAAACTGACATCTTCCAGTCCTGTGGCCACTGCTGAGATTTCCAAACTTGCTGGCATATTGAATGCAGCACTTTAAAGCATCATCTTTTAGGATTTGAAATAACTCAGTTGGACTTCCATCACTTCCACTAGCTTTGTTTATAGCAATGCTTCCTAAAGCCCACTTGACTTCACACTCCAGGATGTCTAGCACAGTGAGTGACCATGCCATCATGGTTATCCAAGTCATCAAGAGCTTTCTTGAATAGTTCTTCTGTGTATTCTTGCCACCTCTTCTTAATCTCTTTGGCTTTTATTAAGTCCTTACTGTCTCTGTCCTTTATTGTACCCATCCTTGCATGAAATGTTCTCTTACTATCACTAGTTTTCTTGAAGAGATCTCTAGTCTTTCCCATTCTTTGTCTTCCTCTATTGTTTGCATTGTTCATTTAAGAAGGACATCTCTCCTTGCTAGTCTCTAGAACTTTGCATTCAGTTGGATTTATCTTTCCCTTTCTCCCTTCTTTTGCTTGTCTTCTTTCCTCAGCCATTTGTAAAGCCTCCTCAGACATCCACTTTGCCTACTTTTGTTTCTTTTCCTTTGGGATGGTTTTGGTCACTGCCTGCTGTACAGGGTTATGAACCTCCGTCCACAGTTCTTTGGGCACTCTGTCTACCAGGTCTAATCCCCTGAATCTGTCACCTCCTCTGTATAATCATAAGGGATTTGATTTAGGTCCTTCCTAAATGACCTAGCGGTTTTCCCTAGACAGTAAATCTTAAAGGTTCTTTAAGAAAAATTAATATGTAACAATGTGTAATGAGAATATTATGTAAATATGATATATACTTACATGTAATATGTTTATTGGAGAAGGCAATGGCACCCCACTCCAGTACTCTTGCCTGGAAAATCCCACGTATGGAGGAGCCTGGTAGGCTGCAGTGCATGGGGTTGCAAAGAGTTGGACACAACTAAGTGACTTCTTTCACTTTTCTCTTTCCTGCATTGGAGAAGGAAATGGCAACCCGCTCCAGTGTTCTTGCCTGGAGAATCCCAGGGACGGGGGAGCCTGGTGGGCTGCCATCTCTGGGGTTGCACAGGGTCGGACATGACTGAAGTGACTTTGCAGCAATATGTTTATAACTTTTAATATATAATGCTTAGCATGGTGCCTGGCTGATAATCATTACTCAGAGAATGATAGTGGTGATGATGGGAATCATAATTGAACACATAATCAGTAACAGTAATTATTTAATAACAACAAAAGTTAGGCAGTATAGAACATTTTGGCAACCTGTTGGGCAGTATCTTTCACAGATGAATATTTGTACAAGCTATCCCTCATTAATCCCATTCCAGAAGACATCTGTATGTGTATATATGGGTGTATCTCTGAAATGGGTACATATTTCAGCAAATGGCATATACTAAAGTGTTCATAATAGTGCTATTTGTTATAGCCCAAAACTAGAAATTCCCAAATACCCATCAAGAGTGGAGTGGGTAAATAAATTGTGATGTCTGTATAATTTATGGAACAGCATATAGCAATTGGAATAATGATATAGAACTACATGTAACAGTATGGATGAATTTCATGAATATAATGCTAAGTTAAAGAAGTCAAATATAAAAGAGTATAATATATGATTCTGCTGATGTGAAGTACAACAGTAGGCAAAAATGTGTGTTGGTAGAAATCAGGGTTCTGGTTACTTTGAATTGTTACTAGAAATGGGCATGGAGGAGCTCTGAGGCTCCTGGTCTGGGTGTTCAATTGGCAAAACCCTATTTGTCTGTACATTTTAGTGCACTTTTCTCTTTGTATATTACACTACAAAAAATGTTAAAAACACAAAAGAAACTATGAAGTCATATAAAGGTCATTGCATATATGGACGCTTTCAGTATCTAGCTATAAAAACCTGAGCTACTTGAGTTCTGAAAGGGAATACACCCATTTACAATATATTACAAGGTTATTATAAAGAGTAAGTGAAATATACAAAAGTATCACAAAGAAAGTTATCAATATTAACCATGGCTACCTTTGTAACAGGCTTCAGACTGCTGAACTGTCAGTATGAGTGATGTGGTGGCAAAATGAGTAGTATATTGCTCGCTTTCAATTACTTCCTATAGTCTTTATCCAGATAATGATTATCTCAAGCTCAGTAATCAAGAAAGTTCCATTTTTATGAGTTTGTGTCACTTGGCATGACTGCCAAGTGGTCATAAAATGAAATAAAATAAAATATGCTTTCTCATGGTGTCAAAGAATGCCAGTACTATTTTGGGCACTGTGTCATGGTGAGAGGATTATTATCACTTTCAACATGACTGTGTCAAGATTGCACCTGAAAACTATTTTTTTTTTCTTTTTGTACCTCAGGAGCCTCTAGAAGTAGAGCAAGTGGTAGGAAGCCTAGGAAATATGAAGTTCCACGTCTGTAAGAAAAAGGAAAAAAAGATGATAAATTAAAATGCATATAGTTATGCTTTTCCAGTGAGAATGCACATAGTAGCTTATAAATATGGGAAAGGTATAAATTCTAAAAGATAAGGTAAAATAAGGATAAGGGCTTCCCTTGTAGCTCAGTTGGTAAAGAATCTGCCTTCAATGCGGGAAATCTGGGTTCAGTTCCTGGGTTGGGAAGATCCCCTGGAGAAGGAAATAGCAACCCACTCCAGTATTCTTGCCTGGAGAATCCCATGGACAGAGGAACCTGACAGGCTACAGTCCATGGGGTCACAAGAGTCATACACGACTTAGCAACTAAATCACCACCAAGATAAGGATAAATGATTAAAATGAAGTGTAAAAATTCTGTCTATGAGTGCATGCTAAGTTGCTTCAGTCATGTCTGATTCTTTGCAACCCTATGGACTGTAGCCCGCCCGGCTTGCCATTCCCTCCTCCAGGGGATCTTCCTGACCCAGGGACTGAACCCGAGTCTCTCATGCCTTCTGCATTGGCAGGTGGGTTCTTTATTACTAATGCCACCTGGGAAGCCCCCTATCTTTGAGTAGTAGGATATAATTTTTTTAAAGAACAATTTAGGTTTAACACAAAAGTCTCCTTAGAGCAACAGCAATTCAGCTGAACATACATTTAAGAGAGAAATGTGAGCCCCATTTCTCAAGACAGTCCCACAGAAGCAGCCTAGGCAGACAGAGGGTGTTATGGGGAGTAACTTCCTGACAAGAACTTAGTTTGGTCTAGCATAGTTTTTGTTTTTTCCTTATCAAATGATTATTTATGAAAATATTTATAGAGTGTAGATCATTTTTTAAATTTTTAAACAATTATATTGGAGTATAGTTGATTTAAAATGTTATGCTAATTTCTGCTGGGCAGCAAAGTAAATCAGTTATACATGCACACATATCCATTCTTATTTCCTGTATATGTCATTACAGAGTATTAAGACAAGTTCCCTGTGCTATACGTTAGTTGTCCATTTTATATACAGTAGTATGTATATGTCAATCCCAATCTCCCAGTTTGCCCCCCCAACCCCACCCCCCAGTAACCATAAGTTTGGGGCTAGCATCTTAAATACTGAAATTGGTCTAATTTAAACATATACTAAGAGATGCCAGAGTTTGGATATATTTATTTTGCCTTTAATTTGTCTTGTTTCCAGTTATTTGTCTCTCAGTGGGAAGATAAGAAAGATAAAATATCTGTATTATGGAATATGTTAATGTATCTCTGTTGTGGCATTAAAACTAATGATTTTTTTTTAAGTTTGGGGGGGGAAAAGCATAGGTCTTTCTGTTCTATTCTCAGCTCATAAAACAGTGCATTGTAGGAAGGCAGTAAATATTTTTTAGATAAATGATGAAAAGATTGAACATAGAAGGTAATACATATACCTAAATTATGTTCAGTATTTAAATAGAAAATGGACAAATTATTAGGCCATGCCAAATTCAATTTTTCACGCCATATTGAATCCTAGATTCTGTTAGGGTATTTAAGTGCCATGGAATAAGTTCAATCCTTATATATTTGGAAATCAATTATTTAGTCTTTTTTTTTCCCCCTTAAATCTCTTTAAGGTCAAAGAGTAGTACCGTATTAGATTTCCTATTTAGAAATAAAAAAATAACAAGAATTTCTGTTTCTACCAAGCTCTACTTACCAAACCTTTTTGTGAATATTATTGTCTACATAAATGTATAAACAAAACCATGCTAGGTAAAATAGACAAGTTACTATTTTTGCTGGGATACCTCATGAAGGAAATCTGTTTTGCCAGGATTCTTCTGAATCTCCTTCTGTGAGCAAATGCTTATAATGCGTTTACATTAGATATATATAATGCAAAGTATCATGGTAACACTCTAAGACCAATTAATACCTTATGCGACAATTAAATTCTCATAAAAGAAGCTTTAGTTTACTCTTTTGCTGCCTTCTGATTTATAAATAGGTATGATCATTCTCCTCAAAACTTATATGTAAGAAATATCACAATGTACTTTAATTCATACACTTTGACTTTCATCACTATTGCCAGAGTTTCTAATAACACTCATTATGGTGGAGGGCTAGGGAGAGATTTTTGTTTTTTCCAAAAATTGTTGTGTAAGAGTTCAAGAGACCATACACAATTCAGAAAACTGAAAAATCATTTTGTCCTTCATTCATCATCTTCTACCCTGAGAAGGTCATTATCCAGATCAACACTTCCCAACCAAGGGTTTCATAAATGTTATGTCCAAAGCCCTAAATATTAATATTTCATTGTACATAATGATTTAACTTTTTTCTTTGCTCCAAGAATAGGACTACCTATAATTCATCCCTGGGAGGACTGACAAAAGATTCATGTCTTGTTAAGCATAACTTTCTTGTTGAGCCATGGCTGGGGAAAAAGTGGTCTGAATCCATGTGGTCTGTTTTAAGCCTATTCCTTGACTACTTACAGCATCCAGTCCTCTCTCAGCCACAGGGGCTTTTCAACATTTCCAAGGCCTCGGTACCAGCAATTGTATATAACAGTGCCATCAGATCTGCCTCTTTCCACCTCTCAGGCCCATTAATGAGCGTAAGGCCCAGGTTTCCTAACTCAGAAATCACTCCTTTATTCACCTTGGCAAATCCAGTCTTCCACAGTCTTTTTTCAACCCTTTCATGGGTTCTCCAGTTCTCACTATCAAAACAAAGCCTCTTGGCTCTGTTGGAGCAAAGGGAGTCTTAAGATCAATTGGCTTTTTTGAGAGAAGAAATAGAAGTTGCCTCTCATTCTTTCTTGAAGTACCTAAGGAGCAATAGGGTAAGATTATTTCTCAGTTACTCTGAATAGACATGAATATCTGAACTGGCTTCATGCTCCTAACTATTCCTTCCAGTATTCTTAAGTTTCAAGACCTTCTTCAACTCATGGCACATAGAGAAAATTATGGAAGATGTATGGCCCATTGGAAGAAAATTAGAGAAGTTGGGGACATCTCTATAGGATTTATTTAAAAACTCATTGCATTTCATTTATATGGCTTCAGTTCAGTCGTTCAGTCATGTCCAGCTCTTTGCAACCCCATGGAATGCTTATTATATGGCTTAATTATGATTAAAAACCATTTAAAGTGTTCGAGAAAATATTACATTTTGAATTTATATAAAATTTCTAGATATCTGACAAAAATTTTATGGAAAATACTGTTGTACCAATTTTTTTTCCGTGACATGTATGCATAATCCCTGATCAAATTTTGCTAAAGTTCAATTTCTTGACAAGCAACTTTATTTGGGTCAGTTCAGTTTAGTCGCTCAGTTGTGTCCAACTCTTCACAACCCCATGGACCACAGCATGCCAGGCCTCCCTGTCCATCACCAACTCCCAGACTTTACTCAAACTCGTGTCCATTGAGTCAGTGATGCCATCCAACCATTTCATCCTCTGTCATCCCCTTCTCCTCTTGCCTTCAATCTTTCCCAACATCAGGGTCTTTTCAAATGAGTCAGCTCTTCACATCAAGTGGCCAAAGAATTGGAGTTTCAGCTTCAACATCAGTCCTTCCAATGAACACTCAGGACTGATCTCCTTTAGGATGGACTAGTTGTATCTCCTTGCAGTCCAAGGGACTCTCAAGGGTCTTCTCCACCACCACAGTTCAAAAACATCAATTCTTCGGCACTCAGCTTTCTTTATAGCCCAACTCTCACATCCATTCATGACTACTGGAAAAACCATAGCCTTGACGAGATGGACCTTTGCTGGCAACGTAATGTCTGCTTTTTTAATATGCTATCTCGGTTGGTCATAACTTTCCTTCCAAGGAATAAGCGTCTTAATTTCATAGCTGCAGTAACCATCTGCAGTTAATAATAATTGTATGTTTTATTTTTATGTGCTTCTAATTTTTATTGAAGTAAAGTTGATTTACAATATTATATTAGTTTCAGGTGTACAACGTAGTGATCTGCATTTTTACAGATAATAGTCCATATAAAGTTATCATAAAATATTGGCTATAAACCCTATACTATATATCTTTACATCTTATATATTGAAAATATATATGCACCCCAATGTTTATAGCAGCATTATTTATAATAGTCAATATATGGAAGCAACCTAAGTGTTCATCAGTAGATGAATGAATAAAGAAGATGTGGTATGTATGTATTTGTGTGTACACACACATACACACACACACACAAATGCAGTATTATACCTCCCCCCCAAGAAAAGAATAAAATTTTGCTATTTGTAAGAGGGATAGTACTAAGAGGGTATTATGCTTAGTGAAATAAGTCAGACAGAGAAAAATAAATACTGTTTGTTTTAACTGATTTGTAAAATCCAAAAAGTAAAACAAATGAATATAACAAAATAGAATCAGATTCACAGACATAGAGAACATACTAGCATCAGATGGGAGAGGGGTGGCAGGAGGAAAAGTAGGGGAAGGGGATTAAGAAGCATAAACTACTAGATATAAAACAAAAGAGATCATTTTAAATCATTACTATAAATGATCATAAATGATAACATTTGTAATGTAAAAATTCTGCATTAATTTCTATAATTTGCAAGTGTACTTTTAAAATTTCTTACAGTAATGTGACTGCTTCTCAAATTCAAGTAGATTTTTTTATATCAAGTATTTTCTAATAATTATCTGTAATTGTAAAACTGCTTTCAACTGGCTTATATGGCACTACAAGGGCACAAGTGCCACCAAAGGAATTTTCCAGTAAACATGAACACACTATGACCTAAAACTGCACCCTTCAAAGCTTCCGCTTGGCCGCCGTTCCTTTTCCCTGATTGTCACCTTGTAGTATTTCATTGATCCTTAGTACCTAAAGTAAGTGTTCCTAGGGAATATGTTTGCACCTGGCCAATTAAATAGATGTCCAAAAGACAGAGCTTCTCCTTTGCAACGCTCACTATCACATGCCATACCAGCAAGTACTGGACTTACTGAATATTCTGCTACGGCTGCAAATGCAGACTCACTCAGCAGTGGGAAATATCCAGCAGTGGGTATGGAAGGTGATGCGTGAACGGAGGAAGGATTTCTATCCAACACCCCACCCTAACAAGCGCTCTAAAGACTGAGAAGACAGATACTTCCTGGCACATAGGTAATACATTTACCATGCTGCAAAGTAGTGAAATACCAGTACCAACCTCTGCCTTAGGGAGTTTTACAAGAGTCACTCTTTCTAACTGTCTCCTCTTTTATTCCTTGGCCTGGTTTCAGTTTCTCAGACCAGCACTATAAAATAAGACTGCAGCTGAATGTTCTACTTTAAAAAAAAATTCAGATTTCTTCTTTGTCTTATATTGTCAAAATGTACTTCTCACCACCTCCAACACCACCTTTCTAGTTCAAGGTTTTATTTACAATTTCAATAGGTTCCAGTTGCTTCCATCTCTACCCCATCCCTCAGTGAATTGTATCTAGTCAGCAGATTAAGAAGCTGATTTTATTAAAATATAAATCATATTATGTCACTTCTTTTCCCAAGAACGCTCAATCTATCCACTTAGAATAAAATGCAAATATCACACAGCCAGGCAGGCTTAAATAATCTAGTCCCTGGCTATCTCTTCGACTTCGTTTCCAGCTGCTTTTCCCCCTAACTCACTAGGTGTAAGCTGTTCTCATGCTTAATGCTCCTTTTCCCCCTTTGTCTACTATACTTTTTCTCCAGTTCTTCCCTGAGTTCACATGCTCAGTTTATATCTCTGATCATGTGTGGCCTTGGGAAGACTATCTAAACTGCCCATTTATCATTTCATTCCCGTAACTTGACTTAATTTATCTGAAATTAAATTTATTTTTCACTATCTGAAATTATATAATTATGTGTTGTTTTGGTTGGTTAAGTCCCACACAGAATGTAAACTGTTTTAGGGTAGATGTTTCTGCATTATTTATGGGATACCCTCAGTGGCTAAAATAGTGCCTGGTACATGGTCAGTTCAGTTCAGTTCAGTCGCTCAGTCGTGTCTGACTCTTTGCAACCCCATGAATCGCAGCACGCCAGGCCTCCCTGTCCATCACCAACTCCCGGATTTCACTCAGACTCGCGTCCATCGAGTCAGTGATGCCATCCAGCCATCTCATCCTCGGTCGTCCCCTTCTTCTCCTGCCCCCAGCACTCCATAATATCAGCTATTGTTCATCTTTAACTATTAACTCATGGATCAGTAAGTACTACCCTGTCCTTTTGCTCAGAAAATGTTTCTGGAATCTCAGCCCATACATAGAACCCCAAGTCAAGATCTGATGTGGGTGTGGAGATGGTAAACTAATTAGAAAAATTCAGAATAAAAATTAATCAAACCTTGAAAAATAATGTGTAATATATTTCTAATTCAGGGCCCTCAAAATAAAGTTTGACCTACTTCTTTAAACTTTCTTTTGTTATGAACAATGCCAATGTCACTGTCTCACCAATCAGTCACACCCAAATGTTTGGTTACTGTTGGCTATGTACAGAGTTCCGAACTAAGAACCATTCCTAAGTGAGCAAGGAAATGTAAAGGCTACCTTTATTCCTCAAGATTTTTTTAATGAAGATACAGGAAATAAAATATTAATTTTATTCATGTAAAAATGGCCTGAGAAATGAACATAACTTTCAGTGTTTCCTTGTTTACTCTAATAATTGGCATCTTTGCTGAGAAAAGATAGTGTTGATGGAGCAGAAAGAGTTTCCTTTGCAATCTCAGAAACTTTATGCTTATTCAACAGTTGCAGCTATAATCTACTACAGTTAAACTCTATCACTGGAGGAATAAACTCTTACATATTATTGGATTTTCCATTTTCCCTTATAATCCCTTAAGGGTTGAGGAATACATTTTGTCAAGCTTTAAAACTTCTGATTAAAAAAAAGATCTTTTAAAATCTGTAATTCATTCCCCTGGCTTCATAAGCTGGGAGTTTTTAACATGACTTCAGTTTCCAAACACTGTCATTTTTAACTTAAGTTTCTAAGTGGAAGTTTCACAAAATGATGTCTTCTGGAGGTTTTGAGATTCACATGCATTTTCCTACCCATGTTAAGTGATCACAGGCTCCTGTGCTTTTTAGTTCCTATTTCTTATTTGTATAGCTTTCCTGATTAAAAATTAATGCAAGTTTTTGTTCCCAAACTGAAAAGTACAGAAAGCATAAAGGAGAAAAGCATAACATCTAAAACATTAGAGTTCTAAGAAAATTAATAAAACTAATAAAAAAAAACAGAGACATTATTTTTCCAACAAAGATCCATCTAGTCAAAGCTATGGTTTTTCCAGTAGTCATGTATGGATATGAGAGTTGGACTATAAAGTAAGCTGAGCACCAAAGAATTGATGCTTTTGAACTGTGGTATTGGAGAAGACTCTTGAGAGTCCCCTGGATTGCAAAGAGATCTGGAGAGTCCATCCTAAAGGAAATCAGTCTTGAATATTCATTGGAAGGACTGATGCTGAAGCTGAAACTGCAGTACTTTGGCCACCTGATGCGAAGAACTGACTCATTTATTTGTAAAGTAAAATAAAATAAAGAAAGAAGGAAAAAAAAAAAAAGAAAACTTACAAAAGAAAAGACCCTGATACTGGGAAAGATTGAAGGCAGGAGGAGAAGGGGACAACAGAGGATGAGATGGCTGGATGGCATCACCGACTCAATGGACATGAGTTTAAGTAAACTCCGGGAGTTGGTGATGGACAGGGAGGCCTGGCCTGCTGCAGTCCATGGGGTTGCAAAGTGTTGGACACGATTGAGCAACTGAACTGAACTAATAAAATTATTGTGTAAATCCTTACAGTGTTTTTTATATTCATATTTTTAAAGAAAATTAGGTTTGTTTACTTATATGATTTTAAATTATACTTCAAATCATATTAATAGCTATTTAATAAATAATGTATGATTTTAATATATGATCTTAATCACTTGAATTATTCTCTTATAATTTTATGATTCTTTATTTCATTATTAGTTTTTAATTGAAAGATTAAGCTAATTTATCTTTTTTCTACAATATTGTTAACATTCTTATAATAAATCTTTTTGATCATCAATGAGTTTTTTATTAGAGTAAAAATGCAAAGGTTATCACTGAGGTAAAGTTTATAAGCATTTCAATTACTCAATATGTATTATTAAATGTCTTTTCAAAATATTGTATCCATCTTTATCTCCATAGTATTTATGAGACTAACCATTTAGCTTTACCCCAGTAACATTAATTACTACTTTAAAAGAAATTTTTGTCAGTCTAACAGGAGAATTAATGACCACTCGCACATTTTGTTTACTATTGAGTCTGAACATTTGTAAAGATGTTAACTAGCCACTTGTGGTATTTCATTTTAGTGTGAAAAGTGCCTGTTCATACACTGTGATCTTTTTAATCAGGTTGTTTTCTTTTCTATTTGAAACGGGTATTTATATGTGGAGAGGAAGACTTTATCATAAATGTTTCACTTTTTTCCCCAAGTAATTATTTTATTTTATCCTAAATGAATCAGTGAAGGAAGCAAGGAGAGGCAGCAGTCACCATGATGATCAGATTATTTTTTTTATAACTAACTATAAGTAGTTGAAGAAGTTGAAGTAGATAATCTTGGAAAAATAACATTTTATCTCAGTTCTTCATCAATTCTTTATTTTAAGTTATCACATATTTGTTAAACAGGTATTTATTATTTATTTGTTCAGTATGTTTACAAGTTAGTATCAACTCAAAATACAGCAAACAACCATTGATACAGTAAAATATACACCCAAATCGCTAGAATACATAAGATGAGGCACTGGTCAGATACTCTGGTTGTAAGATAGCCGAACTGGACAGGATTCTCTTAAAACCAACATTGTGATTATAACTATAAATTCCTCATTTGGGGGAAAATAAAAAGATTAAAAACTGTTAAGTCTTGTGTCTGCCCAGGAACTACTCAGATAGGCATGTATTTTGAGGGAAATGCAAAAAGCTAAAAGAAGGATCTTACACATGGTGATAAATCAAGTGACAGGAATCTGGAAATACAGAAGCAGAAGCAAGAGACTTAAATGAGCAGAGCCTTGTTAAAAATGCCAAAGACAATAAAAATTGCATCTTTAGGAATGTTCAGAACAAGAAAAATGAGGCCAGAATAGGCCCATTGCTTGGGGATATGACATACGTAATACTAGAAGGGACAGCTAATGCATGGGATGACAGAGGGTTCAAAATGATCTCTACAGGAAAAAATAAAGGGCCAGAGCTAACAGGATGAAATTAGATAGTGATAAACAAATCAACCTGTCCTTAGGTTAAAAAAAATCAACTGTACAAGTGTAAGATTAGGGAAACAGGAGAGTCTATAGGAAAAATATTCGGGATTCTCATTCTTTGAAAATTAAGTATGAACTGTTCATTCAGAATGCAATCAGAAAGTGGCCACAATCATTGTAGGGCACATTTACAAAAATACAGAACCACAGAGATAATTATCCTTCAGTACTTAGCCCTTATAACACACCTGTGTTTTTTCTTTTCTGTTTTTTTTTTTTTTTTAAACATAAGTGTTTTTACTCTAGAGAAACAGGGACAAGTTAAGACTCACTAGTATAGGTAGAGAATGGACTTGTAGACACACTGAAGGAAGGAGGCAGCGATGTATCGAGAAAGAAGTATTGCTGTATGTATTATACACTGCCATGTTCAAAACAGATAGCTAGTGGGATGCCGCTGCAGAGCATAGGGAGCTCAGCTCGGTGCTCTGCAATGACCCACACAGGTGGGATAGATGGAGAAGGAGGGAGGCTCAAAGGGGAGGGATATATGAATACTGAGAGCTAATTCATATTGCTGTAAAGCAGACACTCACACAACATTATAAAGCAATTATCCTCCAATTAAAATCAACTTAATAAAGGACTCAGGATCAGTGATCTGGACCACTTCCTATGATCTTTAAGGAACTTAGAAATTTCTCCTGTAAATGTTGAACAAATTTTCACAAGGCATGAAAATTGTCAACTATTTGAACACCTGTGATAACAAAAATATGTTTTACATGTTCTCTGTTTTCCAAAAGATAGAACTGAGCGCCATGGATGGAATTCACAAAAATATAAATAGAAAAAAAATACTTAGACTTTTTAATGCAGTGTGTTCCTAGTCACCAGAAGAATTAAGAGGAGGTCAGAAATGTGGTAGAAAGGATTTAAATATAGATGTAATCTAACAAGAGGGATTCTTATGGTCCTATCAAACCTATCATTCTGTGCTAGCACAGATAAAAAATAATAATAAAATACACAGACAATAAAATAAAAATAATTCTATTTTTTAATTTCTGGCTGTGTTGGGTCTTCATTGCTGCACGGGCTTGTCTCCAGTTGCAGTGAACCAGGGCTACCCTCCAGCTGGGGTGTGCAGGCTTCTCATTGCTGCTGGCTTGTGTTGTTACATACAGAGCACATGCTCAAGGGCTTGCAGGCTTCAGGAGTTGGAGCACATGTGCTCAGTTGTGGTTCCCAGTCTCTCGAGTGCAGGCTCAATACTTGTGGCCCATCGGGGTAGTTGCTCTGTGGCATGTGCGATCTTCTTGGACCAAGGAGTCTCCTGCATTGGCAGGTGGATTCTATACCACTGAACCACCAGGAAAGTCCTAGCCTACTTTTTGTATTTTTTTAATGTAACCTAATAGCTTGCTCTCATCAGTTTGTCTCTGAAATAATTATATAGATAGTTGCTCAGTTAATGAATGCATAACAAAATGATTATTAGATATCTGAACACTCAGAAGTTGTTTAAGAGAGAAACAAAATTCAGAAATAGGTGTGAAAACTGTATTCTGGCAGCAAAACTTAGGAAAACTGCATTTCATTGAACTTCAATAGTGAAGCAGCTGGTTCTTTATGTGGTAGAACAAATCTCAGCAGATTTTATTATCCCTGGTTTATTGATTAGGACAGTCAGTTGATAGTTTTGTTTATTTCTTCTACGTATTTGCTGAGTTTTTCCTCAAATTGTTTTATCAACTGGGTATTTAAAATCTCCAAATATGGTAGAATTTTCCATTTATCTTTTAAATTCCATCCATTTGTCTTACATGATTTGGAAGTCTCTTGTTGGGAGTTTTTACTTTTATGATTGTTATACCTTTGTATTAGTCTATTGCTCTGTAAGAACAAAATAATGCCAAAACTCAATGGCTTGAAACAGCCTTATTATCTCACAGTTCTGGAAATTAGAAATGTGCACACATCTTAGGTGGTTCCTCTCTTGAAGTCATGGTATTGGCTAGGTATGCGGTCATCTCAAGACTTACGTGGTCAAGGATCAGCTTCCAAGATCACTCACTTTGTTGGCAGGGTTCATTCCCTCCTCCTATTGTTGGACTGAAAGTGTTAATTCCTCATTGACCATTGCTCTGAGGTTGCCCTCAATTCCTTGTCTTGTGGGCCTCCCAACGTATCAGTATGCTTTCTTAAAAATATATAATCAGAGAAGGCAATAGAGATTATCATAAGGTGGTAGTCAGAGTCTTTTAAAACCTTGTCACAGAGGTGACATTCCATCATTTTATCAAATTCTATTCGTTAGAAGTAAGTCACTAGGTCTATGGAAGGGGAGTATACATTCAAGGGGAGTGGAATATACAAGCATTGGAATACTAGTAAGCAGAAATCATTGTGGGAATCATTGTCAGAAGCTAACTACCACAATCTATTTGTTAATGTAACTGTTTTATTCTTTTATTATGTCTATTCCTGATTCTGATACATATAACTTTTTTCTCTTATTGCTTTTAAAATGCTCTTTATCTTTGGATTTCAGCTCTTTGACTTTGCCTTGTGCTTTGTTGGTAACATTTTTATGTTTTCTCTGCATATTGATTTAACATCTCAAATATATGATTTTCTCCCTCTCGTAACTGTAAAATTTTAGCCATTGTGTTTTGAAAGATTTTTCTGTTCAATCCTCTTACCCCTTCTTCTAGTCCAGCTATACCTGTTTTTGACCATTTGCTATCATTTGCTATCATTTAGCAAGGTCCTGCACCACCATTTATTTATTTATTTTTTAATTAAATTTTTATTTTTACTTTATTTTACTTTACAAGACTATATTGGTTTTGGCATACTTTGACATGAATCTGCCACGGGTGTACATGAGCTCCCAAACATGAAACCCCCTCCTACCTCCCACCCCACATCATCCCTCTGGATCATCCCCATGCACCAGCCCCAAGCATCCTGCATTGAACATAGACTGGCAATTCATTTCTTACATGATAGTAGAGATGTTTCAATCCCACCCTCTCCCTCTCCCACAGAGTCCAAAAGTCCGCTCTACACATCTGTGTCTCTTTTGCTGTCTTGCCTACAGGGTCATCATTACCATCTTTCTAAATTCCATATATATGTGTCAGTATACTGTATTGGTGTTTTTCTTTCTGGCTTACTTCACTCTGTATAATCGACTCCAGTTTCATCCGTCTCATTAGAACTTATTCAAATGTATTCTTTTTAATGGCTGAGTAATACTCCATTGTGTATATGTACCACAGCTTTCTTATCCATTCATCTGCTGATGGACATCTAGGTTGTTTCCATGTCCTGGCTATTATAAACAGTGCTGTGATGAACATTGGGGTGCACGTGTCTCTTTCTATTCTGGTTTCCTTGGTGTGTATGCCCAGCAGGGGAATTGCTGTGTCATGAGGCAGTTGTGTTTGCAATTTTTTAAGGAATCTCCACATTGTTCTCCATAGTGGCTGTACTAGTTTGCATTCCCACCAACAGTGCAAGAGGGTTCCCCTTTCTCCACACCCTCTCCAGCATCCACTGCTTGCAGATTTTTGGATCGCAGATATTCTGACTGGTGTGAAGTGGTACCTCATTGTGGTCTTGATTTGCATTTCTCTAATAATGAGTGACATTGAGCATCTTTTCATGTGTTTGTTAGCCATCTGTATGTCTTCTTTGGAGAAATGTCTATTTAGTTCTTTGGCCCATTTTTTGATTGGGTCGTTTGTTTTTCTGGAATTGAGCTGCATAAATTGCTTGTATATTTTTGGGATTAGTTGTTTGTCAGTTGCTTCATTTGCTATTATTTTCTCCCATTCTGAAGGCTGTCTTTTCACCTTGCTTATATTTTCCTTTGTTGTGCAGAAGCTTTTAATTTTAATTAGGTACCATTTGTTTATTTTTGCTTTTATTTCCAGTATTCTGGGAGGTGGATCATAGAGGATCCTGGTGTGATTTATGTCGGAGAGTGTTTTGCCTATGTTCTCCTCTAGGAGTTTTATAGTTTCTGGTCTTATGTTTATATCTTTAATTCATTTTGAGTTCATCTTTGTGTGTGGTGTTAAAAAGTGATCCAGTTTCATTCTTTTACAAGTGGTTGACCAGTTTTCCCAGCACCACTTGTTAAAGAGATTGTCTTTACTCCATTGTATATTCTTGCATCCTTTGTTTAAGATAAGGTGTCCATGTGTGTGTGGATTTATCTCTGGGCTTTCTATTTTGTTCCATTGATCTATATTTCTGTCTTTGTGCCAGTACCACACTGTCTTGATGACTGTGGCTTTGTAGTAGAGCCTGAAGTCAGGCAAGTTGATTACCACCATTTATTTTTAAAAGTTTCTATTACTTATGAAAATGAAAGTTGCTCAGTTGTGTCTGATACTCCACAACTCCATGAACTGTAGCCTGTCAGCTTCCTCTGTCCATGGAATTCTCCAGGCAAGAATACTGGAATGGATAGCCATTCCCTTTTCCAGGGGACCTTCCCAACCCAGGTCTCCCACATTGCAGGCAGATTCTTTACTGGCTGAGTTACCAGGGAAGTCTTACTTACTGTAATGTATTATGTATATAATTATCATTATTTGCTTTAAGTATTATTTACTATAATCATTACTATAACTATTATATTAAATACTGTAATTATTAATCACTATAATTACCATAACTATTACTACATCATTTACTATAATTATTAATATTTATTTATCCTTATTCAAACTAACTTACTCTTCTCTGTCATGTTCATTGAGCTTAGCCCTTCCTGTTTTATTTCAAATATTGTAGTTTTTACTTCTAGAATTTCCTTATTTAAATTTATATTACATTTGCTAAGATTTCCTATTTCTCTACTGAAATATTCGTTGGTTAAAAATGTTTTCTCTTAGTTCATTGCAGATAATTGTAAGTCCTGTCTTAAAATCCTTGTCTGTTAGTTTCAACATCTGCTTCATTTTCTGGTCAGACTTGTTTTTTCCTCTCTGTTGAGAGAAAGAAATTTATTTGGGGGTCCATCATATTTTGGATAATGTTTTTTTATCATATCTAGGATAAGAATATTAAGTTGTAAAGATTCTAGATTCTGTGGTTTTTCTTCTGTAAACATTATATCCTTTGTTTCGACTGTTAATTTCTTTTGGCTGTGCTGGAACTGCAGACTCTGTTTCTTGCATGGCAGCTCTGTTTTCAGTACATATTTCTTACTCTATTTGAGACTAAAACTGAGAAAAAATACTGTTCATGGTTATTCTTCTGTGTTGCATTATGATGCTCAGCATTTGTTTGTGTAGGTCTGTTTCCTTCTAATATATTTTAATTCTGTTTGAAGAATATTTCTTTTAATACCTATTAAAGTGAAGATCTCATGTCTTCACTGAGCAAATTTACTAAGCAAATTGTCTCAGTTTTTGTTGCTCTGACAATCTGTTTCTCTTTCACTTTTTATGGTATTTTTGCTGGGAATATGATTCTAGATTAATAGATTTTTTATTGTTTTTAAGTTTCAGTACTTTAAATTATCATTCACTTGTCATCTGGATTGGAAAACTTTAGATGAGAAGCCTGGCATCCTTGCCTCTTTTTCTCTATATATAGTCCATCCTTTTTCCATCCTTTTTCCTGCTTTTAATTTTTAATTCTTACCACTATTTTTCCAGAAATTTGATTGTGGGTGTTTATTCTATTTACAGTTTATTGAGCCTCTTGGATATATGTGTTTGTCATTTACATCAAATATAGAAAATAATTGGTCATTTTTACTTAAATTCATTTTTACATACCTATTCTTCTACAACTTATGTCCATATAACACTTTTTGGAGTTTTATGGATCTCTTTATGAAACATCCTCTTCTCTAGTACTCTGTCCTGAAAATACTGGCGACCTCAGCCTCCAAGAACTCTGCTGTTTGTCCCATGAATTCTGTTAAGATTACTGTGCTCTGCTTCATACTCTTCTTGTGAAACAGCTTGTTAGATGCCTGTAGTCAAACAGACCACAAGAGAAAACCTTGCTTGTCTTCTCACAGGGATTATACTTCTGCACTGTCTCTCGTGCACTGTTTATTTAAATGTATGTGGTAGGAGAGTAAACCCAGGACCAAGTACTCCATACAGGTTAAGAGTATAAATACTCACATTCTTTACTAAAAAGTCAGTATCAGTATAAAATACACAATTGAGGTTTTATACATGCTTAAAATCAGTAATAATCAAAAGATATTTCAGACATAAATGGAAAATTGTGATAAATATAATGCTAAGTACTATAATTTCTCTAATTTTCATAAACACTGAAGTTGCTAGTAGATATTAACACTAGAAGACAAAAGGCAGAAGATAAATTCAGGTTTAATTACCTCTTCTTGAGCTTTATTTTTTTTTAACTTCTTTTTTAAAAATTTATTTATTTTTTTAATTTTAAAATCTTTAATTCTTACATGCATTCCCAAACATGAACCCCCTCCCACCTCCCTCCCCATAACATCTCTCTGGGTCATCCCCATGCACCAGCCCCAAGCATGCTGTATCCTGCATCATACATAGACTGGCGATTTGATTCTTACATGATAGTATACATGTTAGAATGCCATTCTCCCAAATCATCCCACCCTCTCCCTCTCCCTCTGAGTCCAAAAGTCCGTTATACACATCTGTGTCTTTTTTGCTGTCTTGCATACAGGGTCGTCACTGCCATCTTTCTAAATTCCATATATATGTGTTAGTATACTGTATTGGTGTTTTTCTTTCTGGCTTACTTCACTCTGTATAATCGGCTCCAGTTTCATCCATCTCATCAGAACTGATTCAAATGAATTCTTTTTAACAGCTGAGTAATACTCCATTGTGCATATGTACCACTGCTTTCTTATCCATTCATCTGCTGATGGATATCTAGGTTGTTTCCATGTCCTGGCTATTATAAACAGTGCTGCGATGAACATTGGGGTACATGTGTTTCTTGAGCTTTAAATAAGGAAAAAATCCTCACCAGTTTTTTCCCCTTTTAAAGCAGAATTACTCTGTAAAATCCTAACTAAGTCTTTACTTTTAGCCACACTGACTAGAGTATTGAAATATTATATAGGCTTGTAGCACTTTAAGAACTGCTAAATGGTTTGTAATAATTTTATGATTTTTTATTTTTCTTAATTGTGTGTACTGCTTTGGTCACTCAGTACAGGTCTAAGATCACATTAGTACAAACTATAGTTTTTAGATCTTTAATCTTTAGATCAAAGATCTTGTAACTTTTGTGACTTTAGATCACAAAACTGAAAATTTTATAATAGCTTGAACACTTTAAACCAATTTTCAAAATTAATCAGTTTAAATTTTGACCTTTTCATTTACTAACCTTGTATTAAGACTAGACTGATTATTTCAGCAACTTACTTGACCATATTAAGACAGGTGGAATTTATTTCCCAGCTCCTGGATTTTCCTTTATCCATGTATTAAAATTTCTATATATGGCACAGGGAATATAGTCAATAATATTATAATACCTTTGTATGGTGAAAGATGATTACTAGATTTGTGGTAGTCAACTCATAATATAGATAAATGTCAAGTCACTATGTAGTCTGCCTAAAATGTTGTATGTTAACTATAATTTAATAAAACAATTCTATAAATCTAACTTATTTACAAACCTAGACAGCTTATTAAAAAGCAGAGACATTACTTTGCCAACAAAGGTCCATCTAGTCAAAGGTATGGTTTTTCCAGTAGTTGTGTATGGATGTGAGTTGGACTATAAAGAAAGCTGAGCGCCAAATAATTGATGCTTTTGAGCTGTGGTGTTGGAGAAGACATTTGAAAGTCCCTTGGACAGTAAGGAGATCCAACCAGTCCACCCTAGAGGAAATCAGTCCTGAATATTCATTCCAAGGACTGATGCTGAAACTGAAACTCCTATTCTCTGGCCACCTGATGTGAAGAACTGACTCACTGGAAAAACCCTGATGCTGGGAAAGATTGAAGGCAAGAGGAGAAGGGGATGACAGAGGATGAGATGGTTGGATGACATCACTGACTCAATGGACATGAGTTTAAGTGAACTCTGGGAGTTGGTGATGGACAGGGAAGCCTGGAATACTGCAGTCCATGGGGTCACAAAGAGTCGGACATGACTGAGCAACTGAACTGACATAAATCTAATTTGGGTAGATGGGTCTGTGAACATCTCAGAATACTTAAATACTTATTGGCAGACTTAGGTCCTTAAAGAAAGCAATTATGGAGGATTTTTTTCTGATTAGCTAGTAAATTTAATAAGAATTATTTTGAGTTGCAAAATTCATATTCATTGTGTCCTATATGAACCAGAAGGTGGCAAACTTGAGAGTTTTTGTACTATTGCTCCTATTGAGGAAGTATAAGTACTGAATGAACTATATATATATCTATACTATACTCTATATGTAGACGTCTCTGGTGGCTCAGATGGTAAAGCATCTGCCTACAATGCAGGAGACCTGGGTTCAATCCCTGGGTTGGGGAGATCTGGAGAAGGAAATGGCAACCCACTCCAGTATTCTTGTCTGGAAAATCCCATGGACGGAGCAACCTGGTAGGCTACAGTCCATGGGGTCGCAAAGAGTCAGACAAGACTGAGCGACTTCACTTTCACTTTCTTTCATATGTGTATCAGTGGACCTTATGAATAGCTTTTTTGGTGTACCATAGCATAAGAAAAATTAAAACCTCCAATTGTAGAGCCACTGGTGTTAGGATACCAATGTATTTTTTGTCTTTTTGTTTTTCTCTAGATTTATTGTTTTTCCTATAATTCTTTCCCTGATAAATAATTTTGAGAGAGGATGCCGACTGAACCCATTTTTTTGCTATGATTTCCACAAATAAGAGCAAAATGTAATGGTCCTGCGTTTACTTGGAGGTGGAGATCTTTCCAACATTTAAAAGGGCATACAAAATACATTTTGTCTCCCAGAATAAGTAATATAAGATTTTTTAAAAATTCTAATAACATTGATCTTCATGTTTTTAAATATAAAACAGTAATTTGTGGTGATGATTGTTTTTATTTTATTTCTATAAATATTTCCATTTGGGGGTGGATTTTGTTAGTCATATGTAAGTGAGGATGGATTTCTTTCTTTATTTTTATTGGAATATAGTTGATTTACGGTTGTGTCAGTTTCAGGAATACAGCAAAGAGAATCAGGTATACATATATCCACTCTTTTTTAGATTTGTTTCCCCATTTTGGCCATTACAGAGCACTGAGTCGAGTTCCCTGTGCTATCCTAAGATCCTTATTAGTTATCTATTTTATATAGAGCAGTATGTATATGTCAATCCCAATCTTCCAATTTATTCCTCTCACCTCTTACCTACTGATAAGCATGTTTATTTTCTACATCTGTGACTCTATTTCTGTTTTGTAGATAAGTTCATTTGTACCTCTTTTTTAAAAAAGATTCTATGTATAAGTGATATTACATATGTATATTTGACTTTCAAAAAATGAAAATTGGTTATATTCAAACATATGATTAGGCTTTGGGGTTATAAGAAAACACATTTCTACCTATTAAACATTCAAAGACGAAAATTCAATCATAATACATAACATCCTTTTCTTTCTCTCTGGGAAATTCATCCATTGCTAACATTACCTCTAAAAATTAATTTCCCTTCCTGTAAGTTACACTTCTTTTTATATGGCTGCATTAACCAATCTATTTTAGCAATGACTATAAATTTCTCTTTTTGATGGAGAAGAATGAAAAAAGGAAAGCAATGACTAAAGATACACAAAAAGTAAGAGAACCTAGATGTTCCATTATTTCTATATATGAATTGGATCATTAAATGACTTTTGTAAGATTTAAATAAAATAAATTATTCTTCCCTAAAAGAAAAAGCTATATGAATGATTGTTAGTGGACTGAGTGTTTTAAGGGGTGGAAAGTAAATTCACCAATTATTGAAAATACTTGAGTTCTTTTCCAAATACCACAATAACTGAAGACTCTTTAAGACTTATTAAGTTTCTAATACTTTATAATTCTTCCTTCCTTGCTTTTTTTAAAGGAAGAAGATTCCATTTAAAAAAATGGGATATAAATATATCATAAGGAAAGTAAATTATACTGTACAGTTGAATGTAAACAATGAAACAAGTTCTGAAATTTAAGAAATGTAGAACTGGCACTTATTATATAGGTTGTATATCACTCGACTTTAATGTTCCCAGCACTGGAGTTTAAAAAAAGAGGAAAAAACTTCTAATCAGAAGTAACTACTGCTCTAGTCTACATGCATTCAGAGATTCCCTGATCTTGTGCAGTGTGTTCTCAGTTCTCTTTTCTTCTGTTTTCCTTCACTCCATTTCCAAATTCCCCAGAAACCAGTTTTTGAGAACGATGACCCACAAACACTTATCATCCCCCACTCCCCACTCTTTGCATCTTCCTGATAGAATACCTTGGGATTTTTCATGAAATCAAATCAGGAACGTGAAACTGAGCCCAGACTCAGTGATTCCCAGACTTCTAGAGTCCCATGTGCATCCGATTACAAACCCAAAATACCTGAACCATGGCTGGCCCTTGCTCTAAGGATTCTGATGAATGCCAACTATCATAAAGTGTGCAATGAGGCAGATTTTTGTTTTTGTTTTCTTAAAAAAAAAAAAAACAATGTTGTTTCTATTTAGTTCTTAAATGTACACATCTCTTGAATTTGAGTGAGAACACCTGGTCCCAGGCGTGTGGTCTGGTGATGCAACCCAGAACGTGCTCAGAGAGAGTTGGGTCTGCCAGCTGAGGAGGAACCACTGCCACTTCCCTGGAGAAGTGTGGCCCCAACCAACTGCATCTTCCCCACGTTCAACAGGGAGGATGACAGGTCATGGCAGCTCCTTAAAACATGCTGGAGAGTAACTCTTCTTGAGAGGGGAGTTCCTCCGTGAAGGTCCTTTGGAAGTCCTGTTGAATTTAGGAGTCTGTACCTTCTCCATCCCCTTTGCTCTCTCTGCCTTTCTTCACTCACTACGCTCCCATATCACCCCATGTACACGCAAAAGAAAGTTTCACACAGAACGAGCCCCATGTTGACGCAGGCATCACCTCCCCTCCCACCTGGACAGAAGCCCAGGAGGGAGCAAACGGGGCGGGGTGGGGGTGGGTGGGAGAGTGCGAAGGAAGGTATCGCTTGGATCTCTGTGGTAAGGGTCCCCAAGTGGGGCCGAGCAAGGGTCAGTCAAGAGTATTGGTCCTGCACCCACAAATACATCAAGCTTTTCCCTCCTCCGTCAACCTCTTAAATCCCAATGAGGTCACTGCAATGAGAGAGAATCAGATCCAGAGAGGGGGAGAGAAAGACAACGACGACGAGGGAGAAGAAATCCAGACAGGAAAAGGCCATCAGACAAGGTCGCTTTTTCTGGCGACACAGCAACTGTGAGGAGCGTGGTGCTGAATATCATCCGCCCGCTCAGCCTGGGGACCGAGGGACTCGTAGAAGCACTTCGTGTCACCACGAAAACAAAGGAAAGGAGACCCAGCGAGAGGACGAGAGATGCTCTGAGCAGTCCCGCTTAGGATCTGGGGAAGCAAAGCTCATGTGCTTGCGGGGAAAGAAAAGGGAGCCTGAAAGGGTCTCGGAAGCAGAGGAGAGAACGGGATTTCCCTGCGGAGACTTGGGACGCGGCAGAACTCTGGACAGCGCCTCGACTCCGGAGCAGGGCTCCCAGCTCCCTGGCTCCCCCAGGCTTCTGGCTCCTTATTGAAAGCCCTTTCTGCCAGTGTGCTCTCCTCTCCTGGACTCCGACCACCGACCGGGAAAAATCCTTCTATGATCCCTGTCTGAACGTGCCAGGGGTGGAGCAACTCTGCTTCTGACCCGGTCAGGGAAGAGGGTCTCCGGTTCAGGAAATCCAGTCCTTGTGGATAATGCTTCTCTGGTGAAGAAAGAAAAGTTTTGGGGTCTGGTAGCGGGCAGAGGGGATAAGGAGGAGAGTGGAAGGAAGAAGGTGGATGGTCGGCTTCCCTCTCTGACCTGGAAGGAATGATGACCGAAGAAGGATGTGCACCAGCGGCCAGATTATTGGGAGCCTCCTGGTGCTCTCCGTGCTGGAGATAGGGCTGGGGGCGTCCAGCGTGGCAGTGGGGGCGGTCAGCTTCAGCCTGGCCCTCCGAGAGCACAAGCCGCAGCTTGGAGACTCGTCCCCGGTATGGAGCGGGGTGTGTGTACGTTGAGCCATTTCACTCTCTCTTTACCTCTTTACGATGATGGTCAGTGTGCGCGCGCGTTAGTCACTCCCTCCCTGGGGTTGAAAATCATGAATCTCCTCTGGCTTGGGTGTAGGTTCATGTCGCAGGCTATGCCTCTGTATGTTGTCCTTTAATTATTAGTAATTTTTTTTTTTTTTTTTGCTTACCTTGACTTGACACCAAATTAAATGGCTTTGTTTAAAGTTGGGGGAGGGCAGTTTCCACTGGCTGAATCTGCAAAAGCTTGCCCAGTGGGGCTGATTGGGGGAGTGGGGGCGGGGGTCACACCTGTCAAGGGCAGGCTCAGCCTCCATACTTTTACAAGGAAAATCAAAATGAAAGTGTTACATCATTTTCTTATACCACCAACAAGCAAGGATAGAGTTATGCATTTATTTCTCGGTAACAGTGCCCAAAGTACACTAAAGACAACACAGATGTCATAAAGAGAAATATGATGTGAGTATGAAAGGAGGATTTCATCCCAGAAAACACTGCTCTTAATTTTCCCTTTATAAAACTCTTTCATAAGTTCTAGGGAATAAGGTAAACAACAAATGATATGTAGCAACATTCTGATTCAAGAATAACTCAGCTTAAAGAGTAACTAATGGTCAGAGAAAATGTCATAATTTTCTTTAGGTCAGACAGCAGACCCAGGGAGCTTTGAGTTTATTTACTGTGGGTGAATCTCCAGGAAAACCTTAAAGACCCATTCCTTCCACCCAGGATCAATAAAACAACTCAGCACTATTCCTAGTGTGAACCTACTTGTGAAAATCAGTTTTTCTTCTCCCTTAAGTTATATAGCTCTTCTATCCATATCCTTCTGGATCTTTAGCTTGATTCTATTTTGTAAGATAATTTAATAAGATGTTATTCTGTCACTGATAATTAGTATAATTAACAATCATGGCTTAGTTATTTGTGCTTTAGGTATCTGAGAAAAAAAATGATAATGTATGAGTTCAAGAGTAATTCTGAAGCAATTCATTTTTAAGTGAAGTTCTAGCATTCTTTAAACTGGCATAATTATGCTTTAGAAAATTAGTTTTTATACTTTTACTTTTCTAAGTGAGAAGAATGTTTTTAAATTGCAGAAATTAAAAGAAAAATGATATTCAGTTCTAACGCTGGATTCTTCTAAGAATCCTTGTTTTAAATTCAGTAAGTCCCAGCAACCATAAATAATTACCTTTTGCTGTATTATTTTAAATATAAGTATGAAAGACTAAATAAAAGGCAAATCTTAAAGCTAGTTATTTTACATCTTATATGTAGTAGTGATTATTTTGAGAGTTGTAGTTCGAATTATTATGTGATTAAACATAAATAAACTTGAAAACTTCTACCAACTAGTTTTCAAAATGTAATGTCAACATTTAAATCAAGCGGGAGAAAATGTGATCTTTTGGTGGCTTGTGAGGAAGAACACTTAAATAGTCTTCAAATTAATTTCCCTCTGAACTTCAGAAAATTGAATAAGTGAATTTAGGTTGTCTCAAAATACCATTTAAGTATCCAGTTTACCTTCATGAATAAAAAGATGGTTGCATTTGCTTGGGGTCATTTAAGAAAAAATTTTTTTTATTTTTTTCTCTCTTTCTTGGCTATTTACCAATTATCTAGATGAGTTGACATGTGTATGTACAAAAAAAAAAAAAAACTGAAGCAGCTCAGTGAAAAGCAAAATAGTAAAGCACAGTCATTATCATAAATATTTCTTTCTTTTTTAAACATTTTGCTTTGCAGAGTAACCAGATTCACCTACGATTCTGAAATAATAGGTTCAAATTCTATTGTCTGATTCAGTAAAAAAAAAAAAAAGTTTAAAAATAAATCCATGTGATTGAATGAACCGATTTGAAATTTGAGTGCCAAAAGAGTTGGTAACTTTTATAAATTCAATAAATCACATTTGCAAAGAAACAAATGTCTAAATTTGACCATTGTTTATCAAATTATATTCTTGCTAACTTGATTTTTAAAATAATTTTTCAGAGGTCATTTGTGATACAGTCTGGATTATCACAATTCTGACGATGAATTCATGTAACCAATATTTATAGAGGGCTTGCCGCATGCAAAGCATTTTACTGTTTAACACAAAGACTATTAAGATGAATCAGAATGCCAAGCTGAGGAAGTAAGATGGATATGTCACTTCCTTTACCAGTGGTGAGAAATTAGTTTGACTTCAAGGAGTTACAGATACAGGGGAGAGAAGAAATAACCTTGGAAGAAGTATTATTTTTCTCTTGATCTTCAAAGTTTATTGAAACTTGGAAGGAATGTATCATAGTATGAAATCTGGAGTCTGCCTGGGTGTAGATTGCAGGTCAGCTTTTAGCCATTTACTATCTGGTTGACTAGCCAAAGTTTCCTTATACTCTGTCAAGTAGGGTTGTTAGACGGCACAAGGTAAATCATGTTCTTGGTAAAATGTATGATATGTAGTACGCACTGAGTAAATGCACATAGCTAGTTTTGGGTGCGCAGAATGGCAGTGAATGCCTGAGAAAGAAAACCTTCTAGGCAGCAAGGTTGAAAACAAAAAACGGACAGGATGGGTTGTGTTTCAGGAAGAATAAGCTCTTATCTTTTTCTGAGGCTTAGGTGTGTGAGGGATAGATAAGGATGGAAAGAATGGTAGGGACCAGACCATGAGAGGCTGTGTGCCAGTCTCAGATTATTTCCTCATAGTTTTAATAAAATAATAATACTAACAATGCTTAATTTCCAAAGAGACCCCAGGAATATGCAGTAGAAAACTAGACTGATAACTATTCATCTCTTCGGTATTATATGAATTAAAAATCTTATGTTATTTATAAACACTAGATGGGATTGTATAATTATTAACTTTTCAGGTCATAATCCATAATCAGAGTGTATTTTGATTGGTGCCATGAAGTTTTTTTCAATACATAAATATCATTATTACCAGATTTTGCTTTCAATTTTAGAAGCCAATAGAAATCAAACTGTACTATGAAGGGATTGCTTATTATATATGGACCTCAACATCATAAGCTTTTAATCCAGATCAAATGCACTAAGAATTTAGGCAACTATTTTGATTATTTGGACTTAAATTATTGTTGGATATTTTTGGATTATTGTAAAAATTACTGGGCCAAAATTTTAAGTGGCTTGAAAATAAAACAGTACAAAGAAAAGAGGCTTAAAATCCATAAGATGGATGTTTATACAATTATTTCCAGTCACTATTTCATAATAAGGTAAATGGTTGTTAAGGCACCTGGGACCAGTCTAAAAGATGTGGGCAATTAGAAGGAAAAAAAATTTAAACTATAATTTCATAGCAAAAGAAATCTATAAGTGCCTTATAGGATTTTGACCTCTTCTTGATTCTTTGTTGTAGTTTATATAGATACCTCATTGAAAACATGAAATAACACATTACTGCTAGATAACAATAAACGAACCATTGAATAAACAGCTTTGGAGAAGACATAGGCATGTGAAATATAATCGATGTGTAAGATACATTGACAGGGAGTTAGACAGGACTGTGTCTCCAAGCGGCTGTAGGATCATCATTTTTCTCAGTCTCCAGTACATCATCTATAATGTGAATGGATCGTATTCAGTGGTACACAGATCCAAGGAAATTTTATTTTGTTGCTTTAAATTGGCATTTTGAAATCTAAAGATTCAAATGGTGGTGTCCAGAAAAACATCTGATAGAGTTTTATTTTATACATACCATGCTAAATTCCATCCATGTATATCTGATATTCATTCTATAGATGTACTAAAAGAACTTTCCTTAAGCTCCTTTACCCCGCATATAAAATAATCTTTTAAACTATTCACAATTTTCTTAACAAAATCATAAAGTTTGAGTGATTTTATTTCTTCTGGAGCATTCTTAATTTGTACACCATAACTTTATCTGCTTCAAAAATCTGGTATTTTAATGAAACTTATAGCCTAGTCAAGTCACATACTTAGTATGTGGATTTCTGATTGTGGATTCCTGATTCACCATGGCAACAACTCAGCCAACTGTAAGATTGTGTTGAAATTCACCTACTGTACATCCTAATCCATACCAGAGCAAAAGAAATGAAGTGCTGTATATAAATGATAGTTGCTCCAAAATGTTATTTCTAAGTCTATTCAGTTCATTTAAGGAAAAAAAAAATAAGACAAAGTGAAAGAAACCCCTCAAACAGTTACTTCAAATGTACAAAATTTGAAGCTAGTATGTCTCTGGCTAGATAATGCATCATTTTTTCCAAAGTTAGAATATATAACATAAAGGACTCATATTATTTATCATGAGATGAAAACAGTGCCCTATCCTCAGAAAAAAACTACAACTGTACATTTATATCCAATTTTTAAATTAATTTTAATTATATAAGTAATTTATAATTCCTATTGCAAAGGGTTAAAAAAAATCAAAACTGAAGTTCTCTTCCCTACCACATCATCAAAATTAGCCAACATTATAAATTTAGTGTACAACCTCACAGATATTTCTCCATGCATACATATTATTTTTTGAACATACAGACTAATTTTTATATCAAGTTTCTGGGTATAATAAAGCCCCTTCATGGCTATCTAGAGCCCAGGTAAAGAATATTTTCTTTATCTGAGTCATACTTATTCTCAAGTGCTACTTATTATCTACTGGAATCAGGGCAATTAAATAAGTGGCAATTAGATAAGTTAGACAAGCTAAACAGTTGGAATATGTAGTTATTATTCAAGGAACCATACTCTGTCAAAAAAAAAAGTAAAATGCCTATTTCTGGTGTTGATTGATAATGACATGATGGGAGGAAAACAGTGAATTTTATCAATATCTGACAATAGTTTTTGTTTGTTTGTTTTAGTCAATATTTCACGCATATGTAAGTGTCATGCATTGAAATTTCTATCCAGAACACATGACAAATTCTGTTTCAGGATTTGGGCCCTTATTCAAGGGTAAAAGTGGTCTTGAAGAATTTGCCATAGACATATTAGGGAAAAAATGATAATAATGGCATCAATCACCTATTTGTTGACGGTTTGCTTCATACAAACATGATCTAGACATAGTCATATCTTTAATTTGGATGTTTTTGCATAAAATGTTCAAGTTAGATCTCTATATTGACTTGTTAGCCAGGTCATACATTATGTGCTTTGAATATAGCTAAGCAATTTAACCTTCCTGAATATTCACTCAGCCCTCAGATCGTACTTAATTATATTAGTAGTTGGGAGATATAACCCAGCCATCCAAACTGAAATGCCTGTCTTTAAAATTCAGTAAAAACTAGAATAGATTTTGGTGTGTGTGTACGCACCATGGACAGAGGAGCCTAGCAGGCTACAGTCCATAGGGTTGCAAAGAGTTGGACATGACTGAGCACAGAGTTGTTGAAGTACATGGACAATGGAAGAATAAATAGGTAATAATATAGAGAGACTCACTGAGCATCTTTCTAGCAGAAAAAGAGAAAGAAGAAAAAAAAGTTATGCTACTACTTTGCTCTGTGATGTATAAAGCTTTGCAATCCTTCTCATGAATTCAGATCTAATCTGTATGTATACTGTACTAATAAATGGTACATGGGATTCATACATCTCACTCTATATTACTGTGGCTCTGGATAACTTATGCTTCTTCACTAAGTCAGGGAGAGAAATAACAGTACCTATTATCGGGTTACTGTGAAGTTGTTGTGAAGCTAAGGCAATGCTTATAAAGCTGTCAATACTGAGCCTGGCCAGAAGTAACTGCACAGTGGATATTAGCTGCTCCTTACTTCTACTGCCCTATTCAGCTCCATGACAACCAGGACCTATAACCTACTAGTGATACACTGGTTCTCAATATGTCTCCAAAATCCTTAACCAACTCTAGTTTGACTCATCATTTTTGCTTTTGTTTTTCTTTTCATGTATTGGTTGGTTGGTTTAGTCACTAAGCTGTGTCTGACTCTTGTGACCCCATGGACTGTAGCCTGCTAGGCTCCTCTTGTCCACAGGACTTTCCAGGCAAGAATACTGGACTGGGTTGCCATTTCCTTCTCCAGGAGATCTTCCTGACTCAGGGATTGAACCTGGTCTCCTACATAACAGGCAGATTCTTTACCAACTGAGCTACGGACCCTGCATTTTCATGTATAGCATCTAGTTAGTTTTTGACTTACATTATATACATTAAATTAAAAGATGCTTACTCCTTGGAAGAAAGTTATGACCAACCTAGATAGCATATTCAAAAGCAGAGACACTACTTTGCTGACTAAGGTCCATCTAGTCAAGGCTATGATTTTTCCTGTGGTCATGTATGGATGTGAGAGTTGGACTGTGAAGAAGGCTGAGCGCCGAAGAATTGATGCTTTTGAACTGTGGTGTTGGAGAAGACTCTTGAGAGTCCCTTGGACTGCAAGGAGATCCAACCAGTCCATTTTGAAGGAGATCAGCCCTGGGATTTCTTTGGAAGGAATGATGCTAAAGGTGAAACTCCAGTACTTTGGCCACCTCATTTTGAAGAGTTGACTCATTGGAAAAGACTCTGATGCTGGGAGGGATTGGGGGCAGGACGAGAAGAGGACGACAGAGGATGAGATGGCTGGATGGCATCACTGACTTGATGGACGTGAGTCTGAGTGAACTCCGGGAGTCGGTGATAGACAGGGAGGCCTGGTGTGCTGCGATTCATGGGGTCGCAAAGAGTCAGACACGACTGAGCGACTGAACTGAACTGAACTGATATACATTATACATTAGCAACTACAAAAATATACCAAAATATTTACATTGGAAAAGTCATGTAGATATGCAGCTTAAAACTGAATGGGGGAACAGCTGCCATTGTAAGACACTTGTCTCTGTTTTTCCGTTGGAGGTGGAGAGGTTAGTGGAAGCTCTATGATGAAAATATTTGATAATCAGATAAATTAGACAGTTATCTAAATTAGGCAAGTCACACAGGGGGGATATGATAACTACTTTTGTACCATGAAGTCCTCAAAACACATATGTAAAACAATAGAAGTTATTGTTATAAAGTCAGAATAAAAATGCAGAGTAACACTTCTGACAAAGATACTCAATAACCTGGAAATTTGTATGGTTTTGCCTGAACTACCCAAATAGCCTTTAAAACATAAGTAACTCTCATGTTATTTAGTGACCATGATTTTTAGCAGTAATGCAACTCAAGAAGCAATTGAAATTTCCATGAGTTCTTGATCTGTTATTAAATACTGGGAAAAAATAAGACAGAAATAAAATTAGTGGTTAAGCATATTACTGTGGGGGACAGAGCTACTTGTCCTGTAGAAATAATACTAGGCATGATTTATTAATAGTTAACTATGGTCCATATGCTTTCATATATATTTTATTTCTAATAATAACAACTTCATAAACAATGTTTTGTTTTGTAAAATTTATATAGGAAAAAGAACTTAACTAGAGTACACCATTATTTAATTAGCTGAGTTAGTATTTAAAGCCAGGGCAGTCTTATTTCATAATCAATAGAGAAAATTTCTTTGTGTGAAACATGGGAAATTTTCATGAAGTGAAAAAGTCATTCACTGAGGCCTGACCTCATTATTTGCTCCCAACTTCAATCTATGAGCCAGGCAGGATGGCATAAAGGCCAAGTCCTGATCACTGTTTGTTTTCCAGAAGAGACTGATAAAGTCACCTGATCAACCGTGCAACTCCATGTTCTCAAAAGCGTGTGAGATACTAGATTAAATTGTTCCTACCCATAAATCTTAAGCTTTAGCATTGAAAAATAAAGCTAAATAATGCATCTCAAATAATCATTAAATATTATAAGGCCAATCAGGAAGACACAAAATGACATATTTGTTTAAATACACTCAAAGTGAGAGGTATCAATAATCAAGGATATCCATCCTCATAGAGGAAGAACTTTACCCAGGCCTTGTAGATCAGGCAGATTTCCAGCAGCAGAGGGAAGAAGATGATGTGCTAAGCAAAGTTATTAACATGTGTCAAGTCATGGAAGGGACAGTAAAATGGAGAGTTGGTGGGGAGGGGGGGGCGGTGCAGGGATTGAGGAGACCAAACTTGTGAGAGCAAAGATATGTTCAAAGAAAAACTGGTAAGTGAAGCTCTACCTGACCTGAATAGGATGTGGCCAGCTTCAAAAGGGTCCTGAAAGAATCGCAAGATTTGTCTGCTCTTGATTCCCAGCTAAACTTTTGTAAGTTCTACTTTTTAGAATTTGATGGGCTTGAGGCCAATGTATTCCTGCTCGATTTCAAGGCAAAACGCCAGACCTTGGTTCCCAGATGTGTATGTGGGATCAAAAGAAAGACTTGAGAGGAATCTTGAGATGTGTGTGTGTGTTAGTCACTCAGTTGTATCTGACTCTTTGCAACCCCATGGACTATTGCTCACCAGCCTCCTCTGTCCATGGAATTTTCCAGGCAAAAATACTGGAATGGATCGCCATTTCCGTCTCTAGGGAATCTTCCAGACCCAGGGATCGAATCCACATCTCTTATCTACCTACATTGGCAGGCTGGTTCTTTACCACTAGCACCACCTGGAAAGCCCCTTTGAGACTTGAGGGAAGTGAAAATCTTACATCACAAACCGAACTCCAACTTCAAATGACTTTCCTATTGTTAATGGTAGATTTGTAAGATCATAAATTCCTTATGCTCAATTATTCTTACAGCTGCCTGACATATGAGAGTTCATTTGTATAATTGGTAGTATTGGCATGATACAAATAAATGAAAACAGGTTTTAGAAGTATTGAGACTTGGGGTCAAATTCTAGCTCTAGCAGTTTCTAGTTGTTTAAGTTTGAATGAGTTAAATTATCTCACTGAGCAGTCAGCTAACTCATCCATAAAATAGCAATCCTACTAACTATTTCATGGAGTTTTCTAAAAATTAAATATAGTATTTATATAAAGGGCTTGATAAATGTTAGGTATTCAGTAATTGTGGCTGTCCCACAATAATGACCACATGCTTTTGCTATATTTCTGGAAAATTCATTTCCTGTATGTGGCTTCTGTTGTGTATTACAGACATTCTGTTTTTACACATTCCTAAAGGGGAGGTTTATTGTAAGACTGTTGATGAAATTGACCTTGGACTCAAAACGAAGTAACATTTAGGTCATATACCTGGTCTTAGAAAACATGTACTTTTCATACCTAGTTTTAGGTATAGTAACAGTTGTGATTTAGTGTGCTTATTCCAGGATCACAGGAATAATATCTAGGTCAACATTGGGATAAAGAGGTGTGTTTTTTGTTTGTTCTACCAAATACAGATGTGTTCTTGATTTTCTCATTATTTTTGCTGGGTTATTGGAATTTTTAGTTCTTTCATGACTTTTTTCTGCCAGTTAATTTCCTACATGGATAACTCTGAGGAATTAAAATAATTAATGATAATAATGATGACATAATGGCAGTAGCAGTTTATATTTACAATATTCTATGTTGCCTCAGAATTCCACCTGCTTTTGTTACCCACTTATATTAGCAGGTGAGTTTCTTCACCTAAGGTATAAAAACCTAAAGGATTTAGAATTTAGTGACTTAAGATCAGAAAGTGAAATCAGTTACAGGAGCAAGATAGAAACCTAAATCACTTGAAGAAAGAATGTGTGTGTGTGTGTGTGTGTGTGTGTGCACGCACGTGCACCCATGCAGAGGCTCATACATGTGCAGTGGAGATGAAAAAATAAGTAATTCCTAGAAGGAAGTTGTTAACTGTTGCTGATACGCAATATAAGCTACATTCAGGCTTCTTTTGCCCTGATTTGGGGGCAATTCAAATTGTTGTGAGCCCTCTGTCAGCTGCCTCTTATTTCCATAACTGGCTGGCTTTTGAAAACAGCCAGGCATGTTGGATGGATATTTGTGCATGTGTTGACAATTCTTAGGAAGAGCATAACTTCTCTTTATTCCTCTGGAGTCCCTGTACCTAAGATTTAGCTGGACAATTGTCACTTAAATATACTGCAGATTCAGAGTTCTTCTTGATGAAAATTTACAAGTTTAGTTAAAATGTTCCTTGATACTTAGGGAGCAGAAATGGCTTAAACATCAAAAAGCCTTATTTACTTAGCAGACTCAAAATATTCAACAGATTATTTTTTGAAAAGAAAAACTATCACAAAGCATAATTGTAACAGAATACAGTGCATAATTGGTTAAATCACAGGAACTGAGTTGGGGAGTGAAGGGATGAATGGCATTCTGAGAATCCAGGCTGATTCTTTCTGAAGAAAGAATTCCACCCTGAAGGATCTGGGTCCCAGGCCATTGGAAAGTTTCTGAGATTTCTGGACTTTGGTTCGTTCAGAGGAGCCTGACTTGCCAGTCAGTGGCATGCTATGTTTAATGCTTTCTTCTGAAATTCACGCTTGTGTGATGTTGGTTTCATTCAGTTACAGTCTCTGCAAAGGCTTCTTTCACTGCTCGTGCATCTGCATTTGCCACTGTAGGGTTTTCCTTCTGTTTCCCCCTTGAGTGCTTTGGTTTAATTTCTTTATTTGCTATGGTTACCTCTTATTCCATGCCATCTGCTAAGCTACCAAGATGGCCTGTGCTAATGGAGGACTGCTTGCTCATCACATCAACACATCTCTGGTGCATTTTATCCTCTAGATATTTCCTGTAAAGTTGATTATAATTATGAGAGCTCATGGTTCTATTGAAAAAAATATGTACATTTATCCTTTCTCAGTTAAATTGTAATTTTTTTTTTAGGTTTCAAATTTTCCTGGAGTGGAAGAAACATAGTATATGGATCAATATATATAAAATGCCTCGCTTTATTTCAGTGTTCTGTTTTGGGATGGAAAATAAGAAATTAGATCTAGCTTAAGGGGAAAAAAAGAACACTGCATAATTAGCAGGGTTTTCCATTGACTAAGGAAAAAAAAAGAAATATAAACAGGAAAGTATAAAAGTGATTTATTTTTAAAATGAACACTTTGCTAAAAATGCAAAAGAACTGGGAAAGGGGAAAGAGAGGCCATTGATGAGATCTATAAATCTAATAAAGGCTGGAAAAGTCCAGGAAACCGAATTGTCAGATAGCACAGTCAGGTCCTAGGACCCCCAGGGGTTAGGCTTATGAAAATGGGACCAAATCAATGTTGAGGTAAATGACAGAGAGCTGCAAGGTTTACACTGGGTTAGGATGAGTCAAGAATAGGAATGAGCTGTGGAAAATCGGGAGAGTCAAGTTCCTGTTCCTGTTCTCATAAGCCAGATGCTTATTTTCCTCAGTTCACTTCCCCATTAGATTTAGTTAATAACTATTGATTCCACAGTTACAACATTCTATGCTCTGAGTTAGGTTCTGAGAACTTAGCAGTTAATAAAACTATAACGGTCCCTGATCTTCTGAAGCTTAATTTAAAAAGGAATATGAAGAAGGAGACGGTGGGATGAATGGAGAAAGTAGCATGAAAATATATGCACTTCCTTATATAAAATAGAAAGCCAATGGGAAGTTACTGTATGACTCAGGGAACTCAAATCAGGGCTCTGTAACAACCTAGAGGTGGGAAAGGGTGGGAGGAAGGAAGGAGGTTCAAGATGGAGAGGACATATGCATACCAGTAGCTGATTCATGTTGATGTATGAAGAAACCAACACAGTATTGTAAAGCAATTATCCTTCAATTACAAATAATTAAAAAAATAAAAAGGAATATAGATAATGAACAAATAAGGCACAAATTAACAATTGAAGTTTGTACCTGGTAAATAGGGGAAATATAGGCTTGTGCAGACTATAACAGTTATCAATAGTGGGAGAAGCAGAAAATGCATCTCTAAGGAAGCAACATTTCTGAAGGATGATGAGGTATTTCCCAGATGAAGAGGAAAAAAGCATTGTCCCAACCAGGGGGAACATCTTGTGTAAAGATTCTGAGATAGAAAATGTTTCATATGCTTGAGCAACTGAAAGAAGGCCAGGTGACTGGAGGATGACCAATGGGCAGGAGGAGATAGAAAGCTCCGCGTGAGGTGAAGAAACAAACGGTGTAAAAATCACCTAAGGCTTTATAGACATGATACAATGGTTTTACTTTCTCCTAATTATAATAGCCACCAAAAGATTTTAAGTGGGACAATGACAAGATTATATCTGCATTTAAAGAAGCTCATTTGGGGCTGCAGTTTAAAAAGTATTTTGGAGTCAGACAAGTTCTTGTCACAGATTAAGTCACTGGTCTATTTAGGAGGCTACTGGGCTGTATGATACAGTGGTTACATGGATGAGAGTTAAGGAATAAAATAAAAACAGAAGAAGAACAGATACTTGAGGTACAGAGTTAACAAGATTTTGTTTCATGAGATGCCACTGTATGTTGAAGGGGCCTGTGAGTTATCTAAATGGAGATGCTGTGGGCTATTAGATGGGTCTAGAAATCAATGCTGGAAATCGAAAAATGTATTAAATACATTTAAAGGTGTTTAAAGCCACACAACTTGTTGAAACATCCAAAACAATGCCTTTAATTACTATTATATTCAGAAGCTGGACCTTCAGAATTAACCATAATATTCAGGAGCAGAAAAAAGAGACTGAGAAGCTGTGATGAGAAAAAATAAGTCGAAGTCCAGGAGAGTGTGGTATCAGAGAAGCCCAAAGGAGAGGGGTTCCTTGTAGAATGAGGACTGAAATGTGGAAGTCATTACTTATTTTAGCAAGAGTTGATGAAGTCGAAACAGAGGGTTTAGAAGCCAGTCTGGAGTCCGAGAGAGAAAAGGAAGTAAGAACATGGAAAGAGTTAAGTGTAGAAGTTTGGCAGTAAAGGGAAAATAGAGTAGAGAGACACAGCAATCAATGTAAAAAGATGTGGAGTGAAGGAGGTTTTCATTTTTTAAGGAAGATTTTGGGACACTTTGGCAAGCTGATGTGAATAATGGAGTAGAATGAGAGATATATAAAGGGAGAGAAAAAGACTTTGAGTAAATGAAGGGTGATAGAACTAAGAGCTAAAATGGACGCTTCGTGTTGGTAAGTTTTGTCTTTGTTTCTTGTAATAAGGCAAGATCATATGAGTGAAGATTCAGAGTTTGTCACACCTAATGGCAAATGGAGAAAGGATTCTCTGATGGCGTCTGTGTTTTTTAATTTGAGACCTGTCAATAGCTAAAGGTAAAGAATAAACAAAAGTCTGGTTGACTCTGATAACATGATTAAAATGCCTTTCTCTTGGTTGAGAATCATAATTAAGTCACGATATGAACAGAAAAGGGACATAATTTATCCCAAACGTATGATTTTACAGGTAACTAAACTGAAGCCCACAGAGTTAGCACTGGTGGTAGCTGTAGAACCAGGACAAGAGTCAGGTCATCTAATTCCTGGTCTAACACTATTTCCACAGACACCTCAAGACATCAAGTATCCTTAAAATAAGTGTTCAGCCAAAAGGATAATAAAGTTATCTGGCTACTGCCCCAAACTGAACAGGAATGATCTCAAATCACTGGCACTGCTAACTATCATGGAGATGTAATAATTACTTTAACAGATTTCAGGAGTTCCCTCCCAGTTTGGAGTTTCAAGGAAACAGCTTTCCATAGAAATTGTAATGTGTTCTCCCTGGTGCTTTTCCAAAGTAACTGGGAAATTAATCAAAGCTAATTTTTAGAAGTTACTAGCATTTCCAAACCCACAAAAGCTAGTGATCAATTTAGGTAAGTAAGCAGAGTGCCCTTAAGAAGACTTTAAAAACAAAATCCAAAGCTCATTTGCTCATTTTTCAAGCTTTACACATTTGAAGAGCTTGGAAAGGGAATGCCAAACTCCTATAGTTCTAATATTTTCTGTCTGAGGTTTTTCTTTTTAATTCAAACATCTAGAAATCGAAATTGAGATTTAGTACACAGTTTGCCTGAAGCGGCTAGAAACAATATGTGTGTGTGCACACACACATATAATGTCTTGATCTAACACTGTTGTAAGAATTGTCAAAGTATTTTATAATGATAAATTCATTTAAAGGGACACACACACACAAAAAGGGGGCTCTTTTTTGTAAATATATCCTTGGCCGTGAATATAGTACAGTGTAATTACTAGTGATAGGATAAGCTGTGTTTTCTAGTGTGACATTAAGAAATTAAAATATTATGAAATATTAGCAATTTTTGCCACCTTTATACCCCCATTACTAGTAGTTGAAGAAAAAATTTTCTCAAAGGAACAGTTTTTTTTGAAGAAAGAGGTGTAACTTTAACTGGTGATTTTTTGCTGATGTCTTTTCAGCTAAATAGTGTCTTAGAGGGCTACTTAGGAGTTTATGAAATAATAAATTGAAAGTACCTACTGCATTGAAGATTCAAGTTTGGCAGACATCATGCAACGGGTTACCAGGAAAAGTGGCCCAATAGCGAGCAAAGAGTCTCTAGAGCTCTCACATATGGAAATGAACTAATTTAGGAAATTATTGTATCACCTGGGTGATATTTGGGGTGGGGCAGGGCGGGGGGCAGGGGGACTTGTTTTTCTTTTACTTGGGACCATAGCAAGAATTAGGTGTTCTCTAGATTTAGAGAGCAGCTACTAGCCGCATGTTGCTGCTGAGAACTTTAAATGTAGCTAGTCTGACTTTAGATATATTAATAAGTATAAAGTACACACTGGATTTCAAGGACTGTATATGAAAGAACATGAAGTATCTCAAGTTTCTTAGAAGTTTGATTTCATGGAGAAATAATAGCATGAATATATTGAGTTAAATCATTAAAATTTTCACCTTTTTAATGTGACTATTGTGCTCAGTCATGTCTGACTCTTTGTGACCCCATGGACTGTAGCCCACCAGGCTTCTCTGTCCTTGGAATTCTCCAGGCAAGAATACAGGAGTGGGTTGCCATTTCCTACTCCAGGGAATGTTACTATTAGAAAATGCAATTATGTATCGACCCACATCTGTGGCTTACATTAGATTTCTATTAGACAGCTCTCATCTAGATACATTTTTCTAATTAAAAAAAAAAATAATGTCATTAGCTGGTCAAGAGAAGCTCATGCTTTGTCTGCCTAAAACATGAACTATAGATGAGGAAAGTCTTTAAGATAATTTGAGTTATTAGTGAATTGGGAAGGCTGAGTTGGCTGAGTTGGCTGAGTTGTCTGGTAGAGATACTAGATACAGCCAAAATGGACACTTAAATTGCCTGCTCCTATGACACAAGCCTTTTGGCCTCAGGTTTTTAAATGGTGAAATCAGACTCTGTGTGACTTTTTGTTAAAGGGATTTTAAATATGTTTTTGGAGAGAGGCTTTTCCCACTTCGTGTAATAACCTGAAATCCATTTCTTCATTTATCTATTCAACAAATATTCAGTGAATTTTTTGCATGTGTGAGGTCCTGTTTTAGTGCAAAAGTTTTAAAGATTAAAACATAACATTTGAACTCAAGAAGGAGTTCAAGAACTTTTAGAATGACAGATATAGAGTGGATAATGACCATAAAATACGATCAGTGCATCAGTGTTACAACAGACATGAATATAATATTTTTGTTAGATCCTAGCTAGGAGTACATAGATGGATTGAAAGGCTTTACAAATAATGGATCTTTGTATTAAAAAAAATAATTTTCCGAAAGGAGAAACTATTTATTGGCACTTACCATGTGCCACAGTCAAGACTAAGCACTATCATGTGGGTTGTCTCTTAATTCCACATGTTCTTAATTCATGTTATACTAGTCTCCTCATTCTTATAGAAGGAATGGGGAATGTCTTTTTATTATAAATGAAAGTTTATTATAAATAGTATTTTCAGTGTCAGAGCTGTGATATGTGTCAGGGTAGATGCTGGAGAAACAGCTGGTACATACGGTCAATACTGGAGAAGTGTCTGCTTAAAATCAATGGAGGAAAAACAAGGTTGCTGAGATTTCTGATCAGAGAATGTCTGAGCAGGGAGAACAGCACAAAGCCCATCCAATTAAACTCTTTCCTTTTAAAGATGAAGCCCAGAGAATTCAGTTGACTCACCTAATATAATTAAATGACAAAGGAAGACTGAATGAGAGCCTAGGGCTTCTGTTCTGAAGTGCACACCTTCCCTGCTTCCCTGACCCCCTATAGTGGATGGCCACAGCTTCCCTGCTGGCTCAGTGATAAAGAACCCTCATGCAGTGCAGGAGACCTGGGTTTGATCTCTGTGTCAGGAAGATCACCTGGAGAAAGGAAAGGCTACTCACTCTAGTATGCTTGCCTGGAGAATTCCGTGGAGAGAGGAGTCTGGCGGGCTATAGTCCATGGGGTCACAAAGAGTAGGACAACAACTGAGCGACTAACACTTTCACAGCTTGTTAAACCCATGAATACAGAAAACAGTTCTCTCAGGAGCAAGCTTTGATAACAATGCATCGTTTACTGCTCATTGTTCACTGCAATTTTTCAGCTTGTTTGTACTCAATTCCTTTCTGTATTCTACTGTTTAGAGTCACAGTTACAATATTGATAATTTTTCACTAATTTCTCCAATTTTGAAATCCTGATGATTTTCTCTCCTCTTTCCTTGCTTTGCTGAATACTTGTTCCTTTAACAGAAGAACAGAACTGGTCTTACTGAGATAGTTGTGCTAATACTAATATAGGGCTTTAAGATATACACAGGACCTTGAGCTTCCCAGGAAATCAGCTTGACATAATTACTGGTCTTACTTGAAATGAAGTGCTTTGCTGAGAATCTGAAGATAGATAATTATCTGGACTCTGGATTCAGGGGCTTTATAGCTGGTGGGAAAATGTATATAAATATTAATAATAACAGATATTGAATACATATTCATCTAAGTGCATTACCCCTATTATATTATCTAATATTTATAGCAATTCTATGAAGTATATTCTCTTATGTATCTAATTAAAGGGAAAACTGTGGCAAATTATTTAAATAACTTTCTCAAAGTCTCACTGCTGGAAAATGATGGAGCCATGATGCAAACCCAGCCAACTTGATTCTAAAGCAGTCATTCTTAATCTCTAAACTAACTGACTCCTACTAATCTAAATAAATACAGAATGCAGAGTATGAATATTCTGTGAATACAGCAGTGAACTGGGAGACAGATGACCTCAAGGAGGATGTGTTTTGGTGGCAAAGTCTGGGAAAAAATAAAGTAGGGAGAGCTTGATGGGAGGTGAGGAGAGAAAAGCATTTCAGGTTGGTGGAGACCTGGTCTGTGGAGAGCTTGAGGGTGGTAGTGGATGTTGGTTTCAGAGCCCAGAATGTTCAGAAAGAAGAGAGTCTAAACAGGTTGGCTTGAGCTGTTAGAAACCTCAGTATTATACTATAGGATGTGAACTTACAGTTTTAAAGAAATGGACAGGTACTAAAAACGTTTTAAAGGTTTTGAGGAAGGAAGCAACAAGAATTGATGTATTTTAGGAAGAATCACCTTAGAAGCAGTTTGAAGAATTAAAACCTGGGGATTATGACAATCTTTTGTGTTAAAGTTTGGAATCAAAATAAGATAATACCAATAGGAATGGAAATCAAAAGGGCATATGTGAGCTTTATGGAGTTAAATGATAACAAAACTTGGTGGGAAGCAGGTTATAAAAAAATGAGGGTAGAAGAGATTGGAAATTAAGGCTTCTTTTCTGCTTGAGTTGAAGAGAATGAGTGAGTTTCCCTGAGATCTGGAAAGCAAAAATGGAGGCATATGTTGAAGGCAAGAAAACAAAATTAAGTTTAGACAAGTCGTGCTTTGTTAAGTCATTTATTCATGAAATACACATGCATCAGTTTACAATAGACTTTGTGTTATATCCTCGAAATACAGTAAAGAGCAAGAAGATAAGGTCCCTGCCTACAGGACACTTACAGTCTACAGTAGGGAGACAGACAGTAAACAAATAAATATAGAAATAAGTATTTAATTACAGGGCTACAAGGGAAGGATGCCATCAGACCTTCATGGGAACTGAATCCAGAAAATTCAGGAATCCTTCCATGAAGTACTAATTTAAGCAGTTCGATAATATTTAAATCAGGAATAGTCTTCAGCCAGTCTGAGAAGAATGGCCTGATTTCAGGCTAAGGACATAGCATATTTCAAGCCGTTTCCTTGAGTGGGAAGGGATCTGATAAATTCCAAGAAGTTAAGAGAGATACCAGTGAAGGTTGACACTGTAGAAGAAGGCAGATCATGAAACACTTTGTAAACTATATAAAGAATTTTTTTTAACTTTTTCTTAAAAAGGCAATGTGATAAGCATTAACCGATGTGAAATGTGAAAGAAACAAGTTCAGACACGAGTGGATTTATGAAGGCAAGGTGAAAAAGACAATTTAAAAGTTTTTGCTGTAATACTGACGAGAGATGATAGTGGTTTGAAAGAGAGTAAAAGTATATTCTGGAGACAAAAAAAAAAAAAAAAAGTGTGGCTCACTGACTCGTGGTACATGAAGGTAGGAAGGAGGTGTCAGTAAGGCCTTCCCAGATGTCAAGAATGAGAGCTGAGTGCATGTCTGTGCTATTTCCAGAAGTGAGAAATATTGGAAGAGAAAAACATTTTCAGGGTGAAGATAACAGGGTGAAGCTTTCAGGAGAATACACTCACGGTCTCACAGTATTTTCAGGGGAAGATGATTAGGACATTCTGAGTGTAAAGCATTTTCATGAGACACCTTGGCACCTAGTTCTTCTAGTTGTCATCATTCTTAGTTTTCACATTGTGGCCCCCAGTAGTTCTCAGGTCATATCATCAGATGTAGGCCAGTAGAAAAGATGGTCTGCTTCCTGGCTGATGAAACAAAATGTCTAACTTCATTCTCTTTTTCTCAGTTGACCTGACTTATATCTTGTGGTCACATCTAAGCAATCACTGTGACAAGAGGACAGAACCTGCTAATTTGTTAAACCTGCATCACAGGTCTGTAGGGGATGAGAAGCACATGCCTAACAGTGAGGGATGGATGGTATTCTCGCAGAAAAATGAAGTGTAATTGCCGGAAGGTGGATAAATACATTCTGAAGAGCAAACTAGCAGCTTTCTACCACCACACATAATAAGCAATGCCATGCTGCTGCTGCTAAGTCGCATCAGTCGTGTCCGACTCTGTGCGACCCTATCGATGGCAGCCCACCAGGCTCCCCCGTCCCTGGGATTCTCCAGGCAAGAACACTGGAGTGTTGCCATTTCCTTCTCCAATGCATGAAAGTGAAAAGTGAAAGTGAAGTCACTCAGTCGTGTCCTACTCTTAGCGACCCCATGGACTGCAGCCTATGAGGCCCCTAAGGAGCATTAAAAAGAGGTGCTTAAAAGTAAGAGGACAGCTGGTGAATTCAATGTCATGGAACCCAGTGAGGAGAGACCATTTTAAAAATGAAGGAATGACCAGTTAAGTGGCCCTGATAATCTTTGAATGGGCAATTTTAGTGACGTGTGGGAGTAAAGCTATATGGACTACTTTATTTATACAACACATAATTACTAAGAACTTACTGACTGGTGGGCTTCCCCAATGGCTCAGTGGTAAAGAATCCACCTGCAATGCAGGAGGTACAGTTTCTATCCCTGTCTCAGGAAAATCCCCTCAAGGAGGACATGGCAACCCACTCCAGTATTTTTGCCTGGAGAATCCCAGGGACAGAGGGATCTTTGAGGCTGTGGTCTATGGGGTCTTAGAAAGAGTCGGACCTGGCTGAAATGACTGAGCACACACTGATTGTTAAGCACTATGGTCAAGCACCTTGCTCTTCCATTCCAAAAATTTAGTATGTGTGTAATATAAACCAGGTCCCATGCCAGGTTTCTGGTGGGAGTAAGGTACTTTATTGATGTTCAGTTGTGACCCCATGGACTGCAGCACGCTAGGCTTCCCTGGCCTTCCCTATATCCCAGAGTTTGCTCAAACTCATGTCCATTGAATTGATGATTTCCTCCAACCATCTTATCCTCTATCGCCCCCTTCTCCTCCTTCCTTCAATCTTTCCCAGCATCAGGGTCTTTTCTACTAAGGTGCTGGTGGTAGTTATAAACCAGAATAAAAAATAGTTTCTTCCTTGAAGAGCTTACTGTCTAGTGATATAGATAACAAACATATAATACAAGAGAAATATAATAAGGACCATGAAAAGAGGTACATAAAGTAACTATGAGAATTCAGGGGGAAAGAAGATGGAATCACAACTGCTGTGATTAGAGATGGACCTTGGAGTATAGGTAAGAATGAGAAAATTTTGTTAGCAGAGGAGTAAATACAGGCAAAAACTATAAACTGAGAGTTTCCAGGGATTATTAAGTCTGCTTTGGTTGTTAGGATATCAGTAGGAGATCAGCTCACAAATTAGGTTAGAACTATCCATCTGGGCCCTCATGACAGGGTGAGAATTTTGTGGAGAGTGGCTTCC